>NC_050576.1:419524688-419857452 GCF_011100635.1 Trichosurus vulpecula | reverse complement strand
ATAATAATAATACTAATAGTGATAATAATATCTCACATATGACACTTTAACGTTGTAAAGAACTTCATATACATTATCTGAAGTATGCGTGTGCCTCTTAAGGAACTTCACCTTTTCAGTACTGTGATAACTGAGCCAGAGTGGCAGAGTGGAGAGAGAGCAGATGTGGAAACCAGAAACGCCTGGGTTCAAATCTACTCTCTGACACATACCGACTATGTGACCGTTGGCAAGTCATTTAACCTCTGAGCTCTAGAAAAAAATCTCTAAGACTTTAAGTTGTAGAAAAGGTACTGACCTCCATTGGAAGAGTTTCTTATACCAATGAAATCACAACTTTAGTCTTTATCTTAACAAAACAAAATAAACATTCAAGTACGAACAATGCAGGAATATCTTAGCATTCCTAGGTTCCTTTCCAAATGGTCACTGGACTACTAATTAGATTTCACCTTGCAGATGACAAAGCTGCTTATAAAGATAATTCCAAGGGGAATAGTAACCTGGATGTTTTTCTGCCCATCCTTATTCCCACAGAAGTTCCTGAAGATGTCAATGCTAACCTTATTAACAAGTAATATCACAATTTTAACTGATAAATTATTAATATGATATAATGCAGGACATGTGTGAGCAAAATAGTCATCCGATCCTCCCACTCTCATCATTATCACTTTGTGAATAGGCCTATTAACTGTCAGCTATGTAAACATTTCTCGTTACAGTTTTATTACTCTGCAGCAACTTTATAATCCTAAAGGATGAAAATATTTTTCGTTTGTCACAGTGACGTGTGCTGTGAAGTGAAAATATGAACAGCTGTGAGATTCTAAAATGCTGATAAGAGTTTTTTTTGGTAAAGATTCAAATCAATTTCCTTTTTTTGGAAGTTTCCCATTTATCTCAAATTAATTCCAGAACCTAATTCTGGCTGCTAAAACTTAGATAAGACACACATACTGTAGGTGAAGAGGATAAAAGTTTTAAAGAAATCTTAAATGAAGTAACTCTATCGTCACACATGAAGATTGTAATTGATTCCTTCTCAGAACTGCAGGCAACTAAAGCATCCTCAGACCCACCCAAACACTCCCATTCTGCATGTAAAATGTCCAGATTCCCACCTCCCCACCCCCTTGCAACACAGACACCACACTTAGGGACTCCCTCTTGACTGGCGCCTTGAGTGGCTAAAGAGATTGCCTTACCCCGAGAATGTTTCCATATTTTTAGATTCTTCCCTGAGCCCTGGCTTATTGCAAAGAAATCAGGTCTATGGCAGAATCATATTTATTTACTTCAGCACTTTAAGGATCCTTGATCTCATCCATGAATATACTCTCTCTCCAAATTGATACTGGTATCCCTCTGCACCACTGAGATTTTCTGTGCTAGAAAGCATTCGTTAGCTAAGGCCTTCAAGCATTGGAAGTAATGTTATAAATCATCAAGTCTCTTATTTTATGTTTTATAGATGAGGAAACTGAAGTTCAAAGAGGCTAACTGACTTATCCAAGGTCACCAAGTTTGGTTGAGTGGCAGAGCTCAGAACTTCTGGCTCTAAACCTGGTGCTCTCTCCAATATATAAAAACAAGTGCATGTGAGAGTCAAAATTTTGAGGATGAACTTCTTTAAGCTAAGCCTGGCTGGTTCTCAGATGATAGTCAACCAATGAACATTAAAAGCTAGTTAAATCAGGAGTCAGAGATGTGGAAGGAGAACATTCCAGGCATGAGAAATAGCCAATGATAATGCCTGGATCCAAGAGATGGAGTGACATATTTGAGGAACATCAGGAGGACATTCTTATTGGTTTGCAGAGAAAGTGTTGGAGGCAGCAGAGTGTAAGGTATAAGGAAACTGTGTGTGTGTGTGTGTGTGTGTGTGTGTATGAGAGAGAGAGAGAGAGAGAGAGGTAATAATAGGCTACTATTGTCAAATAGAGGACTTCCTATTTGGTCCTGGAGGTGATAGCATGCCCCTGGAGTTTATTGAGTATAAGGGTGCCATCCACTTTAGGAAGATCACTCTGACAGCTGAGTGGAGGATAGACTGTAGCTGGGAGAGACTATGGCATGGAGACCAACCAGCAGGTTATTGCCATAGTCTAGCATGAAAGGATAAAAGACTTATTCCAGGTTGGTGATAGTGCACATTATCTTTAAAACCAAAATCAAAGTATTTTTAATTTCACAGGATATGGCAGTGTTTGTAATCCACTGGCATAGCTTTGGGAACCCTAGGTCACTTACAAACTGTAGTGTGGAATTAGAATAATATGTTAATGGATATGAAGCAAAGCATAGACAGTGGAGAGAAAAAAAGAAAACTTTGTTGTTCTCTGAGATTATTACCTGAGTCAAATAAGCTGTTCTGTTGACATCAAGTTCCTCCAGAGGAAATTAGCTACATTGCTCTTTTATGTTTAATGTTGTCTGTGCCATTTGGAATTGTCCAGAGGGGCTATGATCCAAGACCAATGTGTATAGCATAGAAGCACTTTAATGGAGATCATTTTGTTTGCAATCCTCTCTAATTAATGGCAGGAAACAAAGAATACTCATAACAATGAATGTTCTGACAATTGTTAAGTCTCCTCTCCAGGAGAGAATGGCTAGGACCTATAAAGGCTTCGGGGATTGAGTCAATGCTAAACATTCTTTTAAAATCTAAACCATGTGGGTTCTTGTAGGCATATATGAAATGGACATTCTTAAATTATATTCAATTCAATTCCTACAATTATATTCAAAAACATTTATTAAGTTCCTACTATGTACAAAGTGCTTTTTTAGACATTAGGAATACAAATATAAAAAAGAAAAAGTCTCTGTCCTCAGAAAGTTGACATTCTACTAACAGGGGAATGTGGTGGAGTGGGTATGTGTGTAGAAAGTACAGCATGTATATAATACAAGACATTATGAGCATGGGTAAAGCACTGGGAATGGATGGATAGAGTCCACTGGGATGGATAAAGTCAGGGAAATCAGAGAAGACTTCATGGTGAATTTGACACATCAGCCCAAAAGGATTTTGTATGGGACAGAGTAGTATATTCCTATGTTTATATACAAAACTCTTGATGAAAATGACAATGGACAACTCAAAAATGGCCACTATAAGCCTGGAATCTTTGTACTAACAATGACTTGGGGGTGAAACTACTAATTAAAGGTTCTCTTAGCATTTTATCAGATAGGGTACAAAGTGGATCCCTCACATTGAATTTTGCTTAACAGCAAATAGAGTTATGATAAAATTATAGTGTATAAGGAATTCTTAAGTACCTGTAAGACCATTTAGATGAATTTTAGAACAAAGAAGCTCAAGAGCATAAGGGTAAAACAAATAAGCTATTCATTAATTTTTGCATGTGATTCTTTTTTAAATGCAATCAATAGCCTTCTTTCTTCTGGCTATAATCTTTCATAAAGGAATATTTTCCCCAAGTAATAGTATGAATTTGGTCTTCCTAAAAGGGTAGACCAGCTACCACTGATCTGCACCAGGGATAGATACTTTGCTTCTCAGGTCAGTCAAAGATTTTGAGAAAAAGAACAGAGAATTGATTATGCAAAAAAAGGTCATGTCTGCACTTCAGGAAAATATGCTCAAATCTGAGCAGAAAAATGCATCCAGAAATATCCTTTCACATATGAGCACATATATACAAAGGTAAAAATGAAAACATACCGATAGCATGTACTCATATTGTTCTCTATCTGTGCCCAGCTTCTGAGCTTCTCTGTTCTCTTTTTCCTTTTCCTTTTTTCCCTTAGTTTCTTTTCTCTTTTAATGATCTCATATATTCATTCTTATGATTCTATTAACACTTCTATGCAAATGTCTTCAAATGTATATCTCTACCCGTGACCTCCCCATAACTCTGTAGTCTCACATTTCCAACTACTTGCTAGATATTTTAATCTGGAGATTTCATTAGCATCTTAGATAACTATAAATATCCAAAATTATCCTCTTAATCTTTCCAAAAAACTTGCTACTGTCCCGAAATGGATTATTTCTATGGATATACTACTGTTCCTCAAATTATCTAGGCTTCTAATCTTAGAATTTTCTTTGTCTCTCTTACATTCAATGCCTACTTAGTTGCCAAGTCAACCAATCAATCATTCAACTAATAAGCATTTTTAAGTACCTACTATGTACCAGGTATTATTCTAGGAGCTGGGGATAAAAAGTGAAAAATTCCTCAAGCAACTTACATTTTATCAGTGAAGACATCATATACATATGTAATCATATGTGAAACATGTAACATGATCATTAGTAATTTTTTGGGAGGCAAGGTGCTAGCAGTTGAGAGAGATAAGATCAATATTTGTTTGGAAAGAAACACTTGGCCAAGATGGTGGAGGAAAGGCAGGAAGTTACCTGAGCCCTCTCCAATTTTCCTCAAAACATCTTTAAATCACACCCTCAGAATGAATTCTGGAGTGCCAGAAACCACAAAAAGACAGGGTGAAACAATTTCCTAGTTCAAGATAACTTAGAAAGACTGCAGGGAAAGATCTGTCTCACTTGGGTAAAAGGGCAGTGCTGCCCAGTATGGGTGAAGTCTTGGTAAGCCAGTGGGAGGCCCGCAGCCCCCAGCACAGATCCGTAACTGAGGCTCCATGTCCAGCTCAGCAGGTCAATGACACAGTGGGCCAGTGTTGAGGCCTCAAGGCCCAACAAAGCAGGCTAATGGTCAGGCCTGGCATGCAGGGCCATAAGCCCCAATGCAGCAGGCTAGGCTAGTCTGGGTGACCTCCAGTGAAACTGCAACCTGCCATCCCCAGAGGCTCTAGCACAGTCAGCCAGTGATAAGCCTTTCCCCACCAACCTTGAGACAGTGCCCCTGGTATCCTAGAAGCAGAGCTCAACTTTAAAAGTCATAAAATAGGCTGGAAAATGATCAAAAAACAAACAGAAGCTCTCATCATAGAAAGCTACTATGGCCTAAGGGAAGATAGAAACAAACAAACAAAAAAAAAAAAACCTCAGAAAAGAACAGCAATGTCAAAATGCCTACATGTGAAATCTCAAAGAGAACTATGAATTGGTCTCAGGCCTTAAAAGTCCTCCTTGAAGAGCTCAAAAAGGATGTTAAAAATCAAATAAAGGTGGTAGAAGAAAAATTGGGAAAAGAAATGAGAGATATTGTAGCCAGAATGGCCTTTGTTTTCTTTGAATGACTCAGCTTACCTCATTGAGCCTCTGGACACTGTGGCTTGCTCTTCCGGGGCAGGAAGCCCAAAGAGCATTCCAGGAAGCAGACAACTTCCTGTGTGATGAGTAATTGGGCTGGCTGAGGGGAGGTGTTAACGGCTACGCTAGGGGGAGGGGCCAAGTCAAGAACCAATCGGCCCTGGTCGTTCAGGCGGTGCTTGATGATGTCAAAAACTCTATAAGAGGGGAGAGGACAGCTTGAAGATCCTCTTTTCCTTTTCCGGTTGGAGCCAGAGACAGTTACAGCGACAGTTACAGCGACAGTTACAGCGACAGTTACAGCGACAGTTACAGCGACAGTTACAGCCATAGCCACAGCTGAAGCAGGAGCTGCCAGTAGCAGAGCTGACCTACGGGAGGAAGCTGAACAAAGACTTCAGTCCAGTGGGTAATCTTATTACCATAGAGGGGGAAACATGATTTTGCTTTACGCAATCATGCTTCTCTGTAGCCTCCTGGTTACTCTTTCAAGGCGTACTTATTGGGCCTGGAAGCTTTTGATCAATATATCAAAATGGGGTTGCTGGTTCATGGGTTGGTTACTGTGGAGCCTAAATAAATGTTTTGATTCTTCTGCCTTCTACTTTGAGAGTTTCTTATATCCGGCGGTTCCGAACGTTTCAGACATGTTTATGATCCTCTTTGAGATTATAAACTCTGCCTTCCTAATACATTTGGCGACGAGGATGGGATCGCTAGGTATAAGATCTCTATTTAGAAGCAGAACAATTCCAGAGGAAGAGATGAATATCCCAGGATGGGAGGATCCATTTTATTCCTCCCTAGCAAAAGAATTGGCTAAAAAAGCTGGACCCTGTGAAAACTGGGAACCAAGGCTACGGAGAGGAGATCCTAGGGATTTGGAAAAGTGTTTACGAGAAGTTGGGATTCAGTCAGGGGCATCACTATCTAGGCAAAGCTGGATAGTGTTATCAGCCTACCGGCTAGTATACGAAAGATTGAGATTAAGTGAAAGACATGGGGGCACTCCTACCCCACAGGAAGAAGGGGAATCTCAGATAGCAGGAGACCAAACTGACTCAAATGAGAACTTTTCTATTAATGTGGCTAAGAGCAACAGGAGACCAAAAAAAGCCCAGAGTGCATTTCAACCCAGCCCAGAAAGAGCCTGACTGCCTGCTTCGTCCTAGCCATGGTGGCAGAGGAAGTGAGTGGGGAGAGAATGAGACAATGTTAGGGGCTGAGGCACAAAACACTACTGGGGTTCAGGATGTGCCTCACACAGAGAATAGGAGATGGTTAAATGATCAGACAAGGGCTCGACCCATACAAAGGAGGAAGACAGAAACCCGAGGTGAAGATTCAGTTACAAGGGAAATTCAGGAAGATTTCTCACCGCAAGAGGTCACAGATATTTTGAGTAGATTCAGCCAAAGAATAGGAGAACCATTGATATCTTGGATGGTAAGACTCAGTGATCAAGGGGCCAGTGGAATATCAGTAGATAGGACAGACTGCATGAGATTCATAGGTATCAGCCATGATCCTCTAGTTCAACAAGCTTTTAGGGAACATCATCAGCAAGGAGATGGTGATAGCAGGACTACTCTGTTGGCATTAGCCGCTGTGGGATGCAATAAGAGATATGCTACTGATTCTATGTGGCCCACTGAGCACAGACCCTGGTATTCACTTAGAGATTGTATCATGAGACTAAAGGAGGAGGTAATGAAGACTGCCATTATGATAGGAACTGCAGACAAATATTACAATGATCCAATGGGACTGCCTCATAGGAATTTAATAATTAGGACAGCTCCCCCTGCTTATAAACAACTAATTTTGAATTTATTACTTGGAGAAGTAGGGAGCCGTCTTACAACAGTGATAAATAAGATTTTACAGTTACATGACTTAGGTGACTGGGGAAGGGATAGATCTCCTCGAGAGAGAAGGGTGAATAACCAGCAAACTTGGCGCCAAAGGAGAGTAACAAGGAAAGAAATGTTTACTGCTTTATTGAGAGCAGGGGTAGGTTTTGAAATGATAGATGGAATTCCAACCAATGAATTATACAGAATGTATAGAGGACTTGATAACACGAGAAATAGGGAAATAAGAACTACTCCTGCAAGCCCACAAGCCACTCAGACTGAAGGTGACCTTGTGTGATTAACGGATGAAAACTTGTACATTTGGGGAAAGGCTGGGAGGACAATCTTAGTCTCTATCTAGGGTGGGATCCTCTTGGCTTCCTCATTATGTTCCTTTTGAAAAGAAACATTTCCCACCTGAGTTTGGCTCTGATGTTGGATCTTTGCATAACTGAAATCTCAACCAAACTTGAGATGATTTTATTTGAAGAATTATAGTCCATACTTGTCTATTCTTTTTGTCCTTTGTTTTGGCTAACCTTGTTGCTAGTTTTGTTTCCTTCAGGCTTAAGCACCCTGCACTTTCCGGTGACTGCCTAAGCATGTAGCATTCTTGGAATTCCTGCCAGCTCGTTAAAGAAATGACCTCTGGAATGGGACTTTTTGGGGGCAGGGCCATCTCTACATCCAATTTCAGCATGAAGAAGCTATGGAAAATGAGACCTTCACCCCTCACCCCAAGATTTTGAGCCCCAATCGTTCAAGGGGGGTGGAAATGATGATAGTGTTCTGTTTACTTATTTTGTGTTATCCTTGCTGTGTTGTTTTATTGTTATGATATTATTGATCCTATGTAATGGATACAAGGATTTAGGGGTGGACATTTGAATTATTAATAATTATTTTGGGGATGATTGATTTAAGAGATTATCTTGCTGGGATCTAGGGGTGGATCACATTTGAATCATAAACCAATATTTAGGAATGTCACCAAATGATATGTTTTGCTTTATAATGAATGATATGTTTTAGTTTCCTTTGTAATTGGATCACAATGTATGTTCTAGGATACATGGCTGATTAGATTATGTATCCTATAACAAGGGGTGGAGTGTAGCCAGAATGGCCTTTGTTTTCTTTGAATGACTCAGCTTACCTCATTGAGCCTCTGGACACTGTGGCTTGCTCTTCCGGGGCAGGAAGCCCAAAGAGCATTCCAGGAAGCAGACAACTTCCTGTGTGATGAGTAATTGGGCTGGCTGAGGGGAGGTGTTAACGGCTACGCTAGGGGGAGGGGCCAAGTCAAGAACCAATCGGCCCTGGTCGTTCAGGCGGTGCTTGATGATGTCAAAAACTCTATAAGAGGGGAGAGGACAGCTTGAAGATCCTCTTTTCCTTTTCCGGTTGGAGCCAGAGACAGTTACAGCGACAGTTACAGCGACAGTTACAGCGACAGTTACAGCCATAGCCACAGCTGAAGCAGGAGCTGCCAGTAGCAGAGCTGACCTACGGGAGGAAGCTGAACAAAGACTTCAGTCCAGTGGGTAATCTTATTACCATAGAGGGGGAAACATGATTTTGCTTTACGCAATCATGCTTCTCTGTAGCCTCCTGGTTACTCTTTCAAGGCGTACTTATTGGGCCTGGAAGCTTTTGATCAATATATCAAAATGGGGTTGCTGGTTCATGGGTTGGTTACTGTGGAGCCTAAATAAATGTTTTGATTCTTCTGCCTTCTACTTTGAGAGTTTCTTATATCCGGCGGTTCCGAACGTTTCAGACATGTTTATGATCCTCTTTGAGATTATAAACTCTGCCTTCCTAATACAGATATGCAAGAGAATCATGAAAAAAGAATCAGTAGCTTGGAAAAAAAGAAAGTACTCCTTAAAAAGCAGAATTGGCCAAATGGAAATGGAGTTACAAAAGGTAACTGGAGAAACTAATTCCTTAAAAATTAGAATTGGGCAAGTGGAAGCTAATGGCTCTATGAGACATCAAGAATCAGTCAAACAAAATCAAAAGAATGAAAAAGTAGAAAAAAATATAAAATACCTCATTGAGAAAACACCTGACCTGGAAAATAGATCCAGGAGAGATAATTTAAGGATCACTGGACTGCCTGAAAGCCATAATCAGAAAAAGAGCTTGGACAGCATCTTTCAGAAAATTATCAAGGAAAACTGATCTGATATCCTAAAACCAGAGGGCAAAAAAGTAATTGAAAGAATCCACTGATCACATCCTGAAAGAGATCCCAAAATGAAAACTCCTGGGAATATTTTAACCAAATTCCAAAACTCTCGGGCCAAGGACAAAATATTTAAAGCAGCCTGAATGATAAATCATTATAGAAGATCTTCCATATTATAGTGTAACCCCGGCTTTTCTTCCTTCCCCCCATCCCCTAGCTCTTGCAAGATCTTTAGACTTTCTGGCTTGGATTAAAGAATCAGACATTAACCTCTCAGACATTCTTCTCTGGCTGACAGGCCCAAACAAAGAATGGAATACACTAGGAGACAGATAGGCCCGAACAAAGAACAGGTAACTCTTAAGACAAAGGACAGGAAGTTCTGAAACTGCTTCTTGAGGACCTAGCCAGTTCTCAAAAACAAAATGATTGACAAGAACTTCCCCTCCCAAGAGGAGTAGCTACCCCTTCTGGAGGGGAACATCCAGGACACTTAGCAGTAGGCCCTCCTTGTTCAGGAAGCTATAAAAGTCCCCGAGTGGAACAAGCTAGTTGGATCTCACTCATGGAGAGGAAGCTTCCTGGGATCAGTTTCCCTCTTGGGCCTTGATTGAGCTGGGCTGTGTAAACTGGGACTCCCCTCAGCTTTGAGAGCATCAAGTGCTGGAGTTCCCCTGAGAGGTGATGAATCTATGTTGTCTGTGTCTTTGTCTTTGTTGTGTTAACTGCGTTTGTTAGAGTATTTCCCCTGTCTTTCAATAAAAAACATGTTCTGTCGGGAGTGTACTTTATTGCCAGCACGAATCTGAATCCGAACCTAACTTAGCTTAACCGAACACAGACAGAAAGAAAATTCAGATAATGAGGAGTCATAATTAGGATTACACAGGACTTAGCAGCTTCAAAATTAAAGGATTGGAGGGCTTGGAATATGATATTCCAGAAGGTAAAGGAGGTTGGATTAAGTTGGATAAATTCTTTGACCAGCATCAATTACGCAGCAAAACTAAACATAATCTTTCAGGGGGCGAAATGGATAGTCACTGAAATAGAGGCCTTTCAAACATCTTGATGAAGAGACCAGAGATAAACAGAAAATTTGATTTTCAAATACAAGACTCAAGAGAAGCATAAAAAGGGAAAGAAAAACATAGGGTATTCAATAAGGTTAAACTGTTTCCATCCCTACACGGGAAGATGATACTTGAAACTCTTAAGAACTGTTATTTTTATTAAGCCAGTTAGAAGGAATAAACATAGACAGAGGATGGGGGTGTAAGTTGACTTTGATGGGATGATATACAAAATTAATGGGTGAGAAAGAGGATTGCCCTGGGGGAACAGAAAAAGGGGAGGCAGAATGGGGGTAAATTGTATTACAAGAAGAGGCATGAAAGACATATTACACTGGAGAGAAAGAAGGGAGGTTGGTAAGCATTTCTTGAAACTTACTCTCATTGGGTTTGGCTCAAAGAGGGAATAACATACCCACTTAGTTGGGTATAGAAATCTGTCTTACCCTACAGGTAAATAGTAAGGAAGGGGTACAAGAAAAGAGGAGGGGGCTAATAGAAGTGAGGCCAGATTGAGGGAGGTTGTGGTCAGAAGCAAAACACTGGTGAGGAGGAACAGGGTGAAAGGAGGGAGAGAGAAAAGTATAAATAGGTGAAACATCAGATGGAAGAAAATACACAGTTAGTAATCATAACTGTGAATGTGAATGAGATGAACTCACCCATAAAACAGAAGTGGATAGCAGTGAAAACCAGAATCCTACAATATATTGTTTATAAGAAACACATTTGAAGCAGAGAAACACACAAAGAGTAAAGGTAAAAGGCTGGAATATATTATGCTTCAACTGAGGTGAAAAAAAAGCAGGGATAGCAATCATGATCTCAGACAAAGCAAAAGCAAAAATAGATTTAATTAAAAGAGACAAGGAAAGAAACTATATCTTGCTAAAAGGTACCATAGACAATGAAGTAATATCAATATTAAACATATATGCACCAAATGGTATAATATCCATATTTCTAAAGGAGAAGTTAAATGAATTATGGGAGGAAATAGTAAAATTATACTAGTAGGGGACCTCAAATTTTCCCTCTGAGAACTATATAAATCTAACCACAAAATAAACAAGAAAAAGTAAAGGAGGTGAATAGAATTTTTAAAAAGTTAGATATGATAGACCTCTGAAGAAAATTCAATCAGGAAAGAAAGAAATGTACATTTTTCTTAGTGATACATGGCACCTACACAAAAAATGACCATGCATTAAGGCACAAAAACCTTGCATTCAAACGCAGAAAGGCAGAATTATTAAATGCATCTTTTTCAGATCATGATGCAATAAAATTACACTTAGTGAAGGGCTATGGAAAGATAAATTTAAAATCAATTGGAAACTAAATAACCTAATCCTAAAGAATGAGTGGATCAAACAACAAATCATAGAAACAATCAATAATTTCATCAGAAAGAATGACAACAATGAGACAACATACTAAAACTTATGGGATACAGCCAAAGCAGTACTTAGGGGAAGCTTTATATCTTTAGATGCTTACATCAATATAATAGAGAAAGACTAGAGCAATGAATTGGGCATGTGACTAAAAAAGCTAGAAAAAGAACAAATGAACAATTCCCAATTAAATACCAAATCGGAAATTCTGAAAATCAAAGGGGAGATGAACAAAACTGAAAGTAAGAAGTATAAAGAAGAAGAAAGTAAGAAAACCAAATTAACCAATGGTTTTATGAAAAAAACACAATAAAATAAATTAACTATTGGTTAATTTGATTTAAAAAAAGAAAGAACAAAACCTTATCACCGATATCAAATTGAAAAGGAAACAATGAAGGGGAATAATTAAAAGCTATTTTGCTTAATTGTATGCTAATAAATCTGACAACCTAAGTGAAACAGATGAATATTTACAAAAATATAAATTTCCCAGATTAACCAAAGAGGAAATAGGATACTTACATAGTCCCATTTATAAAAAGAAAGTGAACAAACCCTCGGTGAACTCCTAAGAAAAAAATCTCTAAGGCTAGATGGATTCACAAGTGAATTCTACCAAACATTTAAAGAACAATTACTCCAATCCTATATAAACTTTATTTGGGAAAATAGGTGAAGAAATACCACCAAATTCCTTTTATGACACAAATATGGTGCTGACACCTAAACCAGGAAGAGCCAAAACAGTGAAAGAAAACTATAGACCAATTTCCTTAATGGATGTGGATGCAAAAATTTTGAATAAAATACTAACAAAGAGATTAGAGCAATATATCACCAGGATCATACACTATGATCAGGTTTCCCTAACAACAACATAGTTAATACTATTAAAGAGTTGATCTGTGAAGATTCTACATCTTAGGACCATGGAACTAAAGACTTGATAAATATATTCTGAGATTCCTTTCCCCTTTCAAGTTGTGGCTTGTAGAGACTGTGAACACGAAAGCCACAGGGTGCTACCCATCTCTTTCTACCCCCTATAATCCCATATCAGCTGATTCAAGTGCTACAAGGACCAGTTGGTGCCAGTTCATCCTGTTGTGGAGTAGGATCCCTAAGTACACGGGACCACAATGGTGCCACTCTTTTACTGTTGCCTTAGACTGTGGTGCTACCAAATTGATAGGGCAAGTAGTCAATGTGGCCTTTACAGAAGCATTTCTTAGGCTGTGATGGCTGAAGTTAACAAGGATCGAGTCTGAGATGGAAATTTGGGTAGACATATCTTTATTAAGGAGAACTCACTAAAGTAATCTTGAGTTCTACTAAGAACTCAACTCAGTAGTAGTTGCCTTTCTTTGGATGGAATGATGATGTGGGAAATAGGGATGACCTTGAAATTCAGGATCACTAAAATGTTTATAATGTAGATGGAACCAATACCAGCCTACACTGCAGTGTTATCCATGCCTTCCCTCATCTCTGTTAAAATCCCCCTTTCCTTCAAGGCCCAGATTAGGTGTCATCTCCTCCTTGATCTGCCCTCCCCACACTGTGCAATGAAGAAAATTTTCTTCTTCAAATCTCACAGCACTTTATTTTAATGGTTCCTTTGCATTTATCATAATTTTCCTGTATTATCATACTATTATCATAGTATTCCTGTATTATCTTCTCTGTCTCACTGAGAGTGACTGGATGGTGGAGGTTATACACCAATACCCTGTATCCTCAGGAGAAATTTAGTGCTGAGGTGGGGAGCTGCTCACAGCTAGGAAGTCTTTTAGATTTGTCTGCTAACATTAGTAGGAGAATCTGAATAAGGGGAGAAAGAATGTTTACATACAAGAGAATTTGCACATTGGCAGGACCCCTAGGGAAGTTGAAATATCAGTGGAAGTGGCCCTTGGTTTTGCCAATGACTCTGTAAGAGGAGCAGGAGAAAAAGGTAAAGGAAAAGTAAAGCAGGAACCCCAATCTGAAGAAAGAGTCAAATATATCTCAGACACTGATGGGGAAAAAGGAATTTGATGAAAGGATGGTGAAACAGGCGATTAAAAAGTCAGCAATTCCATGAACCAGAAGCATTTGCCCCAAATGAATGCCTAGCTGAGCTGGGAGAAACATTCACTGATCAGAGTTTGTCTCATGTGACTTCCCTTCACGTATTCTGCTTTTCAACCACCCATCTCCCTCTGCCTTCTCAAATGGTCTTTCCCGATCTAATTGACTTTCATCACACCATCCTCCATGTCTCATCCACTCCTTCCTCCAATTGTTGAAGTCTCTGTCTTCCTATTTTATGATGGTTTTCATGATGGCTTTCTTGACATTACATGGCATGAGAGGATTCTTTTCTTTCTTTTAAAGTTCTCAAAGAAATTTGCCTGACCTTTTCATTTTCTTATCTCATTCTCTCTGCATCATTAGTATGTGTGTACAATCATTATCCTCTATGATATTATAAGATTCTTGAAATAGGACCAGTAATCTCTATCTCTGTATCCCTAGCACTTAGCTTAGTGCTTTGCATTAGTAAATGCCTATTAAATTGAACTGAAATAAATTAAGTCGAACTTAACTAGGGCTTAAGCAGTCTCTTCCTATTAATACTAACTCTGCTTGATATACCCTGAATGGTGAGTATAGCTCACGAAGAATATAAGAAGATCTGTTTATATCCTTTTTGGTGTCTAGTCATGGAGTCCTGTGACATTTTCTTGTATACTGTACTTCATAGAATCATAGAATTCAAAAATGAAAGGGAACTTATAAAAAAGAAAACTAGCTTAACTAGTCCATTTTATAGATGAGAAAATTGAGGCTCAGTAAGTCCAAGTGATTTACTCAAGGTCATATACATAATAAACAGCAGTACTAGAATTTGAATTAAGTGCCCATGACTCTAAGTCTCATAATTCATATCCTTATTTTCCTTATGCAGATAGTTCTAATATACCCACCATATTTATAGGTGGTACCCTTTAAAAAATAAAAACAAAATGTGAGAGCCTTAATGAATCTTAGAGATTTAGTCCAACACCCTTATGTAGCAAAGGAAGGAACTGCGGTCTAAGAGGTTCAATGATTTCCTCAAGGTCACCCATTTCTCAGTGGCAGGGTCAGAATTATTGCCCAGGTCTGACAGTTTAGTGCTACTTCAACTGTATGTTTTACCTCTCTACTGGCTTGAAGATATTGCAAGGAGAAAATTCAAATACAATGTGTTCTTGGGAAATACTTGTTCTTAGGGAATATTATATTCTTAGGAATACATATATGATCTTTGAAGAGTTTGTCTTATCTATGCCATTTAAAAAATTCCTGACTTTCCCTCAAAAAAATTCCTGACTTTCCCTCAAACTAAGTTGGTCTTCAGAATTTTGAAACAGACCTTTCATTTTGCGTTTTAGGTCTCAGGAACCTAAATAAAAGAATTACAAGTCCATAACTACTTGCCTCTTTTAATCACTTGCTTAAAAATTCATTAAGAGGGTGAAATTAAATAGATGAAATTAAAGTTAGGAAATTGTATAACACTTGTAATGTCCCTAAGCGTTTCTGTAAAACAAAGGCCCATATTTTTATCAACAATATTTTTCTGGTGATATATGACTGCAAGTCACAGAATGGCACAATCCTTTCCCTAAAGAATGAAAGTTGTAAAAAGGAGTTGCATAAGCAGGCTCTAACACGTTACAAAGAAAAATTGTATAAGAATAATTGCATAAAGGATATTACCAAAGGAATGCACAAATGGAAAAAGATAGGACATTTATTTGGGAGAGAGTCGGATGACTAATGGACTACTTGTAGGCTTCTGATAGCCTCAAAATGTGAAGAGATCTATAGAAAGGCCCTCAGAATTTTGGTTAATAATAAGACAGCATTGATATGTTGTAATCTCCATCACCATAGAGAGTAGCCATATGTTGAGATTGAAGATTGATTGATTTAGATTGTCTTTTGAAATTAGTGGAAAAGCTTGCAATGTGCAATTCAAAATCATTATTATTTCAGGACAGAGACTAGACGTCTGCTTTTATTGGTCTAGGGAATTCCCAGATATGAAAACTCCTTCTACCAATGCAAGTTGACACCTTCTCTGCAACTTGTAGTCTCAGAGAATAGTCTATAGCACTGAGAAGTGATTCAGTCACTGGACCACACAGCCAGCGTACACCATTGGCAGGACTTGAAACCTATTCTTCCTGGTTCCAAAGCCAGCTCCTTATTTACTATAGCATTTTGCCTCTATAGTATTATATGAGATGATTATTATATACAGTGAAATTCAATAAAGACAAACAAGTCTTAGACTTGGGTTCAAAGATTAACTTTGAACATGACTGGAGAGACATAGTTATACAGCATGAAAAAAAGATCCCAGGGGATTTGGTGGGCCAAAAGCTCAAAATGATTCGGTAGTGTGATGTGGCAGCTGCAAAGCTAATATGATCTTTGGCTGAATTGAGAGGCACTGCTTCCAGGAACAAGGAAGTGACTGCCATTCTGTATAATGCTCTGGTTTGACCATGTCAGAAATCTTGTATTCTGTTCTGGGCACAATAGTTTAGGAAAAACTTTGATAAGCTGGAAGGAGTCTTCAGAGGAAGATGGCCACAGCGGTGAAGGTCCTTTAGTCTTTATCGTAGGAAGATCAATTGAAAGAATTGGAAACATTTAGCCTGTAGAAGTGAAGGGTCAGGGAAAGCAAAATAGCTTTCTTAAGAATTTGAAGTACTGTTATGTGAACTTGTTCTGTTTGGCCTAGAAGACAGAAGCAAGACTAATGGGGTAGTGGTTTCAAAAAAGCCAATTTAAGTTTGCTATCAGGAAAACCCTCCTAACAATCAAAGCCACCTAAAGGTGGAGTGGCTGTGTTGGGATAGAGGAGAGTGGGATAATGGGTTTCTCCTTATTGAATGTCTTCAAGCAGAGGCTAGATGACCACTAGTCAAGTACATCATCTTAGGGATTCTTTCTAGCATGGGCTGGACTGAATTGCCACTGATGTCCCTTCCAGCTCTAGAATTCTATGATTCTATTGTGGTTTAATACTAAAAGTCAAAAGGCATGCAATGGGTTTTTAATGAGCATGTAGAATTATACCATGTAAATGTGACTCTTTAGATATCTCTGCTCCCATTGTGTATGCTAACAGGATTAGCTAGTATTAGTGTGCTCTCCACAAGAAGTGTGATATGCAGTGTGGCCTGCAAATCTCCCCTGGGATCACAAAGGTCTAAGTTGAGCCATGCATGATTTCAAAGCAATTCTCAGCACAATTAACTGCTTGACCTGCAAGATGAACAAGCATATCATTTAATTAATTGCCAAGCTCTTTGAACAGCACTGTTCATTTTTCTAGTAAGTGCATGATGATTTGTCCTTGTGATTCTTATGGAAATGATCAAAACTTGCACATTAACTGGTCTGATGGTTACTTTTAGTGTTGTCATCAGACACTACTTTCAACCTCCCTGACATTAATATTACTTTTCATGGTGGGGGAGAGGGTCCTGGAATAGCAACAAAAGGGCAGTGTTAAGAGCAGCTATTTTCCTGGCAGCGAGGGTAATACATGCTTTTGACTCATCTGATTACATGCATAGGACTCAAGTCATAATATTGAAATGCTTACTCTTTTGGTTATTTATGTCGCAAAACTATAGTCTATCTTTCTGAATTTTTTTAAAGTAGAAGAGTCACTGACAATTTGAAAGCAAGGTAGATCTACAGCACGATGCTATGGATTGACCCAGAAAGAGAATTGGTGAAACAAACACATATACTTATTCAGTAAAAGTATTTCCTAAAAAGAGATTAAGGGTGACTTTTTTGAGGAGGAGGTGGTAGTAGAAAAAGCAGAAAATATATTTTTCTATTGATCAAAGAGATGGAAAATACATTTTGAATATTAAATTTATTTTAACTTAAAAATAAACATTGATTACATGATGTTCCTATTTTAGAGTTTTACTGGCAACTTACTTCCTAAACAAGTAGAAAAAGTAGCAGTATCACAGACACTGTAAGGGAGAAACCTAAAAAAACAAAACGAAAGAAAACAAAAAACCCTAGCCAACAGAATTTATCCTTAGGATTATCCTTTGGGCTTTCAACTTTTTATTATTGTAAGATTAAGAGCTTGAAGGAGCCTCAGGGATTTTTAGTCCAACCTCATCTTACAGACGAAGAAACTGAGGTCAAGAGAGGCCACAAAGGTGAGAAGTCACAGGACAGGATTAAAAAATGCAGGACTTGCGTTCCTAAACCAGTGTTCTTTATAATATGTACCAATGATTTAGTGGCCTGGGTGGATAAGTTCATTTTCCCTTTATTACAATACCTTACTTCTCACAATGGGATGGTTTAATATAACAAAGAAACACAACAAAATAAAATGGCTACATTTTAGTTTCCAATTTGAGATGTTATCCCCTTTTCCTTAAACGAAGCAGTATAATTACTTGTAAGGCCATAATGATTTGTGAGTAAGAAAAATGGATAGCCACTTGTCAGGTATGTTACGTGAGGCCTCTTTCTTATATGGTTTAGATTAGATGACCACTAAAATATCTTCCAGGTCTTAAATTCTGTGATTCTGTGAATTTGTGTTGCCAAATGATATCTTCATTATACATTGACTGGTTCAATAGAAAGAAAATGCAGAATGGAGGAAAGTATCTGAATAGTTCAAACTAAAAAACACCAGGGTACTGTTTAAGGAGTGGAGTTAAGTATCTGGATTTAGAGGACTTGGGATCAAATTCTGGCTCTCAAATCATTTGTATGATCTTGGGCAAGTCACTTAACTTCTCTGGGCCTCAGTTTCCACATCCACAAAATGGGGGGGGGGGTTTGGACTCAATGACCTCTGAGTTAGGTCTCTTTCAGCTCTAAATCTATAACCCTACAAATTTTATCTCTTTACCAGGTAAAAGTAAATCTTTGGCTTAAATTATTCAGATATTCTCCATTTTCCTTTGCTTTGCATGGGGATTTCAGTGCATTCTGTTTATCTTTCTTTCACAATCTCTACATTGTCAGAGAACAGAAGTATGTTTTCTTTCAGGGAAAAAAAATAAATGCACCCCAGGTTTGAATGGGGGAGGGGGGAGAAGATTCAAGCTCTAAAGAAAAGTGCAAAGCTGCAAAGTATATTATATGCATCATCACTTTAACATATTCCCAAGTGGCAACTACCCTTGGGATGGAAGGAAAAAGATTTAGGCCAATAATAGAGGAAATTCCACAGGATCTTTGACACTGATGAGAAGCAGACCATATTTCCATTTTTAAGGTTTAATTCAGATCTAGCCCATCTGAAAGGGGACACACTGTCACATTAAATGCATCTGTTTAACATACAAACATAACTCCCTTAATTATTCTAGAATGTTGATTATTTTTCCCTCTGTGACTGTAGCTTCGTATCTCCTGGCCCAAAGCTTAGTGTCTGGATACATTCACCTATTTTGAAGACGGCATGTGCAAACTGAAGAATGACCTCTACAATTCTAAACAATAATCAAGTAACTTGCCAGCTTCTCATGTTGCACCCAATTCGAGCCAAGACAAAGTGATTTCCAAACTTCAACACAGGAAATCCTACTGAACTCAAATAGAGAAAAGAAGAAGAAAAATATGGACTGTTTTCCTCAGATGTATTCAATCCACTCAACATTTTCAAATGAAACAAAAAACAGTGCTAGACACACCCTAGATGCTTAATAAATATTTGTTGGTTTTATTTATAGGACTTACAAACCTCTTTTCATGTTTTTTTAGTTTACTTCTGTGCAATCTTCCTGGAAAAAGACAGTGGAACTCTTTTTTACTACCTTCTAGATTGGGCCATCAGATCAAAATATCCCGGTTTACACCAAGAATAAGTCAAATCTTTTATAATTCTTGCTTGTAAAGTGATAACTGAGAGTGACATTAATTCATGAACATAAAATCCTTTACAATAGATATAGGAGTCCTTATGCTAGAAAACATGACCCATTATGGTTTCCATGGAACAGAAAAATACTTTGCATCATTTGTAACCTTCACATATCCATAAATGTCACCCTGTATTTCTTTCTCTTTCCTAACTAATACCCTCAAATTACTTCACTTCCTCCTTTCAACTTTTCCTGGTCACCTTCTTTTCTATTCATCCTATTATTCCTTATTTTCTGAGGGCAAAACAAAGAAAAGGTGGTATTTTACTGTTATCCTTTGAACCCTGGAAATTCTGGTGTACTTCTTTTCCCACTGTGGAAAAAAAAAAGCAATTACTCAGAATGGGGTGGAATTTTTGAAAATCACTGTCCTATAATTAGAATCAAGTACAAACTGGGTAAGTTTTATTTATTGTAGACATTGTTTCTATGTTTTCCACATCTTTGTGATTCCCCAAAGTGACTGAATCTGTGGATTATGATGTTTTTTAAAGCATCTGGTCAACAAGCATTTGTTAAGTGCCTACTATGTGTCAGGGCTAAGAGCTGGGGATACAAAGAAAGACAGAAATGGAAATAACTATGAACAAACCAAATATTTACAGTGTAAATTTGAGATAATCTCAGAGGGAGGCACTAACATCAAGCAAGACTGGGTAAAACTTTTTTGTCATACATCATTTGTTGTTCAGTTGTTCAGTTAACAGGTTTTGTTTTTGGCAAAGATACTGGAGTGGTTTGCCATTTCCTTCACCTGTGGATTAAGGCAGAATTTAAGTGTCTTGCCCAGGGTCATACAGTGTCTGAGGCCAGATTTGATCTTAGATCTTCCTGACTCCAGGCTCAGAGCTCTGAGTCACTTAGCTATAGATGACTGTAATTCCTACTTATATTTATATGCTTATTAACATTTTAGTTTTTTTTTTACCTAAACCATAAACAGATACGTCCTAGGTTCCTAGCTTTTTTATTGTAATAAGCATTATAGGATGGACCTCAAGTTTTAGGGATTGATGAATATTTTATATGACCAGGCTGGATTTGTAGTTCACTGAAAAAAACCCCCAAACAATTCCAATGTGAACTGCTTTGGATATGGTGTTCTGGACCTAGAGGCTGTTGCCATTAGCATCATTCCCCTTTTGTTCTTTAGGGTGTTGTCACCATCTCTATCAAGAGATTGTCACAGAAACTAGTGACCAAGAAATTGTCTTGCCCACAGCAAATTTAATACAAGTTTTCCAGAGGATACTAGACTGGAAGAGAGTAGATAAGGCAATTCAGATGTAAAATCTTTTTTCAGTTCTGCTATTCTCTTCCTTTCTAACTCCGCTTAATGGTCTCTAAAATATTTTCATTTCTTGAAAAGTGAAAAACAGAAAGACAGGGCCCCACAAGAATGAATACAAACAATGATTATTGGTAATTAGTGAACATTCATCAGAAGAGACCAAGAGAGATTTCTAGCTTTTCTGAATTGTGCCTCAAAATCTAGGGACCCTCTACAGTCGCTACGGATGAACAGCAGTATCTATCACGGTCTGTTGAAAGGCAGGAAGAAATTTTCCAGCTGCTATTCTGACTTCTGCAAGTATGCAAATATGAGGGATTAGATTCATATCGTGGAACACATACATGAAACAAAAGACAGCAATGGGAGTATCCTGAGACACAATTCCCTGTCTCAAATGATCCAGAGTGAATAGGAATATAGGTTAACATCAATAGAGTCAAATGACTGATGGCATGTGACTCATCCATATTTATCCATCCAATATTGGACAGACACCCTATTGATTTGGATAGGCCATTACACAACGTGTTTGCAATCCTACACCCATGAGTTCAAAAGGAAATTCAAAATTAGTGATGGATCTTCTTACAATTCTCTGCCTAAGGCACAAGCATTACTCTCTCCTGACAACTCTATACTTTTTACTGTTTTGATGTCAGTCAGCATTATATAGAACACCTTTAAAGGATGGGAAACAGAGTGGTTTTCTAGTTATGTGGAAAATTTTAAAGAATTTAAGCACATCTGTATGTAAAGCAAGCCAACAACTAGAAAAATTATTTCTGGACAAACATGATTGGTACACAGACAAATGTTAATCTACTTACTATATAAAGGCAATTCAAAGATATTTAATAAAAGACTTTATAAAATAAAAATTTATTTCTATAGGGAATGTATAGGAATATTTTCTATATACATGTGTGTATACGTCATAAATATCCAGATATACATCCATACATTTATGTATGTGGATATGTTATATACATATACATATATAGATATATAAAGTTTTCTCTTCACATACATAAACTTGACACAAGCACACACATATTACTATTTTAAACAAGTTATCTTTTTAAAAAATTAGTCCAGACAAAAAAAGCTATAGGAAATTCAGGGATAGTTATTGCTTATACCAAGTTTGAAACAAACTAAAAAACCCTAAAGAGATAAGTTTTCCAGTCTTGCCTCACTGGAAAAGATGAGTAATACCAATTAGTATTTATGGATGAAAGCCTCCAGAACCATTAAAACGTATTATTTTCAGTTAGCTCCATTACAAATTTAGATTTGAGTAGTTAAAGAAAACAAAAACAAAGTATACCTTTCCTAAAACATTCTTTTGCCTGTAAAGTTCCTACAGGTTAATTTTTGCTATTAGAAAAACGAGAAGTTGTAACACAAGTCAGGGCACCAACATGCCTGTGGGTAACCAGCTGTAGTCTCAAGTACAATGTTGGATAACAGCACCATCATTTATTTTAATTTTTTAAAAAAGGCCAATTAGAACGTTTTAACTCCTCTCAAATTTCTGAAGTGAACTATAAAATTGCAAATTTATTCTGTTTTAAAAAGAATAAATATGTCAAAACTTAGATATCTACATGAGCATTGTTGCTTTCGATGTAGTCACTTTTTCAGGCAATACCTTATTCCACCAATGCTGCCATTGCCCCAAACATCTTGGGTCTTTTCCACTTAAAATTCCTTGCAAACTATGCCACATTATTTTGAATGCACCAATATGTGTCAAATCTTCATCATTTAGATGGGATTTGGGGTTGGAGAAACAAAAAAAAAAAACCTTTGAAGACTAATCTGAAGAATAAGAGGTAATCAAGATGCATGATATGGTTTGGGGTTAAAAAAAGTCTTGTCTAACTGCTCAGGTAACTTACTGACTTTATGCGACGAAGTCCACATAAATAGTGGCACCGATGGCAATAAAACAAACCAACACTATTCAGAATTTCGCTTCAGAATTGCTATTCTATGATTCCACTGTAATTCTGATATGCACGTATTCTCACATCTTGGAAATGTTGTCATTCATTACTAGTTACTGTTTTCCTCAAAATGCATAGATTCACAGAACCTTGGGGTTGAAAGGAGCCACAAAATTCATTCTTCAACCTACATCTAAGCAGGAATATTTGCTAAAACATCTTTGAAAAATCATTATCCAGTCTTCCCTTAAAGTTTTCTAATGATGGGAACTACTGTTTCCCAAGGAAGCCCATTATACTATAGAACAGATCAGAAGATTTTCTTTATATTGAAGAGGTTTGGGGTTGAGGGGTGCTCGACACCCCAAAGTACTGACATGCCAGGTCCTGCCGAAAGAATTCAACTCAAGCTTTCTCAGCCAAGGGAAAAGACAAAGTTTATTAAGGGTTTGCCATTAATGGGTTTTCTTAAGAAATTCCACCCTCTGTGATGCCTGTTTTCACAAGCAGGCCAGATTCAGCCTACTGAGCTAGATTGAATCTGAGCGCCTTCATGGAGGCAAGATAGAGATTATATACATAAAGATTGTGGGAGGGATTGAGGAGTGGTCTGGGGTGACTAGAGGAGGGGTTTAGGGAGGGACTTGAGGAGGAGTCTAAGGAAGAGCTTGATGGGACAAGGATGAGGTCAGACTCCAGGGTGGGAAATAACTGAAGGCTACATGGAGATGACAAACAATAGAGGGCTAGGGTAACTGAGCTAGGGTATAGATATTTTGATCAGGATTAAGGGTGGGAAACAGCTGGACAATAGAGGGCTAGGCTAGGCAGAGACTTGGGCCCAATGATAATGCAAGGCCTATAGCCTTAGGGGAAGGCCAGATCCAGTTGGAACACTCAAGGAGAGCTCAAGGGGGCTCCCAGAGACTGTATTCCAAGTTCAAGGGGTTCCCAGAGACTGTGCCCTCATCAATATTTGGTTGAAATCTGCCTCTTTACATATTTTAGTCATTGTTACTAGTTTTGTCCTATGGTATCCAAGAAAAAAATGTTAAAATTATATTCCACAATAGAACACTTGTGAATTATTCAAATACCTTTATGTGGCAAGGTACATAGAATATTGTTCCAAAAGTCAGGGAGACCTGAGTTTGAATCCTGCCTTATGAGATATATGCCTTCACTAAAGTCCCTTATCCTCTTTCAACCTCAGTTTACTCATCTATAAAATGGGGATAATAAAGGGACGTATTTTACAGGGTTGTCACAATCAACGAAGATAATTTATTCAAACTTATGTAAACCTTAAAATGTTACCAAAAAGTGGCTGATTATGATTACTCCAAAAATATGAAGATGTCAATCCTTGGAGGATATTAAGTAGCACTTTAGTGTCTTTCTGGTATTTGAAAGAAATTTTTTATATTTTATTTCTGAATATATTTATTTCTTTGATTTTACTATTCAAGTCTAATATAGAAAACTCAAGGTTCGCTAATATTATTAATTGGGATGTTCCTGATTTGGAAGAAGCTGGGTGTGACAGTGAAAGAAGAGCCATTTATGCTAAAAATGGAATTTGGGCTGTCTACCAATAGCTATTCTTTTTTGGAGAACAGTATAGAAAGGGAAACATAAGTGCTTTTTTGACTGGGAAGGATCCAACAACACAATGTCTATATGACCTGTTAGACTGGTAGCCTTTAGAAAAAAAACGAGCTTCTATATTTCTTCAAAACATGTGATCAACCACATTTCAAGGAAATCATAGAGATTTCAGAGACCAGGCTTCTGGTTTAACTTCCTTTACACATTGTTCTTTTAAAATTCTTTTACTCTTGTGTAAATATTCCTACTTATTTTAAAATGAAACATACGTTAGTGCCCAAAAGTTTCATGTAGTTTTCCTTGTGTGCACAGCCAACTTCTTAAAATAATATATTTAATAACCTTAATTATGTAAAATTTTCCTTTCCTGTTATTACCTAGAATGATAATAATGATTTGCTGTTCAGTCTTTCAGTTGTGTTCAATTCTTTGTGACCTCACTTGGTGTTTTCCTGGCAAAGATACTGGAATGGTTTGCCATGTCCTCCTCCAACTCATTTTACAGATGAGGAAACTGAGGCAAATGGAGTGAAGTGAGTTGGCCAGGGTCACACAGCTAGTAAAGGTCTGAAGCTGCATTTGAACTTAGGTCTTCCTGACTCCAGACATGGCGCTCTATCTGCTGTGCCACCCAGCAAGAACTTTTAAAATTTTATGTAACACCGAGATTCAGTCTCAGACTTTGCATTCTTTCTTTGCTGACAAAGGAGACCAAAACATACAGACAGAAGAAATTAATAAAGTCAAAGAGCCTACAACAGAAACCTCCAAGAAAAACAGGAACTGGTCTCAGGCCATGGAAGAGCTCAAAAAGCAGTTGGAAAAGCAAGTTAGAGAAGTAGAGGAAAAATTGGGAAGAGAAATGAGAAGGATGCGAGAAAACCATGAAAAACAAGTCAATGACTTGCTAAAGGAGACCCAAAAAAATACTGAAAAATACACTGAAGAAAACAACACCTTAAAAAACAGACTAACTCAAATGGCAAAAGAGCTCCAAAAAGCCAATGAGGAGAAGAATGCCTTGAAAGGCAGAATTAGCCAAATGGAAAAGGAGGTCCAAAAGACCACTGAAGAAAATACTACTTTAAAAATTAGATTGGAGCAAGTGGAAGCTAGTGACTTTATGAGAAATCAAGATATTATAAAACAGAACCAAAGGAATGAAAAAATGGAAGACAGTGTCAAATATCTCATTGGAAAAACCACTGACCTGGAAAATAGATCCAGGAGAGATAATTTAAAAATTATTGGACTACCTGAAAGCCATGATCAAAAAAAGAGCCTAGATATCATCTTTCAAGAAATTATGAAGGAGAACTGCCCTGATATTCTAGAGCCACAGGGCAAAATAGAAATTGAAAGAATCCATCGATTGCCTCCTCAAATAGATCCCAAAAAGAAATCTCCCAGGAATATTGTCGCCAAATTCCAGAGCTCCCAGATCAAGGAGAAAATATTGCAAGCAGCCAGAAAGAAACAATTTGAGTATTGTGGAAACCCAATCAGAATAATCCAAGATCTGGCAGCCTCTACATTAAGAGATCGAAGGGCTTGGAATACGATATTCTGGAGGTCAATGGAGCTAGGATTAAAACCAAGAATCACCTACCCAGCAAAACTGAGTATCATGCTCCAAGGCAAAATATGGATTTTCAATAAAATAGAGGACTTTCAAGCTTTCTCAGTGAAAAGACCAGAACTGAATAGAAAATTTGACTTTCAAACACAAGAATCAAGAGAAGCATGAAAAGGTAATCAAGAAAAAGAACAAGAAAAAGAAATTGCAAGGAACTTACTAAAGGTGAACTGTTTTGTTGACATTCCTACATGGAAAGATGACGAGTATGATTCATGAGACCTCAGTATTAGGGTAGCTGAAGGGAATATGCATACATATATGTTTATGTATATATATGGGTGAATGTGTATGTATGTATATATCTATGTGTGTGTGTGTGTATATATATATATATATATATATATATATATGTATGTATGGAGAGAGAGAGAGAGAGAGAGAGAGAGAGAGAGAGAGAGAGAGGACACAGGGTGAGTTGAAGATGAAGGGAAGATATCTAAAAGAAATAAAATTAAATTAAGAGATGAGAGAGGAACATACTGAGAGAGGGAGATAAGGAGAGATAGAATGGGGTGGATTATCTTGCATAAAGGAGGCAAGAGCAAGCAGTTCTGTGGGAGGAGGGGAGAGGGCGGATGAGGGGGGGAATGAGTGAACATTGCTCTCATCAGATTTGGCCTAAGGAGGGAATACCATACATACCCAACTGGGAATCTTACCCCACAGGAAAGAAGAGGGAAGAAGATAAAAATAAATGGGGGGGATGATGGAGGGGAGGGCTGATGGGGGTGGAGGTAGTCAAAAACAAACACTTTCGAAACGGGACAGGGTCAAGGGAGAAAATTCAATAAAGGGTGATGGGTTGGGAAGGAGCAAAATATAGTTAGTCTTTCACAACATGAGTATTGTGGAAGGGTTATACATAATGATACACATATGGCCTATGTTGAATTGCTTGACTTCTTAGGGAGGGTGGGTGGGAAGGGAAGAGGGGAGAGAATTTGGAACTCAAAGTTTTAAAAACAAATGTTCAAAAACAACAAAAAAAAGTTTTTGCATGCAACTAGAAAATAAGATATACAGGCAATGGGGCAGGAAAGGGGAAAGGAAGGAAGGGAAAAGGGGATGGGAGGGCAGTGGGGTGACAGAAGGGAGCACTGACTGGGGAACAGGGCAACCAGAATATACGCTATCTTGGAGTGGGTGGGAGGGTAGAAATGGGGAGAAAATTTGTAATTCAAACTATTGTGAAAATCAATGCTGAAAACTAAATATGTTAAATAAATTCAAAAAAAATTAAAAACAATTTATGTAACAGAAATTGCTTTGGGTTTTCTTTTGTTTTGTTTTTGCTATCCATCATTTATTTAGTTAAGAATTTTCTCCATAGTCATAATTGTGAATGGCATATGATTTCATTCTGTTTTAATTCTTAATGATATATTTATATTCACATCACATTTCCATTTTTAGCTTACTGAGATATAAGCCTATCTTCTACCAAACATCTTTCTCCTTTCAGAAGTTTTTTGTCAAAAATGGAGTCCTTCCCCCAAGTCATTTCTGTTCTTGCATTTGTCAAACACTCAACTACTGATTTTGATTCCTCTGTAGCTTTTGAAAATTGTTTGTATGCCAATGTAGCACACAGATGTTCACACTTGTTCTCAGTACATGACAAGTCTCCTTTACTGGTCACATAAAATTCTGATGACAACCTTTATGCCATTGTGCCTGCGAAATTTTCCATTGATCCATTTATTTCCTCCTAGGTAGTTGTATAGTATAGTGGATAGGATACTGCACTTAGAGTCAGAAAACCGAATCCAAAACCTGTCTTAAACACTTAATAGCTGTGTGACTCTGGTCCACTAAACCTCTTTTGTTCCCTATTCCCTCACTTTTAAAACAGGGAAAATACAATTTTTAGTGACCTTTCATGGAGCTGTTATGAGGATCAAATGAGATGAGGAATGTATAGCACTTTGCAAACCTTAAACTCTATACAGATAATAGATATTATTTTCCCACTGAAATAATTCATTAAAATGTGGAGCAGAAGAAGACCACAGGGTAGAATCGTGTTGCTCTAGACTATAGCTCTCTCTCTGGATTGACATTCATCAGCAGTAATCATTACTTTGGGGTCTGCTTTCAAGCAAATTCCAATTTACCGAACTGTCTATTCAGGCAGCTTAGATCTCTCTATCTTGTCCATAAGGATTGCTATCATGAGAGATATTTCAAATGCCTTGCTGAAATTCAAGTACGCTATGTCTATGATATTTCTTTGTTCTATCAGGCCACAGATCAAGCTAACATAGGAAATCAGGTTAGTCTAGCGTGACTTGTTCTTAATGAACTCACACTGGTTCATAGTGAGTTTTGCTTTCCTTTCTAGTGCGCTTGAATTGTCCATTTAGTAACACATTCTAGATTTTGCCTGTAGTTAAAATTGAACTTATGGTCTTATGACTTTAAGACTAAACCTTCTTCCCCCTTTTGAAAATTGGGGCAACAAATCTCTGTTGTTTTTTTTAATCACTTAAAATTAATGATATTATCAAACTTGTTTGTGTTTTATTTTAAGAATGAAATTAATAATGTCTTTGTCTCTTTGGTTATTTATCATTCTCTAAGTTAACTGTATATTTGAATGAAATAAGTTACTGGGTATTTTAATATTTGTGTTTGTATTTTGAGTGACTATATGGCCTCTTTATTACCATGGACCTCTTTCCTATCTTGGTTAAAATTTTTATGGCATTAAAAACAAAATTATGTCAATAAATTTTGAATGAGGCCAAGTACTGACATTAATGAGAAGTTATCTTTTTTCATGAAAAGCCCAATAAAAATGACATAAAAACCATTACAAAAAACTCAAGAGATATTCAACTTTGGAAACACGATTAGATGAATTAGAAGGATAACCTAAGGCTACATAACTACAGTACATTTGGCTAAGCAAAGGGTTTTCTTTAACCTGTTTCTTTTATTGAGGAAATGTATGCTCTGAAAAGGGGAGCTGGGATAAGTGAACAACCTGAGTGCTCACTTGGTACATGTGAAATGGAAAAGTCCCTAGAAAGAGAGCTTGTTGGGAGGATACTCTCTGGAGGATCTATAGAAGAATATGGAAGGATTGTATAAGATGAGAAGGCATGGATGAGTTGTGATCCATTTTGATGAAGGAGTATTCACACCAAAGAGATCTTGTGTCTATTGAAATATTGAAGGATAGTTAAATTAGAATCAACAATCCTGATGAATGGAATGACTGGTTCTCCAATTTGGTCAAGAATCTTCCCTAATTTCTTTACCATCTTCTCAGAGAGAAGCATTTCCAGCACATATTGTTAAGCCTGAAATGCATAGCTATAGAGAATAGACAACAAAGCTTGCAAATAACTTCACTTTGAGAGGATATTACTAAAGAAACTAGAAAATTTTGTGCAATGGAATATTGCATTGAACAACAGAGTCCACGTGACCCCTTGATGACTTATGGATAATATTTAAAAATAGTATTATTGTGATAGCCTTAAAAAGATATGTGCACAATAGCAAAACCATGTCTAGAGCAAAATCTTACAAACTGCTTTATAAATTATTTGTAACAAATCAGTCTTTCCCAAGCAAACTCTTATACTTCTATTTAACATTCTTCCTAAAAATGTGCCATGATTTATTATTTCACAGGGATTTCTGTTTGCAAATTTCTAAATTTCCAAAAACATTATTTTAGTTTTAGGATTTGGGGCAGACATTTTAAACTACCATTTTTTGGCCTTATGGAGCAATAATTCACTGACTAAAATCCAAAATAAACTAAACTGAGTGCCATAAAGGAAAACCATCAGTCATATTGACTAGCATTAAGAAATGCTAATACTATGTTGGTTGCATACAAAGTCACTTTTTGGGGCAAGTGTTTTAGGGATCAGGATGCTTGTTTGTATTTGATAATTTACTGAATTTCTCAGCATTTGTCCTAAAAAGTCAATCACAAAGTTGCTCTGAATAAGAGAAAAAAAAGGACATACTGAATTTGTTATTTTTATTCAATCTGTCCTCATACTTCTGGGCAAATATTCTTTGATCTCATTTATTTAGGTGCTTACTCCAAGGGAACACGGAAAGAGCTATCCTTCTGTTCTAATTGTGTGCAAGTGTTGTCCATGCCTTCTGGAAAATCCTTTCCAGGGGGTCTGCCCACTATGCTGAATGCTTTCTTCTAGGACCTTGATATTACAAGGCCATTCATCTTATATCCCTCATTCTTTGCTACATGAGAGGCCCACCTTCTTTTTTTGGTCATATATCTCTCTGATGAAATTTTTTATACTACATTTTGCATGTAATTATTCATTGCTGAATCTTAATTTTGCAGCCTATTTATGTCCACTGCTTCATCTTAAACTACATATGGGAAATACCTTGTGGGAGGAGAGTATTTAAGCCAACAATTTGCTCTTCTTGATTATGATTTTTTATGATACAAGCTCTAAGGACTCCCCTTTAGATATGTGGTCAAAGGACATGAACAAACAGTTCCCCAAAGAAGTGCAAAGTATTCATAGCCACATAAAAGAATTCTCTAACTTACAGGGAATAAAAGCAATGTAAATCAAAACAACCCCCGAGGTTTTACCTCACACACTGCAAATTGGCAGATGACCAAAAAGGAAAATACTCAATGTGGGAGGGTTTGCAGAATGATTGGCACACTGATATATGGTCAGTAGAGCTGTGAGATGGTGCAAACATTTTGGAAAGAAATTTGGAATTATGCAAATAAAGTGACAGACATGTCACCACCTATGAACCAGAATATCGATCACCTGTCATATGCCCCAAGGAAGTCATTGATAAAAAGAAAGTCCCCCTATATAGCAATTATTTGTAGCAGCACTTTTTGTGATAGCAAAGATATGGAAACCAAGTTGATGTCCACTGATTAGGGAAGGGCTAAACATATTGTGGTACATGAATATAATGGAATATTACTGTTCTGTAAGAAATGATGTGTGTGATGAATACAGAGAAGAATGGAAAGATCTATGAACTGCTATAGGATGGAATAATCAGAGCCAAGAAAACAATACATACTATAACTACAAAAATGTAAGTGGAAAGAATAACCATATACTGCCAAATCAGAAGTGAATATGACAGAATTATAAAGATAAGCAAACTTCCAGGCTAGAACATTGAGCAGAATGTTGAGATTATGACAATAGCTATTAATAAGTGGCATCTGTATAGTGCTCCAAGGTTAGCAAAGCACTTTACATGCTATCTCATTTAAAGATAATGTATAATGGGAATAAATGTAAAATTTCTATTTTCCCCAGAAAATCAGGTAGCAAAGCAACATGTTCAAGTAATTAAATATTATAAGAAAATAGATACCAAAAATTCTTCAATGATTTTGTTTGTAGAAAAATGATAATTGAAATTGCCCAGTTTGTTGCAAAGGTAAAATCATTGTGAACCTCCATTGTCAAAAATTACTCGCAAATGATTTAAGTGGTTAAGACTATTACGTTTGATTTAGACTTGAATGGGCAATGAAACTTATTAAAGGAAATGAAGTATTGTCCTGTAACACTTTCAGATAGATGGATAGATATGTAAGATAAAATCATCATAGCCTAAGCTGTCCTGCCAATTCAGGTTCTTGTCCTGGCTCTCTCAACTGCGTGAAATGAATGGTCAGTAAGTGCCTGCTAGGTTTACAATAGTGCTGAGTGCTTTCTTCCTTTTCTTCCTGTCAGTTTCTTAGGAAGAGTCATCTATAGTGGTTACCTCTACTTTTTCTGCCCTTATTCAATCCTAGTCTTGTTTATAATGAATTTTCCTTACTAAATTTCTGTAAGCTGAATAATGCAAACATTATTATCTCTAATTTATAGAGGAGGAAAGTGAGGCTCAGAGAGGTTACAAGACTTGCATAAGATCACACATCCTAGTCATTATTAGAGCTGGAATTTTAACCAATGTCTTGGTGTGGTAGATAGAGATTTATATTCAGAGGACTGGTGTCTGTATCCTACCAATGTCAGTAAGTACTTGGGTGACTTTTAACCTTTTCTGGTCTTGCTTTCCTACCTTAATAAGATGAGGTAATTGGACTAGATCAACTCAAAGGTCTCTTATAACACTAAATCTATGATCATGTGACTATATAGTCCTTTATCCACTATAGCAAGCTGAATGCTCTTATAGAATATATTTAAATACTTATAGGTCCACATAATTCCTAAAACACTTTTTCCTCTAGCTACAAAGGAATCCAGTGTAGAGTATTTAATTATTTCATCATAAAAATTAATTTTTCCTTGGATATAGTGTTTAATAAGCATTTGTTTAATTCAAGGCATGAGTTATATATATATATATATATGTATATATGTGTGTGTATATATATATATATATATATATATATATATGAGTTAATAGAGGCATGAGTTAAAAAGCTTGCTTATTTTTTAGGTGTGATCAAAATTAAATTTGGATGAGAAAACATTTTGATTGTAACTATTTTCAATATTGTAATACAGGTCAATAAAATCTACTTTTTTCCTGGACCATCCCAATAGCCTCCTGATTGGCTTTCCTACCCGAAGTAAATCCCTTCTCTAATCTATCTTTCACATAGCAGCAATATTGATATTGCTAAAACACAAGTCTGACGATGCCTCTCCCTAGCTCACTTTAGGAGGTTCCATTGTGTCCTTTTTGCTTTTAGTCTAGGGTAAAATATAAATGCCTCTGCTATTTAAAGCCCTTCACAATAAGGTTCTAGTTATCTTTCCAAGATTACTGTATATTGCTGTCCTTAATGCACTCTGTATGGCTAACAAATTGGCCTCATATTTACCAGTACAGGACGTACAATTTTCCTACTCTGAATTTGCACAGAAAGCTTTCCCCATGACTGTAGTCTTGTAATAGGGCTGTACTCAAGAACCATTTCCTAAAGTATACTTCCTGATTCCCCCTAGTTGCTAGTTCTACCCCTCCTCTATTACTTTGTTTTTACTTTGAATATATTTTATATTTACTTATGGAATGGGAGTCTGGTACATACAGAGCACTTCTTACCATGGAAGACTCTGGGAATCCTGCTCCAGGAGACTCGATGACTTTAAGGGGAAGTGCTTTGTCAAGACTGCTAAATTCATAAAATTCTGTAGCTACTTATGGCCAGTAATCATTTGAAGAGAAGTTGCTTTGATAGGCTACAATGCATTCAAAAAGTACTAACGAGGGGGTATAAGCTCTGGGAACCCCCTTGAGCCCCACCTTGAATCTTCCCACTTGATCTGGTGTGTGTTTGAGGCCCATAAGCTTTTCATGTTCAAGACTGGTACCTCCCATTGTCTGTTCCAGATTACCCCCAGCTAGTTCCCACCCTTGATCCTATCAAAATATCTGTACCCAAATCTGTTATCCTTAAACTAGCCTAGCCCTCTATTGTCTGTCATCTCCAGGTCACCTTCAGCTATTTCCCAACCTTAATCCCATTCCTGGAGTTGGACCTCACCCCAATCCCCAGAGTCACCTCAGCCACATCAAGATCCTCCCTAAACCCTTCCTCCCATCACCCCAGACTACTTGACCACCTCTAGATCCCTCCCATAGTCTTTCTGTATATAAGACCCACCTTGCCTCCAGGAAGGCACTCAGATCCAATCTAGCTGATGTTGTTCTGGTCCTCTAGTCAATAGGAGTATCACAAGGGCTCAGATTCCTTAAGAGTCAAGCCAATGCTCAGACTCCTTTAAGAGTCTATCCAGTATGGCTAATCTTTAACAAACTTTGTTTTTCTCTTTGGCTGAAAGAAAGCTTGGACCTGGTGTTTTGGTATTTTTGGATCCCGAGCACCCCTAAAACCTCAACACTATCAGCTCAGCTATGGTCTGTTTTTGCCTCCTTTCTTCGAGCATCAGTCATAGGGGAACATGGAGACTCCATGGAGCATGGTGAAGAGAGTGGAATTTTTGACTTTAGGAGTTTCAAAAGGTTGGGAGAGCGACCCACGGGAATCTGACAGATGGAGTCCAGGGGAGGTGTTACAGCCAGTCTGGCACTGACGTCATGCAGAGCAAAGAGGATCATCAGGAGGATCTTTGGAACTACAGCCCAACAGTCACTGAGCTGATGACCCATCCAGTAAAGATGCCACATCTGGACTTGATGGGACCAGTGCTATGTAGAAACCGAGGTAGGTTATACTACCTCTCCTCTCACAAGGGCTGAAGTAGTATAGGGGAGAGTATGCTCCCTGAGGTGGGGGAAATATTTGTATGTCTGTTCTTTTGAAGTAAATAGCCATTTGTGAAAGGTAACCTATAGTAAATGGAAGTGGGGCCTTAGCAATGGGTAGGGGGGATAAAACTTGTAGGGGCTACAGCCAACAGTAATAGACAAGAAATATTTGTTATTCAGTCATTTTTCAGTTGTGTCTGACTCTTCAGGGCCTCATTTGGGGTTTTCTTGGCAGAGATACTGGAATGATTTGCCATTTCCTTCTCCAGATCATTTACCAATAGAGAACTGAGGCAAACAGGGTTAAATGACTCGCCCAGAGTCAGTCACACAGCTAAGTGAGTTTCTGAAGCTGGATTTGAACTTAGGTCTTCCCGACTGCAGGCCCAGCACTTTGTCCACTGTAGCACCTAGCTGCCTTCTAAGGGTGCTCTTCTGGAAATTTCAGGGGAGATGCAGCCCACGTTCCCTTGTCAGAGGAGCCAGAGCATACACCTACATTTATCTTTTTATATACTGGTTTTCACTGACAACATCAACTCTTTGACTGGAAAGACGTTGATTTTTTTTAATTTCGTATTTCTTATATTCAATACAATGGACTGCTACATAATTTGATGCTTAATAAATTCTTGGTAAATGAGCACGTAGTTTTAGAGTAGGCAGAGAAATTTTGAGACTTATCTGGTCTAACTTCATTTAATAGATGAGTAACCTGAGGTTTAAGGTGGTCAGTGGCATATCTGGAAATTGAACCTTTGAGTTTATGAAGTCTGGATTTTCTGGCTCAAATTTCAAATAGTGGTTCTAAAAACTCTTGGAATTCCATGGCCGTTGGTCTATTCAACCTTATATTTCAGCCCAACTACATTCATCCAGTGCACCTATTTTCCCCCACTAAAAAGAGACAATCTCTGCTAATTTGACCATTTATTTTCCCCTCTGGCTTTAGCTCCAGCGGTTGCTAATTAGCTAGAGGGCTGGAGCTGATTGACAGGTAAGGCGAGCACAGATGCAAAACTCAATGGGGCAGCTATTTGTAAAGGGAATTGATGACTATGCAAATGCACTGGTTTTATTAAGCACTCAACTTGAGTTTAAGCACCCCCAGGTTGCCCTTTTGCTTCTACTGTAACCTCAAAGGGTACTGAAGTCTGAACCCAACATTTTTGGCACGCAGAAAGATGTACCACTAAAGAGTTCACATGCCTCTAGGATAGTATTCTTAATGAAGATATTTAATTTAGTGAGGCAATCAATTCACAGATGTGAGTGAAGAAGAGACAGACTAGACAAGTTTAATTCAACTCTAAAGGTAGATTGAGAGGAAAAAATTAGCATACATATCCTGTTTCAACCAAATATCTGGATTTAAAGTCTGCCTTTGATACCCTTAGTACTCTTTACTATGAATATATATGTATATAATATATGTATATATATATATATGCATATATATGTATAGGTTATGTATGTTGTCTTTATGATTAGAATGTGAACTCCTTGAGGCCAGGGACCATGGGGCTTTTGTTTGTTTTGTTTGGCATAAAAAGAAAATTTCCCAACTTAGCACTGTCCCTGGTCTGTAGTCAGTACATAATAAATACTTAGGCTAAATCAATCAGTGCCTGACTTATAAAAATTACCCACTTAATGATTATTTTATGTGTATTTGTGCATGTGGGAGGAGGTCCATCTCATAAATTAATCCTCGTAGGGAACTATCAGAGACAGGTAGCATAGTTGATAGAGTGCTGGGCCTGGGGTTAGGAAGGCACAAATGACCTCAGACACTTACAAACTCTGTGACTCTAGGCAAGTCACTTAATCTCTGCCTCAGTTTTTTCAACTGTAAAATGTGGGTGATAATAATAGTATCTACCTTGCAGGGTTGTTGTGTGGATCAAATGAGGTATTTGTAAAGTGCTTAGCACTGTTGTTATATAGTAGGTAGTCAATAAATCCTTGTTCCCCTCCCATTCCTACTCACCCATCAGGATGGAAATGCTCAGGCATGCAGCCGAATTTGACTCAACTCAGGGTCCATGGATCTTAGCACACCAAGCCTTTCTGCCCTCTGCTATCTCTAAAAGTCCAAGTTCAAAATGTCGTCATGAAGGGTTTACAGGACTGAAATTTAAGGAGGAGCTATTTATGACTTAGTTACCTGAGGTCACTGAGAGTGTTAATTATTTTTTTCTTCTTTTTTTTTAAAACAAAGTTCAGTTTTTCAGCGATCATCGATTTATTTTTTTCTCCCTATCCCTACCCATGTTCCCCACCCTCATGAAAGGAGAGGAAGAAAAACAAAACCACTGTAAGAAATAAGCATAGTTAAGCAAAATAAATCCCCATATTGTCCATTTCCAAAAATGTATGACTCATTCTACATACATCATCTCTTGATAAAGTGCTTTGTTCATAGTCAGACTTTTTTATGTCTGAGGCATGACTTGAACCAATGGCTTCCTGACTTCAAGGCCAGTTGCTCCCCCATTATTTCAAGCTGTTTCTCTAGTTTAACTTTTGGATAAAATCTTTATTTTTTTATTTTAAGTAAGTTCTATTATGGCCCCAGAGAAGAGATGAGAGAATGTGCTTCCTTCCCCTTTTTGCAGAGGTAGGGAAATTTGGATGTGTAATATTATATGTACTGTTAGATATAAGTGATAGGATAATTTTGCTAAATTGGTTTTTTACCTCTTTTAAAATCTTAGTTACAAGGAAGAGTTTTCAAAGAAGAGAAGGTAGAGAGGACCATATTGAGAAATGATGTAAGATGATGTAAAAACAAAATGTATCAAAAAATTAAGATTAAAAGATCCATTGATGCCTTTTGTTCTTTAGTTATATTTATTTCCATTTATAACCCTCCCCAACTTTGCAGCAAATGTTTAAAAGAAAAAAAAAAGCAAATCACTTCAGCAAAACAGCCAACACATCTATCATGACAGACGATATGCAACTCTGAAATATACATATACTCAACATACATATATTTAAATTGTATGTGATAGGGGGAGTTTAAGACAAATGTTTTTCTTTTTTTCCTCTTCTTCCATTAATAAAAAATCCATTTTGTTTGTTAGGCACAAAGGTATCTGGAAAATGAAATGTTAGCAGCTGTAACTGTCAGACTGGTTATAACCAGTCACAAGTGACATAAAGAGTTACCAAGAGATTTGTACATTAAATCACTTTCAAATTGGTTACTACTTCTAGTTAATTAAACAGTCTTGAGTTCTGTGTTATTTATTAAAGGTTCTAAAGTAAGAAAAATCAGTAAGTTGTCATGGCTTTTAAAGAAAAAATACTTGATTTATTTAACATAGCTTCCAGAAGATTATGCACTCTGTTATTCTTCAGTGAGAAAATTTGGTTTTAAATTCACTCATCTGGAGGGAATCAGATTTTTCCTTTTATTAGCTCCAGATACTCTTTTGTACCAAATTTCAAACAAAATATTTTCACATGGAAAAACTACTGAGAGACATCTACATATTCTTTAGAATTTATGCTTCATATAGGATTTGTAATAGAGCCTTTAAAATATACTAGGGTTAGGTGAACTTAGCTATAAAACTGCAAAGTCAGATATTTTTGCTGTTCTGTGTTCACTTATACACTCATCCACCTGTGTGCAAAAGACTTTTAGTAAATCTGAGACTTGATTGGGGTAGGCAGAGCAGTGCCATGGAAAGGGTGCTGTTTGGAAGCAGGAATGCCTGGGTCTGAAGTCTGCCTCAGATGGCCTTACTTCCATTTATACTGCATGATATTCATCTCCTATATGCATAGTTGCCTGCATGTTGTCCCCGCATTAGAATATGAGCTTCCTGAGGGCAGGAGCCAAGTGGTGTTTTTTTTTTTCCTCTCTCATCATTTAGCATCCGTTTGGGCACACAGTAAGCATTTAATAAGAGCTTGACTAATTGACCTTTATTAATTGAGTGATCAGGAATAGGTCATTTAGCTTCTTTGAGACTCAGTTTTCTCCTCTGTAAAATTGGGATAAGTGTTATTGTGAAGCTCAAATAGAATAATGTATATAATTAGCTTTGTAAACCTTAAGGGCCCATATACATGTCAACTATTACTTTTTCTTATTTAGTCACCTGACAGTTAGCTTTGTTATCATTCCAGACAGAGGAGAAAGCTGCACATTAAGGAAAACCTTGAACAAAAACATGAAGGCAAAAAGAGTCCATGACCCGTGGAAACTTAAAATTTCAAAAGGAAGAAGTCAATGGGACCATGTGGAAGCTAAAGAACAACAAAGGAAGAGTCATTAGGAAAACTGCCAAGTCCTTTCACTAGAGACCTTGGGGGAAAATGTTTTATCATTCATAATGACAAGTAACTTAGCCAGGCAAAGCCAAATGTGAAACCTTTATGGTAACCAACGGTGATCAAAACAAAAATGAAACAACCTTGGTTTTATTACCAAGCTATCTATTCCCCAAAGAGGATGCAGGCAGGCTCAATGAATTTTAATTCAATAACAATTCATCTCATGCATACATTTATTTCCTTGAGGGCAGGGCTTGAGTCTGTTGAACTCAATCTGTACAGGGCTAAGCAACTAAAATAAACTGCTTGACAACAAAATAACTTCTTGACAATTAAGATTTTTACTTAAACTAGTAATCTGGTATCATGTAGACAAATGTAGCCAGTTGTTTGATTTAAGTAGCTAAAACACACACACACACACACAATCAGGCAATCAATGAAAACAACCAAACCTCAAAACCCTGATCTTTTCCAAGAGTTTCTGTCTAGACAAATCATTTAGAGTTGGAAGGGACTTCGGGCATTATCTAGTTTCAAATATGGAAAGTCTAAAAGGCTTAGGCAAATTTTCCAAATTCACCTGAGGAGTAAGTGGCTTTCCTAGGATTCCAACCCAGGTTCTCCAAACCCCAAATTCATGGTTACCATTCATTCATACACTACTTTGTTTCTTTGGAGTTTCTTATGAACACATATCTGACTGAATTTAGGACTGTGTCTTATAACATTTTATACAAATTATTTGGCATTTTCCTATATTTTACATAAGTAATCATTTTTATTCTAATGATGGACTCTCCCCACTCCCACTGAAGAAATATATATCACTTGAAAGTTTGGTATACAAAGCTTATATTTATTTATAATAATTATTCCTGATGTGGCAAACAAATGGGTCAGCAAGTACTTATCGAGTAGCTTTTAAGGCCAGACATTCTTTTAAGTACTAAGTGCTAAATAAAGGAAAAAGCAAAAACAGTGCAGTCCTTTGAGGAGCTTACATTCCAAAAGAAGAGACGAGCTATCCATTAATCAGTACGTGCAAAATAAATACAATATAAATGGAGGTAATCTTAGAGCAGAAAACACTAGGAGCTGGGTGGGGGTGGAGGGGCAGGGACTAGTTAACGCTTCCTATAGGAGATGGCATTTGAGGATAGTCTTAAAGGAAGCCAGGGATTCCAAGAGGTAAGGTTAGGAAAGAGAACATTTCAGGCACGGCAGGGTCAGCTAGAAAATTGAGTACCACGAGAGGAACAGGAAGTAAATCAGTATGGCTGGACCATAGAGTGCATCATGGAGGGAGAGTAATGTTTTAAAAGACTAGAAAGATAGAAAGGGGTGAGGATGTAAATAGATTTGCCAACAGATGAGTTTATTATATTTTGTCCTAGAATGAATAGGGAGCCATTGAAGTTTGTTAAGTAGGTGGGCAGCATGTGTGGACCTCTTCTTTAGGGAAATCACTTTGTGGTTTTTGACAAAGAAGGATTGTAATAGGGAGCTTCTTGAGGAGGGAGACCAATTAGGAGGCTATTGCAATAATCTGGTGAGAGTAATGAAGGCCTGAGTTAAGGCAGTGGCTGTATGACTAAAAGGAGGACTTCTGCAGGGGAAGCTGGAGAGAAAGAAATTCAAATATTTAGCTGATTAGTTATGGGGAGTGAACAAGAGAGAGTAGCTATGTATGACACTTTGACAATTATAAATGTTTTTGACCTCCAAACATCTCTCCCATTCTTCTTTCAGTTCCCCCTACAATCCAATTCTCAGTAAGTATTTATTGGCCTCTGCTAAGGAAAGGAAGGAAATAAGAATTATGCAGCACTTACTGTGTGCCAGTCACTGTTCAGAGCATTGTGGATATAAATACAAACAAAAAGAAAGACAATCCCTGCCCTCACAGAGCTAACAGTCCACTTGGGAGAAGACAACATGCCAGAGGGAGCAGAAAGGGGAGGAGTGAAAGACAAAAGTAGTCAAAGATGAAAGTAGTCGGCTAGAGGCTTGGTTTTGAATTCCAGGAAAGGGTCAGGAGTAGGATTTAGGAACCAAGTGTGCCTGGGCCTCTCCACAAAATGGATGTGCAGAGGAACCCACCAGTGAGGTAGGTGGGACAACGAGCGGTGTGGGAGGCGTATAATAATAATGATAGCTGCCATTCATGTAGCACTTAGCATGTGCCAGGTACTGACCTAAGTGCTGGCAATTACTATCTCATCAGATCCTCACAACAACCATGGGAATTAGGTGCTCTTTACTCCATTTTAGAAATGAGGAAACTGACATTAAGTGACTTGTCCAGGGTCATATTTGAACTCTTGTCTAGGTCCAGTGCTGAATCACCTTCTCTGGGACGAAGAGGCCCTAGGAGCTAAAGGAAGTTCCAGGATGAGCCAGAAGTGGAGTGAAGTCCAAAATGGGGCCAGAAGGGATCATTCTAGGCACACCACAATCATTCTTACCCAAGGCTTTGAAAACAGTGTGCTCATTACACACAACCAGAAAATGATGGCTAAAACTGTTCATTTGTGTATGTGTGTATCTGTGGTTGGGGAAAGGCCACAAATGGATCACAGGATCATAGGGTCATAGGATTACAGATTTAGACCTAGAAGGGAATTCAGAGGTCATCCCCACCATTTTACAGGTGAGGAAACTGAGTACAAAATGACTTGTCTGATATATAACAGGTGAATAGTGAATGCAGAAATTTTAAATATACTATAGTCAAAGTAAGAGTCTTATTTTTCTCTTTTTAAACACTTATTTGGTCTGCTACAAAGTGAACATAATTAAAAATTGTTTAATTACTCTCCAGTCCAACCACCAATAAAGCATGCTAGGGTCCTGAAGGGCACCTTATTAATTTGACACATTTTAGAAAAATAAAAGTTGAAACAGTAAGATTAGAATTTGGAGAAAAGATATTACTTCTGGCAGGCTTGCCTTTAAAAGGGAGACTATATCTATAGAAATATAATTAATGAAAGGAACTTGTTTGTACAATACAAATAGTTAAAAAAAAGGGAGAGCAGGAAAAGGAACCTGACACCCCTAATCTGCCACACTATGTATTTTGAGCTTGCTGACAACAGAAGATTTTTGACCATTGTTCACAAATAGCTATAAACCTTGTTGTAAGTTTCAATACTCCACTCTAAAAAAAAAAAAATCATTCGGCACTTTGTGCCACAGCGCTCACGAGTCACCTTGGACCATCTGTAAGACCCATGACATACTCTTCAAGTAATACACAAAGGCATAGAATCGATGAGAAAACAATTTGTACACCAAATGCCAGTGAACACAGTGATGAAGCAAAAGGACTGTATTTAAACTGGAAAGCCCCAGACACAGAATAAATAAGCTTCTTGGCAATTGAGACTGGGTTTGAAATGAATGCGTGTGGATTCAGGAATGCATTTCCCTGCCGGAAATCATTCAATTATCAAAACTCTTTACCCTGGAGACTTACAAACTGAAACCTTGGCCTGTGTTCAAATATTAAACATTAATGATGTTCTCCTGATGTTTAGAAAAGAGAAATGAGATGGGCATGGGTTTGCTCTTTATTTCAAAGAAGATTTTATAAACTGCTTTAGGATGGACTGAGGAAATATTGAAAGGATGTGGTCACTAGGTTTCACTTTGCTGTTATGCCCAAATTGTACTCCAGTCTGCCATTAATGATATTAATATTGTTGCTTTAAATAATGGATTAGATGTGGTTTAAACTAGTGATCTCTCAATCCCCTGAAGCACACAACCTGTCCACAAGGCTTAGCTGACCTTATAGGTAGCTAACAGTCTATAGAACAGAAACTTTCATTTTATGAATTAATTGCTGCCTTTGAGATATTGGCTTTAAACTCAATGGGCCTCAAATTCCTCATAGAAATATCTGGGCAGTTGGAGGACATTGTGGATAGAGTACTGGACTTGGAGTCAAAAAACTTGAGTTCAAATCCTGCCTCAGATATTTACTTGCCATGTGGCCCTAGGCAAATCACTTAGCCTGTTAGCTTCAGTGTCCTCCTCTATAAAATGGAGATATTAATACAAAAGGTTTTTTAAAGAATGCTTGAAATGTATATACAAATAACTGGGATTCCTTTCAAAGTAATCACTTTGGAAAGCTACGGGCTTAACAGAATGTTGTGGATATTTCACAAAACAGCTTTGGAAATTTTTTCAGAATTTCCTTTTGGTGATGAAAGAAACCTCAAAGATAATTGACTCCATTCTCTCCATTTTATAGATGAGGAAACTGAAGCCTTGAGAGGTTGTGACTTGTCTGAGATCACATTAATTTAAACAACACAAAACAAACAAAAAAAAAACCCCTTACATTTATATAGTACTTCAGGATTTGTAAAGACCTTTGTTTGATGTCAATCTGATGAAATACATGGTACAAATGTTATTCCTTTTTACAGATTAGGAAACGATGACTGACAGGTTAAGTGACTTGCCCATGATCATGCAGTTAATAGATATGTGAGGTAGAATTTGAACCCAGGTCTCTATTCCAAACATCACTTTTTCTGATACCAGATTGGGATCTGTTCATATTTTAGGAAACATTTAAATTAATTTCATTAAAAAAATCCACTATGGGTATTTGGTTTAAAACAAGGATGAAAGGCTAATTGTAAAATCTCTTAAAGAGGTGGCTTTTGATTTTATTCATCTCATGAACATTGTAGCAAAAAAAAAAATGTTAGGCACTTTAAAAATGTGTCTACCAAACAGAAGAGAGGCAATCATGCACACATACACATACACACATCCTATTAATCTACAATCTTTTACTTCCACTCCCTGGAGAGCTGTCCGAGTATGAATTAAACTAGCGATCTCTCAAGCCCACTAGAGCATGGACACTTCTACAAGGCTCACTTAATTTTAAAAATTGCTAACCTATACTGTGGAATTTAAAATTAAGCATATACTATATTTGTGGGTATTGACAATTGTAATGTTTGCTTAAAGACTGTGAAGAACCCTAAAGACAATGTGTACATGTGTATTGGTAAGCAAAATGGCCTTTGTTTTCTCTGAGTAATCCTTACTAGGTGCTAAGCCCCAGGCCCAAACCCCTGTTAGGTGTAAAACCTTAGTGGGTGTGGATTGGCAACTAAGGTGGGGCCCAAGGTGGGGCTAACTCCAGGGAGGGCCTAGTTTACATGTCTGGGACAGCAGAGGCTTTTAGACCACGTGGGTTTAAGTTGCCTCTTTGTGAAGATTCTAGGTCGCGTGGGTGAGTCGCATATGTGACTCACCCCTGACGCTGAAAAAGATATGAAAACCAGGGGTTGGCTGTTTGTTCTTTGGAGCTCTTTGCCGCAGCAGTGGTGGCGCGTGACTCTGGGCCAGCCCTTGTTCTGAGCTCCCGGGCTGAACCTAGATGTTGGTAACTATGAATTGTATTGGGTCTGTCTGTTGATATTTGTAATTTGTTTGTATTTTGTTCTGAAGTTCAGGATGCTGGATTTTTCCCCTGAACTAAGTGAATACTGTTTGTATGCTGGATTAAGGTAAACTTGTCAACCCCTTCACCTTGCTTTCCTTAGTTAAGCAGATCAAAAGAACCTGTGCTGTTCATAGCTTTCCGGGTGCTGGCTGTGGGTGGATCTTACACCCCCACAGAAGCTGCTAGCCAGATTGTGGAAACAACATAGTACTAAAACAACTCAATGCTCTAAAAATACAAGGCATCATTTCAGTCAAAAAGGGTGGCTGATTGAAGTTATGTTTTGTGGTCCTTTTTACTTTTCAACAAGATGAATTAGTGCCACACATATATTCAAAGAAACCTATGACATGCCAGGTACCCTAAAGAACAACCACCCCAACAACAAAACCACCACCCAACTCTCACCCCCCACAAGACAAAATAGTGATTTACTAATAGGGCAGAGGATGTCAGAGCACAAAGGGATAAGGAACACAATGCCAGCATGACCGTCTTGAAGTTGGGAGAGGGAACTATCAGTATAATATGTAAAAACAACAGTTCAGGGTTTCAGCTGGTGATTTAACCCCTGCTTGCTTCAGATGGTTTTGAGCCAACAATTGGTGCTGGGTTGGCTGCTATCTTCTTTTTGCTTCTGGTGACAATATAATGATGATATGGGGAAAATCCATTTGTATTCCATCAATTCACGAGCTGGCAGGAACTACATATGCCAGGCCAATTAACACACTGATAATATCAATATTAAAAGTCACAGGTGGAGGGCAAATTACAGAAACAATCAAATAAAGCTTGGGGTTAGAGCTTCCTAAGAGATCAAATCACTGCAGGTGAGAAGGCTGAATGAGGGAGAGGTAAGGTGATTAGAGGAGGCAGTCTATGTTACCCAGAACTTTCCCCTTGCTTCATGATAATGGGCCCTCTAAATATAGCTAAGTAACTATCATGGTGAGAATCCTATGGATTTTTCTCCTAATGATTAAAGTGCAGTTCTCTTACACAATTATTTCCAGCTCTGCTAGCTGTCTGATTATGTACTTTGGGTTCCTATGTGGTTTGACCTATGATTCAGTTTCCCAGGGTGCAAAGTGAGAAATTCTTACCCGTTTGACAAGAGGCTCTGGGTTATTTTGTCATTATTATTATGCTAAAAGGTGTGCCTTTTACACTCTAGCTGCATTTAGCCCTGGGAAGTCATCCCAAGATTGCCCAGGGCAGTTGTAGGTTCATAAGTATGGAAAGAATGATTCAGATCAAACATCTTCTTAGTTTACCATAACTGTACTTAACCAATGGAATCAATAAACCAACTTTGATAATTATCATATGTGCGCTTTTTTGAAATTTACACAGACAAGTTTATATATAGTTATAAAGGATAGACTTCTTCCTTGTCAGTCCTAAATATTTTTCAGTATTGGCTGACCTTTCTTCTTCCTTCCCTCCTTCCCTCACTTTGTTCCTTCCTTCTTTCCTCTCTTCCCTCCTCTCTCCCTTCCCTCTCTTCCTCCTTCTCTCAATCATTTCCTTGCTAGTATGCATAGACAATGTGACAGAGTGGACAAGTACCAAAATAGGTTTTAGGAAACCGGGCTATAATCCCATCCTTGCCTTAAATAACCACGTGATTTTAGGCAAGAACATCATTGTTTTTAACGAGCACTTTAGCTTAATTATCTCACTGATCCCTCTTGGCTCCAGGGTGGCACTTGTCCGTTTATTTTCCCAATCCTTTGCTTTAAATCACAATGATCTCATAAAAGCAATAGACAGGGTAGAATTGTTACCCTGTTGAGAAAACTATCATATCTTTCCTTGACAAAAAAGAGGGAGTGAAGTTCTTTTTGAGTAAATGAACTCTGTGGTCTCATTTATGGATGAAGAAACTGAGGCTGAGATGAGTCAAGTGATTTGCCCAAGGCCACATAATGAATAAATGGCAATTTCTTTGTAAAATGAGAGAGTTCAATTAGATATCACTAAGAGGTCCTTTCCAGATATAAATCTATGGTCCCCTGAAACAAGGAAAACAGACATACAGCGCTCACTTTGAATGTTTTATTCTTTACTCACAAGTCTCTCATTAGGATGGGAGATAGTATAATTTCTCTGACATTCTGAAATAAGTTGTCCCTGTACATGTTGCTTTCTAATTATATATATAGAAATGCTAGTGCAAAAGCATTTTTCCCCTTAAAATTATGGTAATGTGTCTTTTTTTCTAGTTGGTTTTGTAGCTGAGCTAGGAAATTTTCTTGAACTATGCACTATCTACATTAGTTAATATGCTTAGAGTGTCAATGGAATATTTTTATAAGCAAATATTATTACTACCACTATCCTTTTTTCCTATTCAGCATGAAATCATTACGCTTCTATGTGACAGGAGCATAAAAAAATGAATCATTTATAAATGCAGTAAATGAAGGGGGGCATTTTAGTAGTCAAAACCCCAACTCCAATGCTGAATAATGTCAAATATTAATCATTAGCAAGACCTCTCCCCTTCAATGACAGCAGGAAGAAGTGAGTTAAGAGAATGATTTCCCCATAAGTGGAATAACATCTGTTTGAAAGCTGGATTAAATTGGAGATTTTACCATCTCTTCAGCAAAATCTGTGCATGCTGGATAAGATAGAAGAATACATTCGGCCTAAGGGCACTTTCAACATTTGGAGCAGATAATTTTGCAGAATTTTGAATAATAGAAGCATCTTTAGGAGTATGAACAATCTGTATTAAGGAAGGGCTCTTTAAAAAAAAAAGTCTTACTAAACAATTTCCATTGCAAATTGTTTTTATTTTAACGGTTGTGAACTAAAATGACTTTAAACATCCACTGGCAGGATTTGTAACAGAGCTTGAATATGACATGCTGTTCTGTCCACACCCCTAAATAGTTATTCTTTATAGGTCACAGTCTGTGATACTATTTTCTTTGAAATATATACAAAATAGATACTTTCTTCTTGCTCAAAACGTTTGTTATGTGCCAGCAAGAAAAAGAAATACCTCTTCCTCATCCAGCACATAGATGCATGGTTTACAACCAATACCATATTTCTAAATAATTTTAGTGGATTACCTTTGAAGGCAGTATAAATTAGGACAAATTACACTAGTTAGCCCAGATGATTAAAGCGCAACTTTAAATGAGGCTAAGTTGCAGGTTCAATCCTATTATGATTTAATTAACTTAGTAAAGGAGAAAAAATCCTATAATCATACATTGCAATTTCTCCCCTGGCAAGTCATGTCAGAAAGGCATGCTTTTTGGTACTGGATGCACTAAATAAGAGGGCCTAGTTTGCTCAACATAACTAATTGCTACTGATAAATAAACAAAACAAAACTCAAATGAAAGTATATGTCATAGAGGTGCTAGTTAGACCAGTATTTTCTAGATTTCTATCAGAAAAAATCAACCAATGATCAAACAACAATCTTGCTACGTGCAAGACAGTATCCCTGCTGCTAGAGATGCTAAGACAAAAATGAAACAGTCTCTCTTCCCAAAAAACTTTTTTCCTATTGGGGCAGAAAACATGTATGTCTGAGAAAAATAAAGAAAAATTAGTCAAGGGCAGTCTAAAATGATATTGCTCAGGATATACCTCTATATTTTGCTTTCTTTGAATGACTTAGATGACCTCCTGCATAAAGTCTTTCCTGTTCCACGCAGTCGGTATTACCCTCTCTCTGTTTACTTTGTCCAGATTTCACATGTGTTTTGTATTTATTTATCTAAACATATTTATTCTCTTCAATAGAATATAAGCTTCTTGAGGGATTTGTTGTTGTGTTGTTGAGTTGTTTTCATAACCCCATTCAGGGTTTTCTTGGCAAAGATACTGGAGTGGTTTCTCATTCCCTTCTCCAGCTCAGTTTACAGATGAGGAAACTGCCCGGGTCACACAGATCATAAGTGTATGAGGCCAGATTTGAACTCAGGAAGATGAGTCTTCCTGACTTCAGGCCAGGCACTCTATACACTGTGCCACCTAGCTGCCCTTCTTGAGGACAAGAACTTTTCTTTGTATTTCAAACAGTTTTTATATATTAGATATTTGATTAAAATTATTGAATAAATCACAAAGATCTCATTTGAGGAGTATAGCCTATACATGAAGATGGCCACACACACTTGAACCATTGCAGTGCATATTGACACGTGCATAAATATTATGTATTATAATAAATTAGTATGTACTCATATTGCTGGTTCCTGAGACATAGCTCCAAAATTCTGTGAATTGATGTGGTGTAGGCAATTTAATAACAGGTTAGTATTTTAAAAGGTTCTAATTGTGTATTGTAGAAAATGAGAGCAAAGGGAATGACAGGATAGAGATTAAGTTTGCATCATTAGGAAGATTTTATGAAGGAGGTAGGGTTTGAACTTGGTCACAGTGATGGTTTGTGATGAATAAGCACTGAAGAGGTAAGAGAAGGCATTCGAGATCAGGGAATTATATGGAGAGTGGAGATGCTTACGATTCAATTTAATTCATTTCAATAAATATTTATTAAGTACTTACTACACGTGAGGCAGTATTCTAAGTACTGGGGATACAAGTAAGAAAAAGAAAGACAATCCCCATCCTTAAGGAGCTTATGATTTAATAGGAGAAGACAATACACAAAAGGAAAGGAGGCCTAAGAGGGGGAGTGGGGAAGGAGGTGTCTGGGTGGCATGATGGTGGTACTCAAGGTGGTACTCAAGAAGTCCAACTAGTCAGAAATGGTTGGGCTGACGACCCTCTGAGCCTTCTTTAAATGGAGGCTTTGGAAGTTTCTGCTTTGCCCTCCAGCTCTCCAATCAAAGGGGCAGAAACTTCTGAGGTTACTGATGAGGTGCGAGTACTAGAGCTGATGGTTTCCTGATGATAAACTTTTCCTGGGAGCATGATGAAGGTAGGCGTTGGATCTGGGAATTCAGCCTATGGGAAATGGTATGAGCATGGCTTGTGATGGATTTAGGGAAGAAACCAACTTGATTGAAACAAAAAATATGCAATGAAGAATTCTGGGAAATAAAATTGGATATAGAGGGTAAAGACAGATTATAAAGCATTATCAAAGTCAGGAGTTTCATATTCTTTTTTAAAATGTAATTAATTATGGATTTGTTTGACTGCTACATAATATTCAAATAAGTCTTTGACCTCATCAAGTCAAAGTACTTCCTTCAGCTATATAGATTATAACCCATCCATGCCTAGCCGTCCTGGTAGATGATACATCCCTTCCCTACCCTGTAATGTACTCCCTCCTTACTTCTACTTCTTATAATATCTAGGTACCACAGTAACAATCTGCTAGCAGCTACTATGGGGGTGTAAGACCAACAACAACCAGCACAAGAAGGCTGCTAACACAGGTTCTTTGATCTGCTTTTCTAAGGAAAGTAACTTTAAGGGATTAACAATCTCAGTTTAATCAAGCATACATATATTATTCATTTAGTTCTGGGGGGAAAGATCAGCCCCCTGAACTACAGAGCAAATACAAACAGAAATTACAAACATCAACAGACAGACCTTGTCTGATCAAATCACAATACATAGTTACCAGAGAAGAACCAATGGGTCTGGGTTAGTAAAGCCAGGGGGCAGTCACAATAGCTTGCCCAGAGTCTCAACACTCCTTCCATGAGTGAGCCCCAAAAGTCAAACACGAAGCTCCCCTCAATTATATCCAGTTTGGAGCCCTGAGGGCTCTGACCTCACCCAGCCTGGGTATGTGAAAGTTCCCCATCCACAGCATCACATCATATACAAATCAATGACTCCTGATTGCCTCGGTGCTGAGAAATAGCTGAGAAATATTCCAAAACAAAGACAGCAAAAGGTTTCCCACCAATTCCAATAAAGGGGAGACTTGATAGTCTTAGCATCCCAAAAGGGAAGAACAGAGAAAAGTCTGATGGCCTTAACAGAAACCTTCAATATTTGATTTAAATGTCACCTTCTTTATAATGCCATTCCTAGTTCTTGAAGCTTCTAGTGCCTTCCCCCTCAATGATCACCTTGGATTTAATATTTTTATATGTGCATCTATTATCTCCCCTAAAAGGACTCAAGCTTCTTGAGGACAGGGATTGTTTGATTTTTGTCTTTGTATTCTTTTAGTGCCTAGCATAGTGCCTGCTCCATAATGGGTGCTTAATAAATGCTTGTTTGTTACTGTCTTAATTTGTAGCAGCATAATAACCTTTTAAAAAAATTAGGTTACAGCTTGAAACAGTTTAATACATGTGGTCTAATGCATAAATTTACTGTAATTCTGCACAGGAACTCAACTGCAATCATAAACATATTTTGTAATATTTCCACATCCCTGAAAGAAGGGAAAAAAGTAGATTGATGAATGAATGATGAAAGCAAAGTGAACTGAATGGTTTATTTGAGCAAATATGTTTAGCCTGTCAGATAATCCAAGAATTTTGGCAACTGGTTATCAATCTCATAAACCTGATTTTTGGACTCTCATGATCAATTTTCATTAAATCTCAGGCATGATGGAGAAAGAAGGGATTTATCTCACCCTTTGTAAAAGTTTGTCCTGAAGGGCCTTTTCAGTTGCCAAAAATATCAAGTGGAATGCAAAATAACAAATTGAAGTTGGCTCTCTGGTTCAGAAATCAGAATGTGAGGAGGTCTTGAAATAATCACATAAACTCGAGCCTGCCAATCTTTAAGCCATGAAAGGCCAGGCAACTACAGATAATTGGGCCAAACATAGGGTATAGTATGTAGCACCCCAGTATGTGCAGCCCTTGAACTTTAGACAGCCTGTTACACTGGCAAAGGTCCCTCCATTATCCCCTTCTCCCTCCCCTTCCCTTATGTTAGCTGTGCCAGCCTATTTAACCCAGGAGAGTGATAGTGAGTGGAAACAAGAGGACAAGTTAGCAAAGCAGCCATTTTGGACACAGATTTCTTACTTGGCTGGGTTACAGGTACAGGCTTGAATTAAAATTTTGGCTGGAAGAGGGATGTACTGAGCCTCAAGGCACAGCTTAGATGCTATTCCTGTCACTGGGGCCTCTGTGTTGAATTTGACTCCAACTAAACTACAAGTTGTCTCTTTTCAAATATGATTGGTGTCTTTATAAACTTAAAGTTTCCAATAAGTTTAGCCGAATACCATGCAAGTTTATATGTGACTGATGCCCATGCCTCTTTCTCGATTTAAATTGTAAATTTAAAGAGAACAAGGGGCGATGGAGTTTCTGAGGACCATATCTTTTCCCGCCCCCATCAGGAGTCCTGGCTCTGACTGATTCTAGCTTTTGGTTCTTTGGAGAATTGAGTGGAAGTTTGCTTTGAGACTGGAATCAGAGAGGGCAGAGCAGAGCCGAATCTGGCCATGGGTATATGAGGCCTTTATTCTGTTTGCCCTTGGGACTTCCTTTCCCTATAACATGTGGAGGAATGGAGGAACTTGGCTGCTGTGGAGGGAAGCTTGGGCAGCTCTCTGCTCAGGGTTTTGGCAGCAACTGACTTTGAGGAATTAGGATGGTTTAACCATGGCGGACACTAAAGCTACAGCTCATGAGAATGACCACAAAAACTACATAAGTATGGTTGAGGCTCCACAGAAGACCAAGGTGTGATTGGGAATTTATTCAAATCAGTGGGGGCAGGGAACAGGAGAGAGGAGATTTGGTAGGAGATCTGGACAAACTGGGAACCAGAGCAGGCAGCCAGAAGCGAGCATGCAGACAACAGAATCCAGATCAGATGGAGAATCACCAGCTTCTTAGCAGCTGGGTTAAGGGAGGAAACTATTAAAATCCCCTCAGCATCTTCCTCTTGCTTTTTAGTGCTTAAAACTTGCGATGCTAAGAGTGGTCTCAGGAAATACAATGTTTTTCTTAATCTCCTCCATGATTTTCAGGGTAGATGGAGTGGAACTGTTCCCCTAGGACCTGCCAAAAGTGGGAGGCTAAGTAGGAGAAAGCTTGGAAAGAATTGGGTGATGTGGTTTCCTTCTAGTTTTATTTTACTATGTTTAATAAAGCCATATCAATATGAAAGAATCGATTGTTTTTGAATAATTAATATAGAAGGTCAACTGAGAGGACAAAATTTCCCTTCCAACTAGGAGATGGGGTCTCCAATGCCATAAATTGTCCTGTTTTTATAAGCATGGGAATTGGATCTGGGATTCCACTGGAATACGGAATGCTTGGATGAGGAAACACCTCTACCAATTCACCAGCACATTTTCTGAAACTTAGCTTTTTTGAGAATTACCGACGTATTTGTCAGAGGTGAGATTTTAGCAGAGGTTTTCTGACAGCTAGATGGCACAGTGGTTAAAGTGCCTGGGCCTAGAGTTAAGAAGCTTTGAGTTTAAATTTAACCTCAGGCACTTAATTAGCTGCGTAGCCCAAGATAAGTCACTTAACCTATATGCTTCAGTTCCCTCGTCTGTAAAATGAGGATAATAGCAACTATTTCCTAAGATTATTCTGAGGATAGTGTGTGTATGTACATGTGTGTGTGTATGCATAGTGTGTGTGTGTGTGTGTGTGTATATATACATATATATATATGCATAGTGTGTGTGTGTGTGTGTATGTGTGTATCCCATTTTCCAATACTGTTTCATACCTTGGATTCATTTAGAACCCTGATCAATAAGATTTGAAACTGAGAGTCTTAGCACATTAGGGATGTTTGAGCTTAGCAGATTTTTCGCACATGTATTAATGCTGATAGGACCACTAGGCTTGTGACCACCTGGTGGACAGGATTAAAAACTACCTCCTCTTTCTGGTAAATGGTGAAGTGATACCCTTGATTCTGTTAAGTCTATAAGAGGCCAGATATGACCTAGGTGTGGGTTGCTATGGTCAGTGAAACACCTGAAGGATTACTTGGGATTCCCATCAAACACACCCAGAATCTGTACCATAGCCACTCACGGAGTTTCTTATCTGGGAAATTTTGGATTAGTTTTTTTGTCTCCTCTTCTGTCTGTTAATTTCTCTTATTGTCTTTTGAATAGGTCTGACTTGCTGACACAGGAAGTCTACACTAGAATTTCTTATTGTTCTGAATTTCGGTGGAATTTTATTTTTTGTTTTGCTAATACAGTGATCCAGTCATAACCTATAGTCCCCACCAAGAACATCACTATCACAATTTTCTGTTTCCATAATTTTCTTGCATATACTCTTTTTGTCTTTGCTCTGTTTCTCTTATGTAGACTTCCTTTTTCTCTTGGATTTTTTTGCATTAACTAAATATTCTTCAGATTTTCCAAGGCTTCAGAAAGAATATAGACTACAAATAAGAACAGATATTTAATTACTAAGCACACAAGAAAAGCACAAACTTCATATTTCCAAATTAAGATTATGCTTTGAAATAACATTGAGCTATTTTTGTAGCATTCTTTTGAACCTCTCCATTTAGCCATTTTATTTGAATATTCTATATTTCAAATTCTTTCCTTGTCTTCTCAGTCCTTTCATCCTCTTCTCAATGCCATGTACACATATTATATACATGTCTCTTTGTAATCTCTGAATACTAGCGATCAACAGCCTTTATTTTTCAGACTGTTTAATCCCTTTTGTGCCAACATTAATATTTCTATGTATCATGTCACAGAAACACCATGGGAGTAACAGAATTTCAGTGCCATATCTTCCAGAAATTAATCACCACCTTGGCTTGAGAGATGGTCAGGGATTCAATTACACCACTCCCCAGGCAACCTCTGTTTAATCTCTTAAATATTCTATTTACCCTGGGATATACTATATGCAGGAGACCACAGAATTTGTCCCCTTCAAAACTTCAAAGACTCAAAACCCAAAACACTCTTCAAAGACTGTATGTGTAGAAGAATGATATCATAGCATTAGTCAACTCTAGGCAAAGCAAATGTTGTTGAGGGCCTTTTAGGCCCAAACACCTGGAAATGCATTTTAAGTCTGATAGGCAAATTGGACCATTGGTACAGAAAGTATATAAATTTATGTCTGAGTAATCCAAGTACCAGACCTAAATAAAATCATGGAGAACATTATTTATTTCTTTAAAAATTGGATTTAAGATATTTCAGCTTGTGATCTCTGCTCTAAAGATTTAAATTAAAAACATTATTTATTTTAAATTTAGTTTTTCTTTGTAAAAAAGACTTTTAGCTTTATTAATTAAGCATGACAGTCCACTGCTTCATATTCTTCAATTATCATAACTCAGTTTCAGACAAGTTTAAAGTATATTTTTTTGATGATAAAATCCATTTTTAATTCTTATTCCACCAGCAGATACTCTGTTTAGTCCTCTGGGTTTGCAGAAGTGTCCAACCCATCCAGTTTAAGGGGATTTTAACAACATACAATTAGGAGCAACGAACAGAAAATTTAATAACCAGAAATATAATGTACTTTATTTTTGATATGGCTCTCTAGCTTCTTGCAGTTTCGTTGAAATAGTTGGTTGATTTAGTTGAAATCTAATTTAAAGCTATACTAATTATGCAACCAGGGATTCTCAAGGGATTGTGCAGGAAACCAGTTCTAAATTCTTCATCATAAATATCATATTACTTCAAACATACTTTGGAAAAACTGTATTCAGCATTTTTGAGAGATGTTTAGAATTACTCAACAGAATCTCTGTTGTTACTATCTCATGCTAATATTTGAGGAAGTCTCTCTCTCTCTCTCTCTCTCTCTCTCTCTCTCTCTGTCTCAGGTTCTCTGTCTCTCTATCTCTGGTTCTGTCTCTCTGTCTCTTTTTTCTTATGTACACACACACATTGCATATGCATATACTGACAAATGAAAATTATCAGGCTATAATTTAAGGAAAATTAATGACTTGCAGGATACTTTTTCCTCTAATACAGGTCCTTATGACGACAGGCTTATAAAAATATATAACCCTTTATCCTGTCTATACATTTTAGCACCAGCCCTACCCCCACCTTTGCTGCCTTACTTCAAACTCAATAATCCAGGTAATCTGTACTACTCATTTATTGTCCCACACAAAGAGTCCCCACATTCCTACATCCAGCCCATTGAACACACTCTTGTCTGTTTTGGAACGCTTCTCATCCTGACTTTCACCTGCACTGAAGTCTTACTTGAGGGTTCTCTCAGTAGGACGAGGAGACGTTTTCTAATTTGAAGCAACTACAGGAAGTGTAGTGTCTTCCATGGTTACCCAACCTGTCTCCAGGTTAAGTATTGTTTGTCGTTGTTTGTCCTTTGCTCATATCAAATGCTAGCCTTAGAGGAAGCCTTTCCTTTCCATCTGTATATCTCACGAAACACTTCGGTTTTATTTTTCTTACATACTTCTATACTATTTTGTACTATAGCTGTTTGTGTATGAGTCATATTTCCTTTTTTTAGGTCTCCCTGATACAAAAAATGTATGAGGGGCAGCTATGTGGCACAGTGCCTAGAGTGCCAGACCTGGAGTGAGGAAGACATTTACTAGCTGTGTGACCCTGGGCAAGTCATTTAACTCTGTTTGCCTCGGTTTTCTCATCTGTAAGATAACCAAGAGAAGGAAATCGGAAACCACTCCAATATCTTTGCTAAGAAAGCTTCAAAAAGGGGTCATGAAGAGTTGGACAACCGAAAATGACAGAGTTGAACAAAGCTAAATTTACATTTCCTAATTCCACAGTGTTCTGCACATGGTAAATGTTTAACAGTTTGTTGTTACTGGATTGGAAGAGTCTCCAATTTCTGAAATGTGCTTTGCCTCTTGGAGCTTATACATAAGAGGTTTGGATCATTAAATGCTTCTTTTAATGGTACTATATTTTGGCATTATTTTTGTTAGCTATTTCTCATGACAAATTTGTATATGGACTGGCAAAACTTAGTACATTGGACACTCCTCATAATGTTGCTCACTGGAGAGAACCACAATAAATGGTTTTTACTTTGACCGTATCTAGGAGGTTAAACTACTGAAGTACATTGTTATACATACTGATGTGGTCTCATATAACACCATACGAAGAAATTATAGTGAGCGTGATAATAACAATGAATCAGTACACCTGTTCTTCTGTATCATCTCCATTTTTGTGAGAAGCAAAGATAGTATTGTGGAAAAATGTTTGATTTGGGATTTAGAAATCTATGCTCCACGTTAGGCGACCACAAGTAAGTCTCTGGCAAAAAATTTCATGTTTTTGAGTCTCAGTCTATGACATAGGAATAGAAATATTTGAACTATGAACAGCTCTGAAAAAAGTGCTTAGCTTTGTAGTCCTAATGTGTGAATTATAATGTAAAAAACAATACCCTAGGACCTCAGTATAACCTCAGTATAATGCTATATTTGGTTTGCATGTCATGGGATGCTTTTTGGTTGAGCCTGCCTTACAATGAGATCCTTTCAGCAGATCAGTAATTAAACCTCCTTAACTGGATGCATTCAGCTCCATCGTGGCTATCACTAGGGCAAGGTTTCTGTGTACTTCATCTTTCAGTATCAACAGCTCCAATAACAGAAGGAAATGACATGATATATAGTATTGTCTGTGACCCAGATTTATGATTATAAATGCCAGATGACTTCCTAAAGCAAAAGAAGACAGTTAAATACTCTGCAAATTACACAGAGCTGCTCCAAGTAACAATATGAGTTAATTTTTAAAAAATGCAAATATGCACATATGTCAAGACCATTAAAGTGAAAATAAACTACTGCAATGAAGTATGTATTTATTCAATTGAATATGTGCATATCAAATTTCTCTTGTAGAAAAACACAGGAAATTATATCCCCCAACACTTGCAACCCCCACCCCCAGGAATTGTTTAGATTAATCAGAACCATTGTGGAGATGTGCCTATGAAACAGATGTCTAAGCAGAGCAGGTTCTAGTAAGTATTCATGGACCTTAGCTGCTTTGCCCTTGATTCTGTAGTCTTGTAGAGCTTTTGCAAAATATATTATTTTTGTGGCTTATTAGCGTGTTAATTTGGCTGCATTCCAAAGTGGAAAAACACCCAAATGTGAATATCTGTTTTCATCCTCTGTAGTCATATCAAGTTGAAGAGCAGCTGCAAAAACATCTCTTCTATTTTGCTTTCATTTGCAGGACTAAACAACCAGTGGATGTAGTAACTAAACTGTAGCAGATCCTGGGTGGTAACAGATAGTACAGGCCCAGGATAACAAGCGTCAATCAGTGGTATTCATATGCAGCAAAACAGAAGAAAATTAGTTTGGCCCCAGCTACCTTTGCAGTGAAGTTTTATGCCTATATCTACCTGAAGATATCTCATCAGCTATTTTACAGCAGGCTGGATTATTTTTCTCACCCATGAGAACAATGCATGGTACAGAGGAAGGAGTGTTCGATTTGGAATCTGAGGACCTAGGCTCAAATTCCAGCTCTTCCAGTTACTACCTACGTGACCTTGGAGAAGTCATTTACCATCCGGGTTCTCAGTTTTCTTATCTGTAAAATGAAGATAATAAACTACATGACCTTCAAGATTGATTCCCACTTTCCGTCTATGATTCTGTGACTAGTTTGGTCAGTGAATTGACTGCTCTGTTTATGTCATTTTATAGACAAGGTCACTGACATTATTTGTACTTAATAGATATAAATGACCCTTTGAATTAAGTGCAGTGTTTACAATACTTCAATGTAGTTATATAAACCCATAGAATGTGTCGCTGTATAGGTAATTGAGAATAAATCTCATTTACTTAGCCCTTTACATAATTTATATTATTTTGTTCTTACAACAACCATGTGAAGACATAAGATCGTTGACTCAGAGTTAGAAGGACCTTAGAGGGCAACAACTCTTACACCCTTATTTTACTGACATGGAAACTGAAGGTGAGAGAAATTAAGTGACTTCTCCAGGATTATTTACCTAGCTATTGGGGAGCTGGGCGGCCAGTGGTTAGAGTGAAGGGTCTGGAGTCAGAAAGACTCATCTTCCTGAGTTCTGGCCTCAGACTCTTACTAGCTGCGTGGCCCTGGGCAAATCACTTAATCCCTATTTGCCTCAGTTTCCTCATCTGTAAAATGAGCTGGAGAAGGAAATGCCAACCACTCCGGTATCTTTGCCAAAAATAAAAACCTTAAATGGGATCGCTAAGATGGTGGAACAATTACAACAAAAGCAACACAGCTAGTAAACGGCCGAGACAGAATTCAACCTCAGCTATCTCTGATCTTCAGGTGAGAGCGCTGTCCGCTGTGCCACTTAGATGCTATTATCCACGTATTTATAATGATCAAGAGAGGTCTGGCAACTTGTCTGTTATCCCTCTGTGTCAGAGGTAGCATTTGAACACAGCTCTTTATTGATTCCAATTCTAACACTTGCCTTACTGTGATGTCTTTACATCAAAACAATTCAGTCAGACCCTATTAAAGGCCTACTAAGTCCAGAGTACTGTGTCAGAAACTGAGGGTAATACAATGTTTGATGAGACCCGCCCTCATTTTATAATCTCCTAGGGAAACATGGCACAGACACAAATCATCGTGATACAGGCAGGTAGGTGTCACAGTGGACAGAGCACTGGGCTGGGAGTCAGGAAGAGCTAAGGGAATAGGGAAGGAATTCTGCAGTTCTATAGGAGGTGGTGTTTGAGTTGCATTTTAGAGCAGAGGCGTCAAACATAAGGCTCTTGAGGGCCTCTGGCCCAGTTTAAAATGCCATCAGGAAATGTGTAACAAAATATATGAAATACAATAAAATATAGATAATATTAATTTGTGGTTTTCTAAGTCAATATGCAGCCAGCAGGGATCTGTTTGTATGTGAGTTTGATGGAATACAACTGTGCTGTAAGAAATGATGAGCTCAAAGATTTTAGAAAAACATGGGAAGATATGCATGAAATAGTGAAGAGTGAAATGAGCAGAACCAAGAGAACACTGTATACAGTAACAGCAATAATATTTTGAGAATGGTAGCCAACCCTAGGGTGAGGTGGAGGAGGGAGAAAAAAATAAATTTACATGATAATTTTATTGTATCTTTGAATATCAAGTTGTATGTAGTAGATTTGTAGTTTTGTGTACAATATTTTTATTGTATTATGTTATATAAATGTTTGTTTTATTCCATAAAATAAAAATAAAATTTAATAATAAAAAACAAAGAATGGGTAAAAATCTGACAGACAGACGGGATGACAAGTGATTAGCACTTGGAGTTATTCTAAACTGGAGTGGCATTTTAGGCCCTCCTGAGATGGCTCTAGTTTAGAACAGCTCGAGGAATGACATCTTGGTCTTAGACCATTCTGTATCTTGAGTTAAGTTCAGTTAGCGCTCTAATAATTTGAATTTGTGACTCTTTAGAAGAATATTTCCCCAGAAGAAATTGTTCCCAGGAATATCCAGGAATTTATTGTTGCTTATAATCTGTTCTGCTGCTCTTCTAATAGACGACTATGATAAATTCTTGGTTATCATTAAATGATATATAGTATAAAATAGATATGTCTAGATATGCTCATACATATGAAACCTACTATGTGTACAGTAGGTTTCCCTCTTTTCCAGTGGTCTCTCCTGCACTTTTCATTGATTTGTATGTATTTTATGTATTTCTTACATTCACACCATTTATATACTCCTTTTTAGTTGACTCTCAGAGCTTACTACCTCTTAGTCTTCTTTTAGCCCTTAGGATCTTTTATTTTTTTTCACATATGGAATGATTGATGGTGACATTAATGGGTAAAACTTATAAAATGATTATTGTAAATTAGAAGGTATTACCCCATAGAAACATTTTTTTTATAAATAATGGCTGTTTATCACAATAACAATATTAGCTGTCATTTATAAAACACTTTAAGGTTTTCAAAGAGCTTGACATGCATTCTGTTCATTTGATTACAACAGCAATCTTCAAGATAAGTGCTATGGTTATCATTATCCTATTTTACAGATAAGGAAACTGAAGCTGAGGAAGGTTGTGGCTTTTTCCAGGTCACATAGCTAAGATATCTAACAAAAATCTGCTTAATCAAGGATATGCCTCAAAAACTAGTGACTTGATCTCTAATGAATGCCCTTGAGTTTAGAATTCACAGTCCTCTGAGCCCTGAAATTCTCTTAAGTCTTCTACTCTTCTGAGCATTCAGGAAGTCACCAGTAGAGGTGGCTAGCTGGTAGTAAGGTGGACAGAGTGCTGGGTCTTGAGTTAGGAAGACCTGAGATCAAATCCAGGCTTAAATACTTACTTACTCTATGACCATTTTACTTTTGTATGCCTCAGTTTTCTCAGGTGGATACTGAGAGTACCTTCTTGCCAGGGTTGTTGTGAGGACTAATGAGATAATAATTGTGAAAAGTTCTTAGTGTGGTGCCTGGCACATAGCAGGTTCCGTGCAAATACTATTTCCCACCCCCTGCCTTTCCTAGGGTCAATAAGGGAGAGCCAAGTGGAGGCTACAGTAGATTACAGTCATGGCAGTAGGAGAAGCATTTTGCAGTAGTGGGGTTGGAGAGACTGGAATTGAAATTGCAGAAGTAGTAGAGAAGTGAGTTCTCTGGCTGCTTTGAGGGAAGGCTCCAGTGGAAGATGACCAGTACAGAAGGAATGATTCACATGCTGTAAATATTTACCATGGATCCATTTTCAGTTGCATGACTTCTGTATAATTATATTTGCATGATCTAGTATGGGAGGGAGTTTATAGTAGGTATTCAATAAATACAAATTTATTGTTTGATTAATACTATTGATTTTCCAAGCAAAATCACTAACCCTTTTTTGTCTGTATATAGAAATTATTCTGTCATATTGTTGTCACAGCCATAGCATGAATGGACATCTCCAAAATCATGATGTCTATAAATTATTAAAGTTCTACCAATGAACTGCAGGTAGAACCCCTACAAGACATGGTCATTTTGAACCTATGGTGTTCAACATTTTCACCATTCTGGTCTTTACTTAGTGTTTAGCATTCATAAAGGCAGAACAAATAATGGAATTCTAGTATACATAGACATTTTACAACTTTCTATGATATATGTGGACAGTGTTTGCTCACTTGTTATCCTTATCCTAGAGAAAAATGTTATTACTGGTTCTATTGTTAGGAAGGAAAAAAAGCCCAAATACTTTGTAAATCTACATATCTATCTATATCTATATCTATATCTATCTATATCTATGTCTATCTATCTATCAGCAGGCAATTAAAGGTCATTTCTGTCCATTTCTTATTGTCTATAAAGTTGACACATTGTAAGATCTAATTAGTCATCTTTGACTTTTCTGTTTTTCCAAGTTTTATTATTTTTTCTACTATAATACTTAAATTGATATTATCAATGCTCTCTTGTTCACTTAATTTAAGGGAGCTTTCTTTAATATTATGGCTTTTTTCATTATTGTTTTAAAAAATTAAAAATTCCTCATTGAGACACTAATGCACTATTGGTGAAGTTGTGTATTGATTCAATCATTCCTGTAGAGAAATTTAGCAATTTTTACAAAATTGTTTTTACATGTAATTCGGGAAAAACAAAATATTAATCATATATACCCAAATGGCTATAAAATTTGCATATCCTTTGACTAAGCAATACCACTACAAGGTCTGTATCAGATATATGTGTATATATATGTGTGTGTGTGTGTGTGTGTGTGTATGTGTGTAGGAAAAGACTTATATGTATAAAAATATTTCTAGCATCTCTTTTAATAGTGGCAAAGACTTGAAAATTGAGGGGATGTCCATCAATTGGGGAGTGGCTGAACAAGTTACTGAATATAATTGTGATAGAATACTATTGTGCTATGAGAAATGATGAGCAAGATGCTCTCAGAAAAACCTAGAAAGACTTACATTAACTGACGCAAAGTGAAATGAACAGAACCAGGAGAACATTGTACAGAAAAATAGTAATATTGTGTGATGATCAACTGCGAATGACTTAGCTATTCTTAGCAATACAATGATCCAATATAATTCCAAAGGACTTATGATGGAAAATGTTATTAATCTCCAGAGAGAGAACTGATGGAGTCTGAAGCATACTTCTTCTTAGCTTTCTTTATTTTTCTTATTTTTTCTGATCTGTATTTTCTTTCACAACATGACTAATGTGGAAATATGTTTTGCGTGACTGTACATGTATAACCTGTATCAAATTGCTTGCCTTTTCAATGAGGGGGGTGAGGAGAGATAGATGGAGAGAATTTGGAACTCAATTTAAAAAAAACAGAATGTGAAAATTGTTTTTACATGTAATTGGGGAAAAACCAAATATTAAATCACAAAAACTAAAAATTTCTTTCTTTTCTGGTTTGAATAGGCATCTTATAAACCAGCTATTTGAATAAATCTTGAACAATGACAGCAAAGCAAAGAGTCTTATCTTCTTTGAATAAGTATCACCCCCCCAATCAACCCAAAATGAATTATGAAGATAAATATAAGTATAGATCCAATAAAGTTTATTTTAGGTATATCACAAATATATAGCATTTTTAACACATTTATTATGACTGCAATGTTTTTATTTCATCCAAAAAAAAAAGATTTTGTAAAGAGTATAATTCATTTTCTACCGTGTTTTGAAAGGTTGTATCATTCCCAAAAGTTTGCTTCCTGCCTCCAAAGCAGCAAACAGATAGATTAGAATGGGCTATGAGATAACCAGTATTGTATACATATAACTTGGTAAATTTCACTTAGTTGATTCCTTCTGACAGGAAAGAATTGGAGAATACTTTGCTAGTCATAAGTGTCATGATCGGGAAGAGAGAAGGCCACATAGGCTCTCAAGTGAATAATGACAACTTTATATCACATGAGATATTTGCAAAGCACTTAGCACATTGCCCAGCATACCATAGGTGTTTAATAAATACTTACTCCATTCTACTCCATATCATATAAACTATGAAACTATTTTTGATCTATATTTACATTTATCTTCATGGCTCATTTTGTTACATCATTTATGATAGTTGTTACTGTCTTCAAAGAAGATATCATACAAATTGTAAATGCTATTATTCAGAAATTCCATGATGATTGAGGGAGTAGAGTATTAAATACATGAGAGGTATAGAATGTTTTTGGAAAGTGAAATTTCATTTCACAGACTTTTTGGTATAATTCACTCATTCACTGATGCATTTATTCTCTCAACCAGAAAATCTTTTATGAGCTGTAGGTTTCAAAATAACTGACCATGTTTCATAGTTTTTCTGCTTGTCGTAATAATAATAGCTAGCAGTTATATATATATATATATATATATATATATATATATATATATATATACCCACATATATATGTAAATATATATCTACACACACATATGTAAGGCTCATAAAGTCATTTATGAACATTGTCTCATTCGATCCTCACAACAACCCTGGGAAGGTGGTTCTTTTGCTGCTTTGTCATTTCAGTAGTGTCTGACTTTTTATGACCAAATTTGGGGTTTTCTTGGCAAGGATAGAGTGGCTTTCCATTTCCTTCTCTAGCTCAATTTATAGATGAGGAATTGAGGTAAATAGGGTTGAGTGACTTGCCCAGGATCATACAGCTAGTATGTGAGGCTGGATTTGAAATCAGGAAAATGAGTCTTCCTGATTCCAAATCCAGAGTTCTATCCACTGCACCACCTAGCTTCTCTAGTTGCTATTATTATCCATATATATGTATGTATATACATAAATATTTTTTTCCCCACAGATGAGGAAACTGAGATAGATACAAGTTAAGTGACTCGATCAGGGTCCCACTGCTATTAAGTGTCTGAGGCTGAATTTGAACTCAAGTTTTCCTGACTCTAGGTACTCTCCAGCTCTCTGTCCACTATACCACCTATCTGCCTATATAATACATTAAGAGAACAGTAGCAACAAGCCTAAGAAATAAATATGATCATAGAGGTGTTCATTTATATAGGACAGAATAATTTCCATAGGGGGAGAAGAAAGGGTGTCATTTATACTTTGAACATCAAGAGGATTAATCAACCACTTAATAGTGTCCACTATGAGCAGAGATTTGTGTGAGGGACTGGGGATGTAAAATACAACGTGAAATAAGATCATGTTCATAATCTGATGGAGCTCTTTGTTTCCATTGCCAATAAATGGTTGTTTCAGAGGTGGCAAAAGACACAAACACAAATAACTATAATGTATGTTATCACATGGTAAGTGAACGAGAGTTTTAAAACCTGGTGCTATGTGAGATCCAAAGCAGAAGGTAATTATGGATTGGGATTGTATCAAGAGGAAGTTGTATTACAGTTGAACCTTAAAGGATACGTTGAAATTGAACAAGCAGAGATGATAAAGAAAGATGTTCCAAGTAAAAGGAACTGTACAAGCAAAGTCTTATGCGATTGGGATGATGTATCTTTATTTCCATTATTAAAATGAACTGAATCTAATAATATTATTATAAATTATCCATTTTAACAAATTATTTTACATAAAAAGATTATAATTAAATAATAGAATCAATGTCTCAGACAAGGATAATTACGTAAATATATTCATATAGCTCAAAATACTGGGGCTTTTGTTCTATAACCAGTCCTTTTAGTGACTTGCTTTTCAATCAGTCATTAACATATCACATTTATGGCTTACACTGTTTTTAGTGTTTTAAGTTTTAACTTTAGTGTTTAAAGCTTTGACTTTACCTTAAAAACTCTGTGAAGTAGGTAGTCAAGAATTGTGGTCATTCTTACAGAGAGACAAAGTGAGTTGTCCACAGTCACATCACCAGTTAACAAGGTTGAGGGTTTGAACCCAGATCTACGGACTCCATGAACCATGCTCTTTCTACTACGCCATAGCTGCTTCTTTTCTTTTGTATTTTTTTTTTTAAATTTTCAAGTCCTCTAATAAGGGTGACTGAGCTCGCTTCTCTGATGAAAGGCCTTTAAATATTTCCTGATTTCTAGGGATTAGGTTTAATTTCCTGGGGATTAGTTTTGCTTTTAAGGGTACATGTAGTTATGCACTAAGGGGTTCAAGAGTAATGCAGACAGGAAGACATGCAATTTGGGGGGAAAGAGGAGTATATATAATGAAGAGGTAGAAAAGAAGAGAGCTTAATCATTCTTTGCTTTACTACATACAGAAATGGAAATTGAGCAAGAAAGAAAACGGCCTTTGAGTTCATTAGAATTACTAAACTAGTACTAATGTAGTAAACTAGTAAGTTTTGAAATCTAGAATTAGAGTATAAATTGTGAGTTAAAACTTCTTTTCCAAATTATAAATTATATTCATTTTTTTTGTTTTTGTTAAGTGGGAGAGAAAGACCTAAAAAAGTCCTCACTTGATATCCCGTATGGAAAAGTTACCTGCTGTACTTTGGGGTTAGTTTCCCAAAATGGTCACAAGAAATGTTCTCTTAATTGGCAATCTTACAGTATCAGATTTTGAAATCTATATGCCTAGATACTGCTTGATCCTCTAACTTGTTTCAATAAAGGAAACATATTTGATACTAATATCTTGTTGGTTGCTGCTTATATTTTAATATTTAAAGAAATGGTGATGGTTTCATTGTTATGCTAAATACTCAAACCAGTTTTGGGTATCTAAACTGTAGAAGTTGGATTCCTGAAATGGAGGGGAGGCATGTAAAACTAAGGGATTTAAAAATTTTGAGATGCGTTTTTTTAACTTTCTCTAAAAATAGTGATTCATTCTCTGTTCTAAAGGATCATTTGGGTTCAGGAAGATTCTCTCTACCTCTTATAATTCTGAAACATTTCACATTTTCCCTCTCCATAGTTTAATATATTTTATTAATTTATACTAAGAATTCTTTGTCATCTCCCACTTATCATCCCACTTGTCATCTCCCACTGCAATAGGGTTACCTGATTGGGAAGTTATTGTAAACCTAATTATCAATGAAAGAGAGTCATTATCTGAAGGATAATATTATAAATTAAAATCTCTAGATAGAAAGATTTATTAGAATATGTTGGACACACTGTCTATTTGTGGGAGAATGATGGGAGAATACCTCCATCCTACTCCAATCAAGTGAGATTCTTTTTTTATACAAATAAAGCAGGCAGAGTTAAAACAAAGAGATTTCACTTCAAGCCAATTTAGCATTTACAAAGCACACTGACCACTCAGGAGGACAGCAGTTGTAGCTGAACCAATACCTCGGTTACATAGCACAGTCCCATGACCAATGACCACAGCCAAGCAAGTAACTTCAAAACAAGTGAACTATTCTCAATTTATTTATGCCTGTGATAAGTTTTCCTATCTGTAAAATCCCTAATAGCAATTAAGTCAAAGGCCCATTTACCTTAGTGGGGAACAAACTCTAGATAACATGGACTTAACTTTAAATGCTCTAACATAGTCTTTTTGGATAACATGGCTTAACGGAAAGAACAGTGGAAGAACAATGGAGGAACACTGGAACACTGAAACCAAGAATATTTGGCTTCTAAACTACATGTCCGTGAGAAGACCTGGTTTCTAAACTCAGCTCAATTAAGCCCTCCATGGTCATTGATGCCGGACAAGTTTCTTAGTCTTTCTAAGATTCAGTTGCCTCATCTCTAAAGAAAATTTTGCCACTTCAGGGAATATTTCATTTTTAAATCATACTTTGCAAGAAACAAAGAAAAAACTCCAAGAATTCCTTTACCCAAATAACCCAAATGATATATATTTTTTAAAAATCAAAGTGTATTTTTTTATCATTTGGCATTTTTAGGAGGTTAGCAAAAGATATGTGACCTAAGGCATAGTAAATCTTACATTAAATGCCTGTTCAGGGTCACTCAGCTAATAAAAGCGAGAAGGAATATTTGAACTAAAGTCTTTGGGACTCCAAGCTCAGCAATTTTATCTAATAAACAATAATACCTTTTATATAAAAGAAATGTTCCCACAAACTCTTATTTGGGAGAAAGCCTCAAAACAAATGTTTTAAGAAGCAAATGGAATCGATGTGTAAAATGTTAATTTTGAAATTGACTTTGCCAAGAGTGAAAAGAAGATAAGCCGCTCTGTGAGACAACTGTCACCATATTTTACAAAAAGGCAAAGCCAATACAGTGGAATTTTCAAAGACCTCATCATAACAGTAAATACAATTTCAAGTATCACAGAATCTCTGCATTGGCTTATACTCGTCTTTCAATGCAAAATTGCTTAAATCCATGCCAACAATTTGTCATATTGCTCCCTTTCTATTAAGTGCTTTCTGAGAGTGTACAATATGAGTCACCTGGTACAGCTAGAAGAATCCTTGGAGAACATCTAATTCAGCTTGCTCATTTTTCAGATAAGGAAGCTTAGGCTCAGAGAAGAATGTTTACTTTCCCAAGGTCATAGAATTAACCAGTGGTAAAGTTGGGACTGGGACACTCAAAAGAACATATGACTATAAAATGTTTTTAAAACTTGTGTCTGTTCCATTGTATCTTCATATATATCTTATATTTAGCTGAGTAATAAATGTTTATTGAAATTAACTTAATCCAGTGTTCCATTCCAACATACCAACAAATGTATTATGTATATTAATAAATACATTACAAGACAGACTGTGATGAGGTAAAAGAGGGAAGTGGAAAAAAACATTCCCAGAAATTGTAAGAGGGAAAGCATATTCCCAGTTGGATAGTGAGGGTAGGGGAAATGGCAGATCAGGAAGGAAAAGGCATGAAGGTTGAACTTTTAAGAAAAAGAAGAATAACAAGAGCAAGGGATGATAAGGCAGTACATCATGAATTTGGAAAACAGCCTGGGAAAATTTGGTACTTAATTGTCATCTTAAATTAAATTTATCTTTACCGCACGTACTAGTTAATGTTAAATACATGTATGCCCAAATACATATGTATGTATGAATGATGGTTTACAGCCTCTGGAAACCCCCTTCAACCCACCTTGAATCTTCCCACTTGATCTGGCTTTTCATGCCCAAATAACCTAGCCTAGCCCTCCATTATCTTGTTGCCATGGCCATTTCCCACCCTTGATCCTATCAAAGTATCTATACCCAAGTCTTTTACCTTAACCCTCCATAGTCTGTCATCTTCAGCTAGCCTTCAGCTATTTCCCATCCTTAATCCCATTCCTGGAGTCTGACCTCACCCCAGTCCCATCAAGACCCTCCCTAAGCCCCTCCTCCCATCACCCCAGACTACTTGACCACCCTAGATCCCTCCCACAGTCTTTCTGTATATATGTTTCATCTTGCCTCCATGAGGGTGCTCAGATTCAATCTAGCTCAGCAGATTGAATCTTGGCCCACTTGTCAGTATGAGCAACACAAATAGTGAGATTTCTTCAGATTCTACCTAATATGGTGAATCTTTAACTTTGTTTTTCTTTGCCTGTAAGGAGGTTTGGGTTGAATTCATTCAGCAGGACCCAGTGTGTGGGTATTTTGGGATACTGAGAACCCCTAAACCTCAACATATGGTTCCCTGACCTCAACATGTATATTGAGCAAATAAAATTGCATTGTAGAGAGACAAATTCTTTTTAATCAAAACTTTTTTTGAATTCTTTTAAAGAAAAATTATAGTTGAAATAAACAAGAACTCCAAAGTATAAAAGCTGTGGTTACTTAGAGAATTTGGGTAGGATTAAGCACAGGATTAATAATCACTTAACATACCAAACTGGTAGCAGCCTAGGTCTTCTCTGAAAAGGCAATGGAAACTGACCTAACCTGGCTCAGCCCTTGTAGCTATGACCCAGCAATCTGTGTCTTCTAATGGGAGTGAGGGAGCATTAGGACTAAGACAGATATTACCTATTTTCTTGAACAAACTTTGTTGTCTCTTAAAGGTGTTATGGTAACTTTTATATTTAAGTTGATTCAGGATGTTGCCTAAGACAAAATATCAGGACAAGTTTTCTGATACCAAAGCTCAGAGCAAGATTCTGGTTTATAATAATATTATTGGAGGGATTCAGTTTCAAAAAGCACTTATTAAATGACTATGATACAGTAGTCTTTGTGATAGACACTAGGAATACAAAGAGAAAAATATACTGTCTCTATCCTGAAGGAGTTTATATTCTCATTTTCATCCCATTAGTGCCAGATGGGGAGTAAGAAGTATAATATGAGGGGGTGGAGCCAAGATGGCAGCTTGAAAAACGCTTAAGCTCTCCTCCAAATTACTCCAAACACCTGTAAAAAAGGACTCTAAACTAATTTTATAGCTGCAAAACCCACAAAATAACAGAGGGAAACAGTCTCTAGCCCAAGATGGCCTGGACAGTCACTGGGAAGGATCTATCACACCATGCTGGGAGCGGAGTGCTGCCCAACATGGACCATGCCAGGACAGACCAGGTCAGAATAGACCGGGCTGAGCAAGCCTCAGGGAATCTCTGAGCTGTGGCAGTTACCAGACTTCTCAACCCACAAACACCAAAGATATTGGAGCAAGTCAGTGGGAAAACTGCTGATCTGGGTGAGGGAAGTCAGCCACAACCCCGGGTGGGGGTGGTAGCTGCAGCAGTGGTAGAGATGGCTTCAGCAGTGGTGGCAGTGGTAGCAGCAGCAGCAATACCAGCAGCAACAGCAGCATCAGAGGTGGCTACTTCTGGATCCCCAGGCCCACACAGAGGGGGGAATCAAGTGGCTGCTCAGAGCGGGAGTGCAGAGATAGCTTTGCTGGAGCTGAGGCAAGGTTTTCTTGCTTTGTCCTGCTTGGGTCTGGGTCACAGTCCTGGCTGGCGATTCTTGGGGGAGGAAGAGTGCTGGCATGGCAGAGCTTTGTGGTGGCTGTGGAGAGGGTATCTTCCTGGTAGTTACACAGAAAGGAGTGTCTGCGCTCACAGACCAGAGCACAGGCCAGGAGAGGAGCATCATACCACCTCAGAATAGAAGTAGCTCTGAAGCTTGGGACAAAGCACTCTCCACTCCGAAAACAGTCATACCCTGACAAAAAGCTCAAAAATCAAGTAATTGGCTGGGAAAATGAACAAGCAGCATAAAAGGATTCAGACCATAGAGTCTTTCTTTGGTGACAAAGATGATCAAAACATATAGCCATAAGAAGTGAACAAAGTCAAAGCTCCTACATTAAAAGTCTCCATGAAAAATATGAATTGATCTTAGGCCATAGAAGAGATCAAAAAGGATTTGGAAAAGCAAGTAAGAGAAGTACAGGAAAAATTGGGAAGAGAAATGGGAATGATACAAGAAAATCATGAAAAACAAGTCAATGACTTGCTAAAGGAGACCCAAAAAATACTGAAGAAAATAACACCTTAAAAAATAGACTAACCCAAATGGCAAAAGAGTGCCAAAAAGCCAATGAGGAGAAGAATGCCTTGAAATGCAGGATTAGCCAAATGGAAAAGGAGGTCCAAAAGACCATTGAAGAAAATAGCACTTTAATAATTAGAATGGAGCAAGTGGAAGCTAGTGACTTTATGAGAAATCAAGAAATTATAAAACAGAACCAAAAGAATGAAAAAAGGGAAGACAATGTGAAATATATCATTGGTAAAACCACTGACATGGAGAATAGATCCAGGAGAGATAATTTAAAAATTATTGGCCTGCCTGAAAGCCATGATCAAAAAAGAGCCTAGACATCATTTTTTCAAGAAATTATCAAGGAAAACTGCAGTAATATTCTATAATCCACTGATCACTTCTTGAAAAAGATCCCAAAAAGAAAACTCCTAGCAATGTTGTAGCCAAATGCCAGAGTTCCCAGGTCAACGGGAAAATATTGCAAGCAGCCAGAAAGAAAACAATTCAAATATTGTGGAAACATAATTAGGATAATATAAGATCTAGCAGCTTCCACATTAAGGGATTGAAGGGCTTGGAATATGATATTCCACAGGTCAAAGAAGCTAGGATTAAAACCAAGAATCACCTACCTGGCAAAACTGAGTATAATACTCTAAGGCAAAATATGGATTTTCAATAAAATAGAGGACTTTCAAGCATTCTTGATGAAAAGACCAGAGATGAATAGAAAATTTGACTTTCAAATATAAAAATCAAGAGAAGCATGAAAAAGTAAACAGGAAAGAGAAATCACAAGCGACTTAATAAAGTTGAACTTTTTTGTTTACATTCCTACATGGAAAGATGATATTTGTAACTCATGAGACCTTTCTCAGTATTAGAGTAGCTGAAGGGAATATATATACATACATACATACATACATACATACATACATACAAACATACATACATATATAGACAGAGGGCACAGGATGAGTTGAATATGAAAAGATGATATTTAAAAAGTAAAATTAAGGAGTGAGAGAGGAATATATTGGGAGAAGGAGAAAGGGAGAGATAGAACGGGGTAAATTATCTCACATAAAAGTGGCAAGAAAAAGGTGTTGTAATGTAAGAGAAGAGGGAGTAGGTGAAAGGGAATGAGTGAATCGTGCTCTCATCAGATTTGGCTTAAGGAGGGAATAACATACACACTCAGTTGGGTATCTTACCCTACAAAAAAGTAGGGGGGAAGGGGATAAGGGGGAGGTGATAGAAGGGAGGGAAGATTGGGGGAGGAGGTGGTCAAAAGCAAACACTTTTGAAAAGGGACAGGGTCAAGGGAGAAAAGTGAATAAAGGGGGACAGGATAGGATGGAGGCAAAGAGTCTTTCATAACATTACTATTATGGAAGTGTTTTGCATAATGATACAGATGTGGCCTATGTTGAATTGCTTGCCTTCTCAAGGAGGGTAGTGGGGAGGGAAGAAGGGAGAGAATTTGGAAAATTTTTAAAAACAAATGTTTAAAAAAAGTTGTTTTTACATTCAACTGGGAAATAAGATATACAGGCAATGGGGTATAGAAATTTATTTTGCCCTACAAGAAAGGGGACAGGGGATGGGGGCAGGAAGTGGGATGATAGAAGGGAGGTTGTACTGGGGAAAGGGGCAATCAGAAATTATGCCATATTAGGGTGGGGGGAGGGTAGAAATGGGGAGAAAATTTTTGTAACTCCAAATCTTGTGGAAATCAATGTTAAAAACTAATAATATTAAATAATAAAAAAGAAGTATAATATGAATTTGAGGAGGAAGAGAACACTAACAAGTGGAGGGGGAGTTGAGAAAGAAAGTCTCCCATGAGGAGGTGAGATTTATGATTTTGAGCTAAGCTTTGAGGGAATTTAAGGATTATGAGTGTAATTGGGATTTTGTGTAACCCAAGAGCACCTAAAACAACATGGTAGATGACGGGGACCTGCTTCTGGGGAAGGGGAGAACTGGAACATATGTAATTTTGGCCCTACCTACTACATGATTAGGTGCAACCATTTACCATTAAGTTGTTTTTAAAATTACCTTACTGAGCATAATCTGGGTTTTTCCTACATTCCTGCTTGAGTGTGAAGGACTCCTTTACTCACAGCAAGTGAGTGTGTGTATGTGTGTGTGGGGGGGTGGGAGATGAGCCTAGGTTTTCGTTTTTTTTCCTTTGTCATTTTCAATACTAGGGACGAAGAGTGGAGTCCCTGACCTGGGAGCTCAAGCCACAGAGATTTGGGAGTACAGGAATTGAGGCTGATGTTGTAGCCAGACCAGCAAGAAATGCCTTAAGAAGCAAAAACTCCAGTGGAGTTTTGGACTTGAACTTGGTGCAACTAATGCTATGTAGGAATTGAGCTGAGCTGTGAGTCTAATTGGCATTCCCTCTCCCCCTCCTCAAATCCTACTCCAGGGACCTAGGTGCTGTATGGGTTAGAATCAGGAGTGGGAAACCTTTGGCCTTGAGGCCACATGCAGCCCTCTAGGTCCTTAAATGCAGCTCTTTGACTGAACCCAAACTTCACAGAACAATCTTGTTAATAGAAGAATAATGCCGTTAGACTATGCCCCTGAGTATTGGGAGAAATGTTTGTATGTTTGTTCCTACTGTATTTCTGAAGTAAATATTCCTTTGTAAAAGCTAATGTGAAGTTAAGTGTTTAAATGCAGCTACTGTGCTAGCCACTGGACCCCTTAGATAGGTGGAACATTACTGTTTGTTACTTGAGACAAAGACCGAGAGGAGAGACTCCTCAAACCCCTTAGGGTGCTAGGAGGCCTCTGAGAGTGGGGCCAGAGGAATACATGTGGAGCCTTGTCTGGGATTGGGCCCTTTGCATTTGTGGGACTCCTGGAGAGGACAGCTAGGTAGCACAGTGGGTAGAGCACCAGACCTGAAGTCAGGAGCACCTGAGGTCAAATCTGGTCTTAGACACCTAATAACTCTGTGACCCTGGGCAAGTCAATAACTCTTTTTGCCTCAGTTTCTTCATTTTTAAAATGAGCTGAAGAAGGAAATACAAAACACTCTAGTATCTTTGTCAAGAAAATGGCATTGCAGAGAGCTAGAAGTGACTCAAGAACAACTGGAGAGATTTTTTACGTGGGACTATAAATTTTGGTGTGTCCAGTGTAGAAAGAGAAACTTAGAAAATTTGTATAGACCTAGTTGGATGGCCGCTATTAAGTATAAGCAAGCAGTAATCTTTGGCAAATTGTGTGAAATTTTATTCCTTGTTTGTTGAAACTGCAATTTTTTTGGGCGGGAATAATTGTGATGTTTGCTTATATGTATGTGTTGCATTGTATAAGATTATGCAATAGTGGCTGACACCCTTTCCTGAATGGCACAAGTAAAGCAAAAGAAAGGGCAATGCTTATGCCTCCTGAAACCCAGAGGACTGTTTTGGACTAGAGGCATAGACTCGTTCAAATTCTAGCATTGTCTACTTGCCAGAAGCAACAACTTTTTCAAAAAAGAAAAAAAAAGAAAAAAGGAGTGTAATGAAGTTTTAAAGCATACCCAGTTCACTTAAAATAATATTCTCTATGTGGAAGCTGCTGGGGACCCGATTTTAGGAGGTTTTAGGTCTTCTATATGAAGTTGCTACATCCTGATCTCAAGAAAGAATCAGTGGTGGGATTCAAATGAATTAACAACCTGTTCTCCACAGAACTGAGCCAAGGTGCTGCCCCTGCCACTGATGTGGTGGGCACAGGCCCCACCCTAGCTAACAACCCATTCGGTGAACCCAACCTAAAATTAGGTACCCCTTCTACCGAACCAGTGCGGACCAGCTGAATCCCACCACTGAGGAGAATACCAACAAATAACAGCAGATCATGATAAAATAATGAAAAATATTTAATTTCACATCAGAGCACGCATGGAAATCCTGCATCAGCCTACCGCATGGTTGGGAGCGGCCCTTTTGTATCCACTATATAGCTGGAATTGGTTGCATCTTGAAAGCAACCTAGAACATCAGATCAGGTGGCCTCTTCCTGAATTTGCACCTCAGGGTGAAGGACTCCTTCACTCATTGCAAGTGATATCACATGGTAAAGGGAGGAGGCCTGAGGGCTATCTACACCTCCCTCCTTAGATCTTGCAGTGCTAAGGTTTTGGTCTTTTTTTTTTTCTTTGTCCATTTCAGTCCTAGGTGCAGAGTTAGGAGTCTCCACTTCCGGAGCCCAAGCCACCGGGATTCAGGAGCCCAGGAATTTGGTCTGATGTTATACTCAGCAAGCCTGGGATTCCTGAGGAGCCATAGACCAGTGTGGTTTTGGATTCGAACTTGGTGGGAATAATGCTATCTAGTAACGGAGCTAAACTGTGTGTGAGAGAGAGAGTGTGTGTGTGTGTGTGTGTGTGTGTGGGTGTTATGCTCTCCAGGTATTGGAGAAAATGTTTATATGTTTAGAACACTGCCTGCCTCCCCACCTCTTCAGGGTCCTGGAGACCTTTTAAGTGGATTTAGGTCTGTTTGTTTTAGCCAGGGGCAACTAGGTGGATTAGTGGATAGAATGACATGCCTATAGTCAGGAAACTCATCTCCCTGAGTTCAAATTTGATTTCAGACACTTCCTAGCTGTGTAACATTGGGCAAGTTACTTAATCCCAGTTGCCTCAGTTTCCTCATCTCTAAAATAAGCTGGAGAAGGAAATGGAAAACCATTCCATTATCTTTGCCAAGAAAACTCCAAATGGGGTCATGAAGAGTGGACACAAAAGACATAAACTACAACATTTTAGCCAAAGGAAGACAATTAGTCAACGAGCATTTTTAAAGTGCTCTGTGGCAAGTACTTTGCTAAGCGAGGCAAAGAAAGGAAAAAGAACACTAACAATAGAAAATCCAGTTCCTGCCGGTAAGGAACTTATATTCTAGTTGGCAAAACAATATATAATGAAGCCCCATTGTTGTGTCAGAGTAGAAGGGAAAGGCTAACACTCCCCTTATAGATTGTTACATACTTGCCAACATATATGTGCATGTAATGTGCCATTTCAGTACATAATTTTTATGCTTAGAGGACAGAATTTGATCTGAGTTAGAAAATAAAAAGATTTCTATCATACTAGTACTCTTGAAAACATTATGGAACTAAACAGCATGACATTGAAAAAAAATGTATGTGCAATGTTGTTGTTTGTCCTTCTTTCTCAAAGAGGACCAGGACATCAGGGAGGTGATGCCACGACATGCAAGTGAATTGGATTTAAGTGAGGGAGGGCTGTGCAAAGTCACCAGCCTCACTTTCTCCTCTGGAGCCATCTGGGTCCAATGGCAAGATATAGATCATTACGACTGCAGATGGCCCTGGATTCAGTGGGAGACCTTGGCCTTTTTAAGCTAAGGTCTTTAACGGGTCTTATGTATAAAGTTGCTACATCCTAATCCCAAGAAGGAATAGAATACCGACAAATAGTAGTAGATCATAATAAAATAATAATTTTTTAAAATGTACTTTTGTTTCTGACAGTCATGTTTTAACTATCTGAACCAAGTAAACCCATTTATTTGTAGAACATGCAAATCTGTTTTTGTCTCTTCTCAAAAACCTGCTATAGATGACTGTTTTTCCTTGCATAAACTTTCCTCAAGAGTATGAATAATATAAATTTCATATCAATAAGAACAAAAATAGAGGGGGGAGCAGAGGCTCAAATAGATGTTGTTCATATCCATAGTAATTTTCCTTGGGAAGCTTGGGTTAAAGGATATTTGACTATGTTACGATGAAAGGCTACTAAAACTGAAAGATGAAGCTCATCAAGTTATATTTGGGAACATGTAAAGTATCAATACCAAATCTATTCAGACTCCAAAGAGTTAGAATGGAACTCAAAAGATACTAAATATTTTTTTTAGCTACTGTACACTGACACGTGGATCCATTTTCTTCTCTGTGGGTGGTGGTTGCTATAGTTGCCCTGAAGAATCCAAAACATTCCACGGTGCCTGAGAACTTGGGTAATGCATTTAAGCATGGATTTCAAATTTCAGCCCAAGTATTCTTTTTCTGTTAATGATATAGGGCAGTAACACAAGTCTTCAAGCTCACTGTTACTTGATATAAAATAAATAGAAGGTCAAACACTGTTCTGGGTCTGGCTGCTTGACTTCTAGTGACAATGTTGATGACTACAGCTGTGTGCAAATCTAAACAGTTGGTTTCATGGAATTCTTTTTGAAAATTTGCCTAATTCCATTTTACACTCATCCAACTGGGCATAAACTTAGCATTCACTTAGGTCAGTTTGAAAGTACTGACAAAACAACTGACCAGATTAGACCATGCTTGCAAAGCTTAATGTAGTCCCAGGATAGATGCATAGAGCCATTTGTTTGTTTGTTTAAACTGCATTGGGTCTTGAAGCACTTCATTTCTCCCTAATTCTCTTTTCCCTCCTTCTGTTCTGACTTATGATTTCATCTTTGTGGGGACTACCACTGTACTGTGGAAACTCCCTTCACTGTTACAAATTGATGACTCCCATTTAAATTGCTATTTTAAGAGAATCGCTGGGACACTGCAAAGGTAAGTAATTTGCTTGTTGTAGTCCTAAAACAAAGAATCGAACATCAAGAACATTTTGGTTTTCTAGCCTTGGCTTTCTATGTCCAAAAAAGCTATCTGTGAGACCCCATCAATGTCCTAGCTATACCTCCTTTTCTGCCTCCAGCCTGGTATGCTTTCTTCCTGGTCTGCCTCACTGCATATGACATTTTGGAACTGTTCACATTAGAATTTCTATGTCTGAAAGTTTCTAGGCCAGTTTCCTAGCTGGTTGGAAACTCCCTCCTAGTGAACCTAGAGGTCAGAAACCAATCAGACCTTCTTGAGGATGCCAATTCTCTCTGACAAAAAAAGTCCTGAGCTGCCCTGATTCCTAACCTGCCTTGACGCATTGCATGGAGATGGAATCAGGAGTCCTTTGGCGAGCTTGGATAATGATGCACCAAGTTGTAGAAGCAGCTTCTCAGAACACCATTATGATCTCTCCCCACCTCAATCTGCCATGGTCTGAAGCCTACCATGTATCTGGGAATGGTTTCTGAGCATAGTTTCCTAGTCTTGGACAAGAAACATCAATCACTGTAAAACTGGTGCGAGGCATTGTAGTGCTAGATTAGGATATCCTGATGCATAACATATTATGTGCAGAATTCTATTTCAGCTCATTTCTTACAGGCTGAAATAGCTCTCATCTTTCTTTGATATTATTCAGTGGGATTTCCACTCATTTTCACATGGTGGTAAAGGGATATGGCAAATGTTCCACTTGGGATGGTAGAGCTTCTCACTGGATGCTACTCTCCAGCACCTTGCAAACTCTTCTCAAGAAGACACATTCCATTTCTGACTATTTCAGGACGGGTCATTGATCTGAAGCGGTGTTAGGACTTCAAGTTATACTTCAGAATATTCTTAGCATATTTTTTCTCTCTGTTTTTTGGTTGTTTTCCCATCATTCTGTACATTAGATGTATATTCTGTACATCTCATTAACTCCCATCATCACCACTAAAAAGCATATGGTCTTTGCCCAACTACTTTTTTTTTTGTTTTGAATGTAATTTGGCTTCTTAAATATGCCCAGTCTTTGACTGTAGCATACTCAGCAAGGTGTAAGAAAACTTGAGTTGGGTAAAATACATGGAATTTTCTTTTTCTTGCTTGTCTTTTCCTTTTCAACCCATCATCTCTCACCTCTGCCTCTCAAGCTAGTGAAAGCCTTCCAAAACATTTGCATTACAATAATAAAACGATTTATGTGTTTCTAAAAGTAACTCTTTATAGAAAGAAGAAAGAAAAATAAATTACTAAAAGTTTGTCCAATGTAGAAGCCTATCACAACCTAACCATGTGTAAGTAAAGCTACTTTTAAGTGGTTTTGAGTTTGAAAGAATGTCTTCCATAGTTTAATTGAAGAATTAACTAGAAATAAGTATGTTTGTACCCCTATACTAATTGCTGTAAAGTCTGATGCTTTAGATACACAACATTCAGATAACACAATCAAAACTTCTTAATCCCATCCCCAAGCTACAACCAGAAATGATTCTCAATTTTAAAAATCCATGAAAATTATATGCTTACAAAAGCTGACATTAATATAGCACTTTAGATGCCATATATGTACATACACATACACACACACGCACACACACACACACACACACACACATACCCTCATTGATCCTCATAACAATCCAGGGCGGATCATGTAGCAGAAAGATCAGTAAACTTGGAATCCTAGAATATCAGTTTAAATTGCAGGTCTTCTATTTAATTGCATGAACACAGGGCAAGTAACTTCACCACCCTCCTGGGTCTCAGTTTCTTCATCTGTAAATGAGGGTATTGGACTAGAAAATCTTTCAGGTCTCTTTTAGGACTACATTCTATAGATACTTTGATCCGATAACCCAATGGGTACTTTCATTATTCATATTGAACAGAAGATGAAACTGAAGCTGAGAAAAGGTAAATAACTTGCTTAAGATCATACAACTTATCTGAAGCAGGATTCAAACTCTAGACCTCCTGACACCAAGTTTAGCTTTAATATCCATTACACCGTGCTGCCTCTTTATGGACAGTCTTTAGTAGACTTCCCTAGGAATTTGTCTTTGGTCCTATGTTGTTTAATATTTTTATTAATGACTTAAAGGAAGCCATAAAGGACATGATTATCCAGTTTAAAAGTGATATATGCCTGGTAGAACCGTCATTTGACAAAGTATGGATCCAAAAAGATATGAACAGACTATAACAATTGGCAGTAAGCTATCATAAGATGAAATTTAATAATTCAGCAAAGTCCTTTGTGAGCAGCAGTTTGGTACAGTAGAAAGACAGGTGGGCTTGGAATCATGATCTGGGTCCAAGTGCCACCTGTGACAAAAACCTGTCAGTATCCAAGGCATCTCTCTAAGTCTATGAACTAGATGAGTTAATGATTTTTATTGGTGGAGGAAATTTCACAGTGGGAGCATCTCTGGGACAGACACACCCTCTCTGCCCAATTATTACACTTTCAAACAATCATCTCTGCAAGTACAAGATGGAGGAGTTATGGCTAGAATCATCTGGCAACCCTCAATGCTAATGAGATCATAACCAGCATTAAGAGTCACAGGGTCTAGAGCCAGGTAGATGATAATCTTGCTACAGCAAGACTTAGACTATATCTGGAATATTCTGATTAATTCTAGGTACCATATTTTAGGAGGAAGATAATGACAAACTGGGACACATCCAGTGACTCTTGGAAGGTCTCTTGTGAGGTACACTCTATGCAGGGGCAGTAATGACTTTGCTTATTTTCCTCCTAGAGTGAAAGGATGTTATGTGGGCATATTTAATCTCTTATTCACTACAAAATTGACTGGAGTCGCTTACCATCCTAACTCTTCAATTAAGATTACAACCCAAGGTCTTTACCTTAAGCTATTGCTTGGCAGACAAAAGTTAAACATAATGTTAAAAAGTTAAACAATGGTGTTGCTAGCAGCTGCTGTGGGGGTGTAAACCAGCACACAGGAGGGCTGCTAGCACAGATTCTTTGATCTGCTTTTCTAAGGAAAGCAACTTTAAGGGGTTAATAATCTCACTTTAATTAAATATATGTATATCATTCACTTAGTTCAGGGGAAAGAGCTAGCACCCTGAACTTCAGAGTAAATACAAACAGAAATTATAAGCAGAAAGTATATAAAAAAAGTAAATGAAACACAGAAATCAAAAGACAGACCTCTAGCTATCTGACCAGGATATTACATACATAGTTACCAAAGAGGGAGGCACCAACATTTGGGTTTTCAAAGCAGGTGGGGCTCCAGCGGCTACCCAGAGTCTTGTCTGGCCAAATCGCCAACACTCTTCCAATGAGTGTACCCCCAAAAGCAAAACACCAACCTCAGAGCTCATCTACCCTGCTCAGGGCCCTGAGGGCTCAGTGCCTATTTAGCAAAAAGGGTGTGGGAAAGATCTTTAATCATTAGCACCATATCATATGTATTGTTTACAAACAAAGACCAGACTTAAAGGCACCTGATTGCCTCCGTGCTGAGAAGCACTCCAAGACAACAAAAGGTCCCACTTTACTTGCCATTACATTTGAGAGGCAAGAATCACCAAAAATACTTGATTACCTTAGTGCTGAGAAGCACTCCAAAACAAAAGACAAATGCAAAAAAATCCCACCCTGCTTGGTATTATATCATATGAGTTAACAAAAGTTAACCATATGTTGACCATATGACATGGCGAAGCCAAATAGTGACCCTGATAAACCTTTAATGATCTTAGGAATCTTAGGGTTCTTGGGATTACCTGGACCTTCCAGGGATGGTCCAACTTCCTTTTTCCCTATGGCCCCTGTGAAGGAGTACAAACTACACTAAACATTTATAGGTTCTATCAGCTTCGGCTGATATACCAGTCTTCTATCAAATGACCATTCAATTTTTATATGTGTCTTGGTTAGTCTGAAGCATAAATAAGAAACAATGAAAAATAAAAAAACATGGCTCAGAGTATGGATAGTGACAAGAGTTGAATCTAATACAGATCTATACTCCCAATACTTATCAAACACTTTTTGATAATGCCAACTGCACCATAGAGATAGTGTAGCATCTAGTTAGTCTGCAAACATTAATTGAACACCTATTATGTTTAAATCAGTTTACTAGAATGAGGACAGATGAAATCACTTCAACTTTCTCTGATCCTCATTTTCCTCAGCTGTAAAAAGGAGGGAGACCAGATGACCTTTAAGTTCTTTTATGCCCTAATCTTTCATCTTCTCATTCTACATGCATGCTCTCAGGGAGCTTGCAGTCTAATGGAAGCACCAATACATAACTATGATACCAAAAAAAAGTGTATGAGGTAAGTGTAAAGGAGAGTGCAGGCAAAGAGCCATAAGAAATGTAACAAGGGAAGATCACTTAGAAGCACACAGATTCATAATGAAATTTACCTGTTATTCAGACACTTAAATTTGGAGAAAGGATATAAACAAAGAGTGAACTCACAATGGATGCATATTGTTCACATAAGATAAAGGGGAAAAAAGAACAGGTAATTCCATATAAAAACCACAAAAGTCAGAGCTTAAATCATGAGTTCATTTCTAAATAAGTAAAACAAAGATTCTGGCTAACAGTAGTACATCCTAATGTAAATAGAATCCTTCTGAGAACAAACAGTCCAGGATTAAGTGCTACAAAAATATTCAGAATAAAAAAGGATTTTGAAAGGATGTTCCTGTTTATATTCTTCATGATATGCTTTATTTTCTGAGGAGAAAAAAGGGAGTAAATGTTACCTGAACTCATTCACACTGTCCATTTTCTCTGAGTTTTATCTTGTCTCTCCATACTTGAGAGCAATTAGAAAACTGTCTTCCTTTGCCTGGGGTGACCCATTTATCCCACGCTTTGGTATTCCTAATCTCCTCTGGGGGCTCCAGGGTGCTAAGTTTACACTGGGCACCCCTGCATGGGCTGTCTGATTATTGGCCTTTCTGTGTTCCTCATTTCTTTGAAAATTCATGTCAAAATCTGCCAGCCTTCAGGAGGCCTTCTCTGATTAATCCCACTTGACACTCATCATTCTTTTTTTCTGTACACCATCAGCACTGTAGTGAATTATATTTGTGGGTGTGTGGCCTTACAAGGTTATGTCTATCTAAGAAACCTCTTTTAAAATATTTAGGCTTTTTAAAAAATATGCCTAGAAAAATATTTAGAATAATTTATGCATATAGATATAACCTCAAGACTGCTAAATTAATGACAAAACTGGGATTAGATAACAAATTCAGTAACTCAGTTTTCTTTTTATTTGGTAATATCTACTGTCAACCACAAGGGATTATAAAATATTTTAGTCAGGTTAGTTAAGTTTTCTGTGACTCATACTTGTAAAACAGGAAAGTAATATTATAAAGATAAAATGGAAATCAAAGACAGCATAAATGTTTTAAAGATGTTTTCCAAAAAATATACCTGGATTCTTCATGTATTTTGCTAATTGCACTTTCCCTTACTGTGCCATGATCCCTGCATGTGCAAATACTAAAGGATGGTTGACACTATTTGTAGATTAAGAGGATGTATGTGTGTTGGTTGCTGGAGTTATAGGGAGGAGACATTCAAAGGGCTGGGTGGATTCTGGGAGGGGACAGCTATAGAGAGAAATCTAAACTGATTAGAATAATTTCACTTTATGTGAGATTAATTTTAATAATGCTACAGCTCTGAGAATATTGCCACATTGCCACATCATAAATTCATTAGGATTAATATATTTTTTTAATCTCATTGAGTTTCCTATGGGGAAGCATCATGATTTAACTGAAAATTTAAAATGTGTCTCTAAAATCTCAAAGGAATACATGGAAGATTAAAATGTAATTAGCACTGTATTTTAACAAAATTTGAGACCGTTACTTCCCCGAGATCCCAAGGAATCTGAGCTACAGATGTGTTTACTCTGGCAAAGAGACCAGGATCAAAACAACTCCCACAAACAAAGCTTGAAAGATTCATTTCCTCTTTAAGTTTCTATATTCAGTCCCTCACACTCATTTTGGAATTTTAGATCACTCTTGGATGTGCATGAGTGTATTCATTCAGTGAGCTGTTTTTAAGTGGTATAAACACACCATTTTATTTAAGTTCATTCTTAAACACCTTAAAGTTATTTACAATAAGAATTGTCTATGAATAAAGAAAATCAAGGAAGATTAATAGTGATGGAACTACACAAAGAAACACATTGAATTTTAGCATATTTTATGATTTTTAAAAGTCTTATTGGACTCTAAGTTCTCTTGGATATAATAAATACCAATTAAGAGAGCCTAAATATCAATTAAGACTAAACCTAGAACCCTGGGTTCTGGTAGGTGAGATTTCATCTTATCTTGCTCAGAATTAGCCCTCCACATTACTTTCCTTAATAAATACTTTTTCATTCATTCGTTGATGTGGTATGGATAAATTAATAACAGAAAAGCATTACACCAGAAAAGAAAGAAATATATGGTAACTTAAAGAAGTGAAGAAGTAAAAGCATAGTTTTTTAATAATAGGCTTGCATAGTAAAACTAATAGTAAACTGGAATGGTCTTGTTCCTTTGAAAGTGAATAGGGGATACCATGTAGACCACAGAGCTATGATACAGATCACCATGCCACTGCATGACAGCTTGTTTCCATGTCTGGTAGCAGAACAGTCTTGGCAGCTATTTCAACCATAATTTTATACTCTTTGGCTTGATCTGTGGGCACAGTAGTGCAATTGGATACATCTCTGTCTTTGCTGGCCCCATTATAGTGAGTAGACTTTTAAAATTGATTTTACTGAAAGTTATCATTTTAGTGATTCTCAGAATGGTGCTATCAATCAACCAATAAACATTTGTTAAGGGCCTCTACTGTGAATAATTTGCCTTGTATGAACAATTTCTATATAGTATCAATAACAGTGGATTCAAGGCAAATAATAATGAAATTTCTATTATCCTAAGAAAATATGAAAGGGCCCACAGGATCAATCAAAAGGTTATTTTTAAAGCACCATTTCTTACTTGAACATAATGAAGTAGGTAAAAAAAAATTTGCTGAAGCATTATCCATACCATGTCCTTTAACTCTAGCTGTTCCCAAAGCACTGTCCCGAGTTCTCTTTTTCCCTTATGTGCTCTCATTTGGTGACCTCATCAGCTTTCATGGATCCAATTATCATTCCTATGCAAATGATTCCCAGATCCTACATAGATAGTCTCAGCCTCTTTTCTGAGTTCCATTACTATATCATGAACTGACTATTTAACATTTCAAATTGGGTATCCTATAGGTACCTCAAACTTTGCATGTGCAAAACAGATCTCATCTTTCCCTGAAAACCCACTGCTCTTCCAAAATTCCTGATGCCTGTAAGTGGCATAGCTATTCTTCCACTTAAGCAAGTCATCCCAACTTCTTACTCTCACTCACCCCACATATCCAATCAATTGCCAAATATTACCATTTTTCTCTATACAGTATCTCTCATATACCTCTTCATCTCTTCATTCACATAGGTTACCATGTTACTACTCAGATTGAATACCATCTGCCTGACATTTAAATCTACTTATAAAACAACTGTATTTCCAGTCTTCTTAAACAGTACTTCCTTCCCTGCTTTCTACAGACTAGAGGTACTAGCCTCCTTGTTGGTCCATGCGCATGACAGTACATGCCTCATCTCCAGGTCTTTGTACCAGCTATCTCTCATGCCTATAATATTCTCCCTCTTCACCTCTGCCCTATTCTTGTTTCCTTCCAAATTCAGTTTTAGTGCTATCTTTGACACAAAGCTTTCCTGGATTATCCAGCTGCCAGTGTCCTTCATCTCCAAATTACCTTGCCTTAATTTTTATCAATTGTCTACATGCTCATATGTATACATATTAGCTTCTCCATTATAATGAAATCTCCTTAAAGGCAAGAGGTGTTTTAATTTTGTGTTCATATCCTTGGTACTATTACAGTACTTGTTCCATAGTAAGTGCTAAAAGTGCTTGAAGATTGATTGACTATGGAAATAATGGAATTTTAGGACCAGTAGAGATATTACAGACATAAAGTGATCGAACACACATATTTAGTGGAAGGCATAATTTAACACTACAAATCATTTGGAAAATTATCCAGTGGTTATACATTCTATTATTCATTACAGATAAACATTGTTAACAGAAGTGAATTGTTTGTGAAACCATGGAACTATTAACCCAAAGTAGGAAGAAAATCTGTAACCTGGGCATATGAAGTGATGAATTTTTCTAGTCCCCACTATGGTGCCATCTTTATCATAACTAGTTAATTCAATTAAAGTCATCCAATTCAGCAAGCATTTACTAGGCACTGTGTTAGGCATTAGGGATACAAAGATGAAAATGAGCTGGTTCTTGTTTTAAAGGTATTTGCATTTTACTTGGAAGAAACATATACATAGAAAATTAAATGCCAAATATATACAAAACAATATCCAGGGGAAGGCAGATCACCTATAGGGATCAAGGAAGGCTTTCTGTCATGGGTAGTACTTGAACTAAGCTTAGAAGGTAACCAGAGAATAATCAGAGGTAAGAAAATAGTGCATTCCAGTGTTTCCACTCATGTCCAACAATTATATAGCAGATATAAGAGAAAAGTGCTTTTTAAAAAAGAAGAGGCAGTATCATATCTCAAACTTTATTACAATGCATTAAGCATTAAAACAATTTGGTACTGGCCAAAAATAGAGATATTGAGCAGGAGAATAGACAAGATACCCATCATAGATATTCAAACAACCACAACAGCATAATGTTCAGTAAATTCAAAGACATGATTGCTGGAGGAAGGAGTCACTATTTGACAAAAATTACTGAGAAAACTGGATAGTGGTCTTGCAGAAATTAGGTTGGCATCTACCTCTCACCCTAAGATAAGCTGTAAATGCACACGTAACCGCGATATAAAAAGACAGCATCATAAACAAATTAGAGGACCAAGAAGATCTATGGATAAGGGAAAGGTCCATGACGAAACAAGTGATAGAGAAAAATAAGGAAAAATAAGCAACGTTGATTACATAAAATTTAAAAGTTTCTTTTACAAACCAATATAATGTAGTTAAAATTACAAAGGAAAGAGAGAAATGAAAATAATCATTTCAGCAAGTTTCTTTTTTTAAAGGTCTCATATTCAAGATATACAAGTTTGTAAAACTAAAAAGCATTCCCCAATACATAGTAAAAGTATATGCATGAACATATAGTCTTCCAAGGAAAAATTCAAGCAATCAATTTCCATGTGAAAAATGCTCCAAATAACTAATAATTATGAAAATAAAAAATAACACAACTCTGAGTAACATCCATCTTACACTATCAGATTGGCAAAGTTGGCAAAAAGGGAAAATGACTGGAGGGCTGTGGAAAAGTAGGCTCATTAATATCATTGGTAGAGCTGTGATTTGGTCTATCCTGGAAAACATTTTGGAAATATACCTCCAAAATTACTAAATTGGGCATATGCTCTGATTTAGTAATATCATTTCTAGGCTTATACCCTAAAGTGACCAAAGAAAGATATTCTTCATGTACAAAAATATTTATAGAAGTGCTTTTCATAGTAGCTCAAAATTGGAGGTTTTCCTCCTGTTGGGAAATGGCTGAACAAATTATGGCATATGAATGTGATAGATTATTACTGTACCATAAGATATGACAAAATGAACAGTTTCAGTGGAAACTGTGAAGATTTCTAAGAAAACCATTCAAAGCAAAGTGAATAAAATAATTTATACATTGACAATAACCTTGTAGGAGGAAAACAATTTTGAAAGAACTTTGGTCAAGCAACAGTAAACCATGAGTCCACAAGACTGAAGATGACACCACTCACCTCCTGCTAAAGGGGTGATGAACTTAAAATTCAAAGAGATACATACATTTCTGAGCATGGCCAATGTGGGAATTTTTGCTGAAGTATGCTTGTTTATGAGTAATCTCAAGTTACTGTTCTGTTCAATGGTGGGATAGTGGTGGTAATTATGAGTTTACTTTTTAAAATGAACAGGAAGGGGAAATCATGTTTTAATGCTGGAAATCGTGAAATGATCAAAAGTTTGTAAAAGAGATGAAACACTTATAGTTGGGCCATTTGAAAGTATTACAACCAGAAATCATTAGTTAATGGAAATGCCATCCTCAAAGCATAGGGGCAGTTCTCTGATTGCTTAGAAATTCTGTAAAGTACAAGTCCACGTATTAGAGTCTAATGAGTTCAAGGTAGTATATGTAAGAACTGGCAGTAAAGCACTCACTGTTTGCTTTCCAGATACACAATGTAGTCATAGTGAGAAGATGAAATAAAACAGGCTACAGCTGTTTGGGGAGAGGGATCAAGAAGATTACAGTGGTTTTAACTGCGATTAATGTAGTGATGGAAAGACCAGGGGTCTCTGTACCTCAGCTTATAGACTTTACCATTTCATTTTAATCTCTCTTTTGAATCATCTAGCTCTTGGGTAGCATTTGGATTATCAAATGTAAAATATCAAACAATACCTATTAGAAAAAACTCATTCCATGCGTCTATATGGCTAAAAGTGTAAATAGAAATTTAAAATAAAATGCTCTCATACAATATGGTTTTAGCAGGCAAATAGAATTACTCTTTGTAAGAATCTTAGATCATCAATAAATAAATAGTTCCATATATACTTTGGACTATGATCACCATTATTAAGGTTTAAGAAAACCATTCATTCCCTCACAAAAATTTGTAGATAAATATTGTAGTTTCTTTTCCAAAGTTTTGGAAAATGCATTAAAATGTGTTGTGAATAAAGGAATTGCATCCCTTTACCTTGTTGACATGATTAGTGTACATTCCTCTAATGTACATTTCCTTCCACTGAAAGGAATAGTTCACATGTTTTCTAGCATTAGGACTGAAATCACAGATATAACAGACAGCTGTGAAGAATGAGCTAAGCCTGGAAAAATGAAAATTATGTGGAACATTATGGTGCTTCCTTAGGTTATTCTCCAAATAGTTTTCTTTTCAAAATTTTAACTTTAAAACAATTTCTTATTAAGTTGTGTGACCTTGGAGAAGTCAACCAAATTGTCTGGTTCTAAAATTCTTCATTTTCACACTATCCCACTAGCACTTCAGCAATCATCTCCATCTTCCTCCCAATGTGCCTTGGACTATGACCATGGGATGCCAGAATCTGATAGCTAAGTTCTCATCGTATCTTACTCAGAATCAGGCTTCTATTGTCACTTACTACCATCTCCATATCATGCTTGTCCCCCTTTCTAGCTTATGTAGCAGTTATGTATTATCTTCATATATAACCTATATATACCCATATCCAGTGATGAGATTCAAATAAATTAATTACTGGTTCTCTGCCCTAATGACCGTTTTTGTTGCTGTTATTTTTTTGGAATCAGTCACTGAGTAAGCATTTATTAAGTAATGTACAACCTCAGTCCAAATCCTGCATACGTCACTAACCATGTGAGTAGGGAGCAAATCTCAGGTTTTTATTTTTGCTTATCCTGTATTTGAGATCATCTGCACTCTGACACTTACTTCACAGAATTTCAGAATTAGTAGGTACCTCAGTGGCTAGCTAATCTGGATGTCTTGAGAATATGACAAAAAAGGTAGAAGTCCCACCAGAAGCAGATGCTTGAGCCATTCTCCATCACAGATAGAAGTAAAGCTCTCTCCTCACTAGTCTCCCAGCCAATTTTTTCTCCCACCTCTTTCCCTCCAATTCATCCTGCAAACCACTAAATGAGCCAACCTTCCTAAACTGCCATTACCATCATGGGATAAGAGATTGAGAGCTGGAAGGAACCTCTTAGATCATCAGCTCTAACTCCCATATTATTCGGATAAGAAACTGAAGTCTGGATAAGTTAAATGACCCCTTCAAAGTCATGCTTTAGCCCTGTTTAAAATGTGACATTGTTCCCTACCTAACTACTTAGCACTGGATTCTTTTATTCATCTCATTGTTGGTATCGTTGTCTTGTCTCTACTAACTAGAATCTTAACTTCTTGAAGTAAGGGATTATTTTCTATTTCTGTATCCCCAATCGTCCTGGACACATAACAAATATCTTAATATCTATCTACTCGTTGATTTAAACTCCTGTAAATACCCCTGCCCAAGATTCTTAAGGAAGAAACTGAGAGCTGGTGTCAAGGCTGTTTGTAAGAACATCTAGGACACTTTCATTTCAGCAGAACACCTACCATCAATTATCCTAGGAGTCCTTGAAACAGTCTTTCCCCTCCTCCCCTCTGCCTGTTTTGCACCCTCTGTCTTTTGGGAGACAATAGACTCTGACACTATCAAGCAAGAAGGAAAGAAGGGGAGAAAGTGGGCTATTTGTATCAAAAAGAGCCTAAGTCTACTTAGATGGGGGGAGGGGTGCTAAGTGTGCTGCCATCTTTTCCCTCACTAAATATAAACCAAATCAAAAGTTAAGCCTGACAACTTTTCACCATTAGCCTTAAAAATTCCATAACACGTTTCAGTGATTCACCAATTTTTAAGCGATCTATTGAGCTCAGAGCTGTTTGGCACCTATAGGAAAGCCTGTTTGGAGGAGGGGGGAGAAGCAGAGGGAGGGGAGGAGGAGGAGAAGGAGGAAGAGGAGTAGGAAAAGGAGGAGGTGGAGAGGGAGGAGGAAGAGGAGGAAGAAGAGGAGGAGGAAGAAAGAAAGCAAGGCAGGGCGGCCTTTCAGCCACTCTACCCTGTGGCTTGGAGAAGGGGCCAGAAGAAGAGTGGGGTGGGTGGAAACAACAATGCTTGTGCACCCTCTGAACCTTGACCCACAGTCACCAAGACAAAACCATCCCCATCAGTCGGCCAGAGGAAACAATCCCCTCCCCACTCCAAGCATCCAAGGAGGATGTGACATCACAGTCTGAAATACTCAAAGCACCGCTGCCCCCATGCATAGTCATTGGACAGCCCTTCCCAAAGCGCCACCCTGCATAGACTTGGGCTCAGCCAGTGAGAGCCTGTAGGCCTGGGATAGTGAGATGCTGCTACTGCAACTGGACCAATTGGAAGCTAGGAGCTACTGAGGAGAGGATGGGAGGAGAAGGCAGGGAGGAGAAGGGACAATGGAAAGGGGAAAAGAGCAAACAAGTTTCTCAGTAGCAAGGGACCCTTCCCTAAGAACATTACTACAGCCTCTTAGAAAATGCTGCTGTGTAGATGAACATTGAAAAAGAGTTAGGAACGTAAATTTGTGATTTCCACATTGGGCAGCTGCCCAGGCACCCACCTTAGAGAAAACCCTGATTACAAGTGCCATTTTAACAACTGGTTTGCCCAACTCAACACAAAAATAGGTATTGGTTCTGCCAAGATGGTGCTTACTGGCTGGATCCCACCTATGCCATACTTATACCTATACATATGCACATATATACACATATACATATATACACACATAAACACACACATATATATGTATATATGTGTGTGTATATGCATATATGTGTGTGTGTATATATATATATATATACACATACATACATACATATACATATACTTCCTATTTAAAATTGTTACCTTTTTAGGGAAAAGGAAAGGGAGGGAGAAAATTTGGAATTCAAAAATTTTTAAAATAGATGTTAAAATTGTCTTTATATGTAATTGGAAAAAATACTATAGAAAAAAGCATGGTGGGAAACAAGGCAGATGACAGATTCTTAAGGAGGAATGACTCTATATAGGTCCTATCTACCAAATAGTAATATCTTGTCTTCCCCTACTAAAATGCAAGCCCCTTGAAGACAGAAATTATTTTGCTTGCTTATATTTGAATCCCTAGCACGTAGGACAGTACTTGGGAGTTTACCGTTTTATGATTTGAGAACTTGCATTCTAGTTTTCTAGTTCTAGTTTTACTAGTTAGAAACATTTTTAATGGAGTTTCTTACTTTGGTTTCACTTCACTTCTTTAAAAAATTTGACACAAGTTTTTTTTTTTTAATTCAGTTTTATTTTTAGTTCATAACACTCAGTTCCACAAGTTTTTGAGATCCAAATTTTCTCCTCCTTCCCCCTCCCCCCTAAGATGGCATGCAATCAGATACTGGTTCTACATATACCTTCACATTAAACTTATTTACACAATAGTCAAGTTGTAAAGAAGAACTATAACCAATGGAATGAATCACTAGAAAGAAGAAGCAAAAGCAAAAAAGAAGGGAAAAAAGAGAGCAAATAGTTTGCCTCAATCTGCATTCAGACTCCATAATTCTTTGTCTGGAATTGGATAGCTTTTTTGAACTGAAAATTTGACACAAGTGAACATAATTGAGTGAGTTCCTAGAGAAGCAGAGAATAATGAAAATCTAGAAAGGCGTGTAATAATGAAAAAAGAATAGAAAGTGTTCTCTGTCACTACTAAAAATACACAACTGCAGAAAACAATTAAATTTTCAAGACTTAAAGATCTGCTTATGAGAATCACAACTCTGCTAGTTGTGACCAGTGAGGTTTTCCACGTACCATCACTCTCTCCACTCTGTCTCATGATTCAGTCCTCCCCATCTTCCCCATATCAAAATAAAAGCTTCCTCAAGTAATGTGGAGTGAGGAGGAAAGGGCTGTACTGTTCACTCATCCTTGAAGAGCTGTATGAAGGACAGGGTTCAGTGGTTTAACTAATTTGCTTTAATTAAATTCATTTTAAAGAGAAAACAAAAAAAGACTCTATAGCTGAATATGGAGGAGGGAAAGCAATTTATCAGAGGGTTTTTCATAAAGGAAAACAGTTTGATTTTTTTCAAATTTTAATCATTTTGCGATTATGACATACTGAAAAGGAAGACCACAGTTTGTATTTTCCCTTCCACATTTTCCAGGTTGCCACTCTGTGTGCTTGGAGTTGAAATTCATGTTCTATTCATGGAAGAATGGTGAGGAAGCAAAAAGATGATAAAAAATGGAAAAGGACCTACATGTAGAAAATTATTTACAGCAGCTCTTTTAGCAGCGGCAGAGAATTGGAAATCGAGGGGATGCTTATCAATTGTGGAATGGCTGAATAAGTTGTAGTATATGAATGTAATGGAATACCATTGTGCCATTAGAAATGACAACCAGGGAGATTTCAGAAACACCTGGAAAGACTTACATGAGCAAAGTGAAGTGAGCAGAACCAGGAGAAGAGTATGCACAGTAACAGCTACGTTGTGTGATGATCAGCTATGAGTGACTGAGCTCTTCTCAGCAGTACAAGGATCTGAAAAGTTCCAAAGGATTCATAATGGAAAATACTATCCACATCCAGAGAAGGAACTGATGCAGTCTGAATGTAGATTGAAGTATACTATTTTTACTTTCTCTATCTTTTTCATGGTTTTTTCCCTTTTGGTCTGTTTCTCCTTTCCATAACATGACTAATGTGGAAATGTGTTTTACATAATTGTACATATATAGCCTATTTAAAATTCTTACCTTTTTAGGGAGAAGGAAAGGGAGGGAGGAAGAAAATTTGGAACTCAAAATTTTTTAAAACAAATGTTAAAATTATCTTTATATGTAATTTGAAAAAAATAAAATACTATTAAAAAAAGAATGGCAGGAAACAAGGCAGATGAAAGGCTCTTAATGAGAAATGGCTCTATGTCGGCCCTGTCTACTAAAACTGGTAATTATGGAATAAGCCAGTTTAGGATGTCAGTCTTTGTTGTGATGTTTGAGATGGAGTGCATTGAGAGTGGAAAAGATAGTGTGTGGAGAAAAGAGTATGGGAGTTAATGTTGAGGAACTGAGGGGATTCAGAGAGTAGTTATGTGAGTCATAAGACTGAGGATGTGTTTGGGTGTGGATCTCCAGCAATTTTATGGGTGTGCTTGGGTGTGGATTTCTGCTGGGTTGATGTTGTCCTTAGGGCAAATCTTGATTTATGTAGCATGCAGAGAATAGAAGATTAAGGTAACTGTAGACAAACACTCCCAATCTATGTTGGTGAGACTGAATGCCACTGGATTATAGAGTCCTCCCTACTGAATAAATCCTATACTGGGAACAGTGATGACAGAGACCTATCACATGAGGCATATCTGAGTAGCACTAATATAGTCCCCTCCTTAATTGCCACACATTAAAAGAGAGTACCTGGATGTTAGGAGTATTAAGGGTAAAAGTAGGAGCCAATAAGCTTCCTGATAAAAGGTAACCTGCTCTATGGACACAAAATTGATGTCCCCCCGTTTTTTTTGCAAGTTCTTTTATTTCTGACCATTGATGAATTTGGAAAAAAGTTCTAAATCAATATTTAATACAAATCCATACCTGAAGACTACCCGCCTAGTTATAACACTCATCTTTTATGTTAGATTAAAACATCATGCAGTTTCTAGACCTATTTTCTAATAGATTGTAATTTGACTAAAGAAATCCTCTTAAAATATACTGAACTGAATCAATACTGGAATATCTAGATAACTTTGTGGCACACGACTAAATCCAACACTTCAGTTTCTGTAATTGAAATAGTAATACAGTTTATGAAGGCATAATCTGTGTAAAAGTGAATTAGAACTGATACCAAGTGAAAGTATCATGAATTTAAGCAGAAAAGTGGCAAAGCCCAGCAGATGCTATATTTAGGGGAATTTCCAGATTTAAATGAAGACAAGCAACTGAAGTAAATGCAGTTGTATTAGCCATACCTACTTCAGGTGTCATATAGGAGATCAGGGTGCTAGGTTTGTGTGCCTGTCAGTTTCAGGCAGCAATCTCTCAATGTTTAATCCCTGGAGGAATCTTGCCTTGACACCCCCCCCCCAACCCCTTGACAATTTGGCCATGGTTTTGGCCCTGGAGCAACGCCCAACTTTGACTGAAAAGCTCATCTTACCTAAAAACCAGAGAGGTAGAGATAGCCACCATGAGATCACCAGCAACAGACTAAAACTGAGTCATTATGATTAGATCCTATGCAGGCTGGAGATAGAACCTAATGATTTTTTCCATCATTTCTGTCCCTTTCCTAACTCTTTTTCTCCATAAGAAGGTAAATCCATCTGTGCCTTTGAGTCTGAAGCTTTCCCCAGGTGTGGGAGCTTTATATTTATTTTTTTAAAAGTTTGTTTATACATGTATCCTTATATATTTACTTAAGCCAGCAAAATGGTAAAACTGTTTTCTTCTGCCCACATCACTAAATTGTGTGTAGTAGTCTTTGAATACAGTAGGGCCTGAGTGGGGAAAGAGATTTTAAATTATGGCAAGGCAGTGAGTGCGATCTCTGGTTGAGGGCTTAGTGATAAGAGAGTCATAAATTCATTTTATAAATTCCCAGGGCAGAAATAATAGTTTTACCAGGGAATATTCTGGGCAAATGAGTCAGCAGAAGTGGCTGGCACAACGATTGGCTGGGCAGGAACTGAGGTGACTGTTCATCATCCCCTCCTGGCCTGATTGGTGAAGAAAGCCATGCCTGGGGGTGGGGGAGGTGAGAGGAAGCACTGAAGGAGTAGTTAGGGAGAAAATTATTCCATAAGGGGAGCACTATGGTATAATTTAATAATGAAAGATGGGGGCAAGGAAGAGTAACTGATTTTTGCTGGCCAGCTAAAAGAAGTATAGTATGCAATAATACCACTGTAAATCAGTGAAAGAGTGATTATTTATCTACCTAAGGTTGGGCTCTGCTTTTGGAACACCGTAGTAGGTAGCTCAGACCCTATCTTGAAAGCACTTTTAGCTGCCTCGCAATTTGCTTCTGACTATCTCTTCAGGATCATTATAGAGAAATTGCCTTCATGCACGGCCAAACTAGTGAACTTTGCTGTGTTCCATTTGCAGCGTCTTTCATCTCCCTTTGCGTAGGTCATACTCGTATATGGAATGTTCTTTCTCCTTATCTCTTAAGTCTGCCTCTTGGAAACCATAAATCTTTTCAAAGGTCAGTTGCTGCCACTTCCTTCAAGAAACCATTCCTGATTCTCACAGTGCTGTGTCCCCTTAGTGGAATGTAAGTTTCCTGAGGGGAATGACTGTCTCACTTCTCTGAGACAGTAGTTGTATCCCCAGTGCCTAACACACCTGACACATATAGATGCTTAATAAATGTCTGTTGATTAATCTCTGCCCCCTCCCCAACACCTGTTATGGAATTCCAAATTACCGTTTATTTACTTTATAAATATTTCTGTATCCTGATAGAAAGTAAACTCCTTAAGGGCAGAGATTCTTATCTTTGTCTTCGCACTCTTAGTACTTAGCAGTCCCAGGAGCTCTGCTTGTTGGTCGATCAAATTTCCCAAACAGTAATTATTAAGCAAATCAGCAAACATTATTATGTGCCCAATGAAGACTCGACTAACCAAACAATACAAACCACTACAATCACGCTTCACTTTTTTGTGATTTATAGACCAGCGTGTAGTATACTATTTCCAGTTGTTCTAAGAGTCTGTAAGTTTAAGCTAGGATTTTTGCAAGTGCAGCGCACTTTACTAATGACACCTTTGATTAACTGAACATATTGCAAATAGTATTTTAGCAATCATGCTAATCTACAAAAATCAACATGTTTTGGAAGCACTTATTCAAAAGCACTTAAATACATAAGTAGAGGAAGTTATTAAATGAGAGTATTTTATCTATAGTAACAGCAAGTAGGAATAAGAATGATCAAATTCAGTGCTTACAAGGCTTATAGATAGTATGAAATTGTGGAAAACAAACCAACCTCTGCGACACTTTCCTTAAATTATTGCCTGCACCTGTACGCAATTATAATTTCCCAAAGCATTACTAGGAAGGTTACACAGTCACTTCACATCTGAATTGCCTTTTAAGCCCAAGATCCTAGCTTCTCATTTTAGCTATCCTCTGAAGTTGGTGTCTAAAATTAGCTATGCAAAGAATGTTATCTGACCAGTCATGGTCATGTCTTGCCTAGTACCCAGAGGCATGAAAGAAATCTTGATCTGGGGACTGCTGAAGGAGGCAGTGTAATAGAACAGGAAATAGGACCAAGAAGACTTATGAAAAGCACTGAATTTCTCCTTTACTCTGTAGAACTTTTGTGAAATTTATCCTAAGGGAGAGGATACAGGAAATTGGCTAATACTTTGAAAAGGGCCATTATAACCCCCTGATTCTCAATAACCTAACACCTACAAGGTTTATTTTTCCAAGGGGGATTCAATGACGGGTGAATAAATTACAAAGGTTGCTTAAGATAAATAGATACATATATCTACGTTTTGCTTTTGGAATGATTTTTGTTCAAAATGTTAGCATCTAAAGTTCAGTTCATGAATACATCAGCTAAGAAAGATGGAAACTAGGCAAGAGGAAGAAAGAGATTAACCAAAAAAAGAAAAAAAAATGATTAAACCTAATTTATGGTTTTTGCTATGAAGCCACATACCTAGAAATTATTTAGCAATTATCCCCAACATTACCTCACAGGCAACATAAAATCAGAATATAAACGTATCTGGAGAAAATGCTAACATTGAAACAAAGAAACAAACAAACTTGTCTCATCTCCGCAGGGTCATTTGTCATATGAACATATATGTACATTGGAGAGCTAACATAGTTTAGCAGAAATAATTCTGGACTCGGCATTACCGACCGGGATTATTAGGTTTACCTCTGACACTTGCTGGCTATGTGATTATGGAAAAATTACCTAACCTTTCTGAAAATATTTGTTCATCTATAAAATAAAGCAACTGTATACACTTACTATTTAGCCCTTATTTCAGAAATTCCTGGGCGCATTCTCTAAGACCTAGCTTCCTATGAGCTTGACCAACTAATTACTACTTTGTATGACTAGTTGTGTGTAAGCACTGACCTTTTGCCTCAGTTTCCCCACCTGTAAAATGAAGAAGGGGGATTAGACAGTTTGTTTCCAAGGTCACTTTCAGCTTAAAACCTATGATCTCTAAGTTTCCTTCCGATGCTGAGGTTCTAAAACTTCAACGCCTAGAGAAGCTGTCATTACAAATTATCATCACATTGAACTTTTCTCAAAGACATTAAGAAGTTTACTGAGTGAAAGCCACAAAAAGACAAAAAGAAAATCCAGGTCAAACTCAGAACACTGGCAACTTGTTTCTACTTGTGGGCAAAAATCCTTCTGGGATATCGAGCATACCCAGATCAATCATTCAAATACAATTAACACTTTGGTGTGTCTGTTTTGAAACTGTTAAGAAAGTAATAGAGTGGGGATACAGGAGATGAAATGGGTTTAAACTTTGTATTGGAACATGAAAAATGTAGTCCAAAGAGGAGGGGAGATGGGGAGAAAGGAAACAAGAAGAGGCAGCACATAGTAGGAAGTTTTTTTTTCTACCATTGTCTGATAAATAGCCAGGTACTGTTTTGATTCTTCAGTGGAAAAATCTAGATAAGTAAATATAAGCATTTTGTCTTCATACTACATTTTAAAAAGTGTGACCTTAATGATTAATAATAAATAATTAATAATAAATAGTTCCTCATTAAAACATAGATTGAAATCAGTGATAATTTTAAAAAATGTGTCTATCATTCGTGAGCTTGCCAGACAACAATATGTCACACTGAATATCAGGTTTTTTTTTCAAGAACTGCATAAGTAGAATGAGTCATCCTTTATTATCAATACATTTGGCTGACTACATCATTCTTAGGTAACACGAAATTCCTCAGTCTGATCAAGAAGCCAAGTAAAAGACTTGGGAATGCTCAATTTATGCTATGCAATAGTACATATCAAAACTACTCGGATTGGCAAGCATTTATTGCATGTATGTCACACGATTGAAGATTTATCATCTTTACCCTCTCTAAAATGCTGACATTCAATCTGACAGCATAACCAATCAATCTCCATGCTTTGGCTATTGCCTAGGTAACCAGCTCAATCACAGACAAAGGCAGCATAGATTGGAAAGTCCCTAAACCTCTCAAGCATATGCACTCTCCATAAGTCTTCTTTGCTCAGTATTTATTATTACATTTATAATGATCTTGAAAAATGTGATTGTAAAAAGATGAAGGAATTCTAGTGCCTTTTAAAAATGTCTTCCAAAAGTATGCAGGGATTAAATAATGATGCTCATATCATATCTCAGTCTCCTTTTGGTTCTTTGTCTTGAGTAACTCAACGTTACCAGAATGCTGCCACTACCATGACCACATGGCCAAGGTGACTTCTAGCTACACCAGAGTAGCTCTGACCCAGGCTCGCTGCCCTCTTCACTGGCCCTCCCTCTCCACAGCTCCTTCATTTATTGCTCTCTTCTTTTCACTTTTGCACACCTGTACTGGGCTCTTCTTTTTAGATCAAAGCAAACTTAAAAAGAAAAAATCAACGAAACCCACTCAGATGTTTGATTTTATCAGCATCCCTTCACCTTAATTTTGTTGATTTATCTGAGTCTCCAGGATAACTTTTATATGACACTGTGCAAAGTTTACTATGGAGTTTGAACAATTGATTATCCAATAAGTTCTATTGAAATTGTCAGTCCTGAGGCATTCACGGTGAAGCAAGATAACATTACTTATGCCTCTAAACATGCTAAATAAAATTATACTAGTGATTTAGTTAAATTTGTGTGTGTTATGTTTACTCAACTGTACTTATCAGTAAGATTTCTTAGGATTTTCCATGGCAATCACTCATTTTAGTGTTTTAATCACAAAAGGAAAGAAAATTCCTTTCCAAGTGGAACTGCTTAATGTTTCAAAAGCATATTTCTGAGATGCTTCTAATTACTTTTGAGAGCAAGGAAATCCCTTCTAGGGACCTTGGTTTTGATTTCTTCATGAATGGTCTGTTCTACAATGATATTATAAATTCTATTATTGACTTCAGGAGACATAGATATATATATATATATATATATATATATATATATATACACACAATATGTGTGTGTATGCACACACACATATGTCTGTGTGTTTGAGTATTGTTCATAGCCAACTTGAAATGAGAATTTGCATTCTTTGTGTCATAATAAACTCATTTTGAAACCTGCAAATGTTTAGAATCAAGGAGACCAGATGCAGAAATACTATTGAGTAATCAATCTTTCCTTTTATTTAGAATCTGCTATTGAACTGGCTTTCTTTAAAACTCTACAGCTGCCCAGTAAGAATGACCTTTAACCTTCTGTTCTACTATGTACTACTATTAGTAATATTGAGTATTTTATTTCTTGTCACCTGTTATTGTCCTTTTACATCCTTGTATTTTTCCCATTTCAACCTTGAGTTGATTTGAAGATTTTAGATTTCAATTATGATAGAATTTCATAATTGTTTTTCTTACTTGAATAGTATAATGATTTTATTTAAAATCCAAGGAAATAATATTTCCAAAAAAGTTTACCTTTTTTTTGAATTGGTAGTGGATTAATAAAACACAATTCAACCCTATTTCTAAGCTATGATGAAAATAATATACATATATTATATATGCTTACATGATTTTTTGAAATAAGCATTCATGTTAATTTACATCTACAGATAAAGTATTTTAAAAGTACAATCAAATTAAAGAGTAAGTGGAAATTTAAAATGAATGTTCTCTTAAGCAATATGATTTTAATGTATAGATGTAGTTTAGTTTTTTTAGTTGTGTCTGACTCTTTATGACCCCATTTGGGGTTTTCTTGGCAAAGATACTGGAGTGGTTTGCCTTTTCCTTCTCCAGCCTATTTTACAGATAAGGAAACTGAGGCAAACAGGGTTAAGTTAGTTGCCCAGAGTCACACCCCTACTAAGTGTCTGAGAATGGATTTGAATTCAGGTCTTCCTGATTCTATGCTTGGTGCTCTGTCCAATGAACCACCCGTCCACTGAGTTTAATGGGTATATAGATACTAAATTTGTAACTTTGTAAGAGATTTTAGAGCGTAACCAATTAATATACATTCCCCAAAATTCTTTGGACTATTATGACTACTATTAAAGTTTTAAAACAGAATTTTTCCCATTTACAAAGAAAATGTGTTATAATTAATGAGGCAATAATAAGTTATATCATTTAGCCTCATTGATGCAGTGACACACTCAATATCTGTGGCATAGAGACTGTATACTATCTATGGTACATGGGAAAGGAAAATGAAGAATGAACAATAACACCTGTTTAAAAAAAAGAAAACAACTCCTCTAAACCGTCAGATATTCTCTGAAATTTTTGTGATCTTTTTTTTCTAGAATAGAAGAGAGGGCATATTATGTTCTTTTCCTAAATATATGGAATGAAAAGTAACAGTATTTGGAGACAGGATCTCATGTCTGACTTTAAAGACTTTCTTCAATAGATAAAACTATTTCAGTTCACATTTTTGGGAAATTTGTAATTTATATATTTGTATATATACATATATAGGTAATTTATATTTGTAATATATATTTGTAATTTATAGATTGGGTTGTAGATGAATCTTAGAAAGAAAAGTAGGAAAGCGAAGCACGTTGGCGTGCAGATTGCAATTGAGGACAGTGACCTAGACAATATTAAAACTTTACTAACCAAGGAATCTCCTACATGTTCCTCTTCTAGATGTACTTTTCCCCTTTCAGTATATTTCATATTTAGCATTTAGACACCTAGTTGTGTCTCTTCCATCCCAAAGATGTACAAGCTTAGATCTGCTCTGGGTGGTATGTTATTAGCAGACATAATGCTTAACAGCTGAAGTTCCTGATTTATCTGTTCTCCCTCTTTTCCCCCAACTCTCCTGGTAGAATCTAAATTTTATAATGAACAGAAACAAAAACACTTGACAAATCATCATTTTGACTATTTCTAGAAAGAGTCTCAGATTGTGCTAAATTTTAAGATTACCTGGCTAGTCTCAGATTTTTTTTTCTTTCAGGCTGTACCAACCAAAAGACACATTTTTCCTGTGAGTTAAAGCACTTTCTCTGCCAAACATCCTTGTTCTAAACATGGTGTAGTGATGACATTAGCTGAGAAGGAATTTAGTTTCATGTGGGTTTTGGCCCCCTTTATAATAACAATTATTAGAAAAATACCAATTACCAATTATTAGAAAAAATATATTGAAATTTTAGAGTCCCTCGATTTTTATATAGAGGTCTGTGATGTTCCATGGAGAAAATATAATAAGACTTATTTGTATAGTGCCCCTAAGTCAAAACTTTTTATCCAAAACATTTTTAGGAGAGCAATAAAAATGTCTCCATGGCTTAAAAGAAGTTTTTTTTTTTTTTCAGGGGGAAAGCAGGGCAATTGGGGTTAAGTGATTTGCCCAAGGTCACACAGCTAGTAAGTGTGTCTGAGGCCAGCTTTGATTTCAGGGCCGGTACTTTACTCACTGCGCCACCTAGCTGCCCCTTAAAAAAAGTTTTACCGGTGAGCAGAATAGCACACCGAGAACAACTGATTTAATATTGTTTCTCTCAATTCTGACTTATAGAATATAGTAAACAAATTAGATTGTAAGGCCTAAATTAGCACTATCATAAAACTATAGTAGCGAATATGAGTGTAATTTCAAAAGAATTTTCCTTGGGGGTTTGCTGACCAGTCTTTTGGCTTCCCATCTTTTCAATATTAAGGAGTCTCAGTCAATCAGATTGCAACCATGGAATCTTAGAGAAAAGGGAGAAAATATTGTTAAATTAGTTTGACTATTTGATTTAATTCAACAAAGATTTACTAAGTGCTTGCTATGAAAAAGACATTGTTTTCAGAGCTAGTGACAAAAAAACAAAAACAAAACAAAACAAACAATAACAAATAAACTACCTGCACTGACGGGGCATAGAAGGGATGCAGCAAGTTCCAGTGAATAGAGTGTTTGATTTAGTCAGGAAGACCTGGGTTCAAATCTCAACTGTGAGGGTCACAGCTATGTGACCTTGGGTGAACCTTCAATCTGTCTGAACCTCAGTTTTCTAATCTGTAGAATATGTATTATAATAATAATAATGATAATTGCCGCATTGAGTTATGTTGAGGTTCAAATGAGATATAAAGCCCTTTGTGCATGATAAATGCAGCATATTATAATTATCGCCACTTCATTCTTATCTTTTTGATGGCTTCATCGAGAAATGGTGCTAGAATAGGCAATTATAATTATATTATTCTTTTATATGCTATTCTGCAATCTTCCAAGTTTGAGTAGACAAAATGTTTTTTTGTAACTGAACAAGAGTACTAAAATTTAAGTTTATCTTCTGAGGAGTCAACAAAAGCATCTTCTGGACAACCCCAGTAGCAAACAGTATGATTGGGATGGCATGAACCTTGGTCTATTACCATGTGGTTTTTAATTTTTGTTGTAAGGGGTATATATTTTGAAAGGTTATTATTTTGTGCAACTGGTGATTGTAAGTATTTGGAATAGTTACATCTATTAAAATGTTGTTAAATTTTCATAGAAGCAATGATATATTTGGTTGTCGTGAGCAGCAGTTCTATTTCTGATGCTACTCCAGTCTCAGTACAATTTATTTGCTGAATTCTCAATGATTTTTTGGGGGGCATGCTTATACTTACAATACCGGGATTTGCCATCTGTCACTTCATAAAGGATAGTGAGCCTCTGATATATAATTCTAAATCCTTGATGGTGTCTTTCTATGTTCCTGGTAGGTGCTAAATTTTTGTAACTTGCCATGAAATGTTGCACTATTTCTATTACTTCATTGACTAATCAGTGAGCTTAAGCATTACCTTTCTGTAATTTCTAGTAATGATGACTTGATCCTGAATCACTATCTGAAAACCTCTGGTTTCTAAAAACAAATTTATATGATCTACATAATCTAAAAACCACAAATCTACATAACAAAAATAATTGCTTGATATTTCTTTCTTGAAATTTTGTTAGTTAAGTTGGGGGTTGCCTACAAAGTGCATTTTGATTCTACTCTTGCACCTTACCTGTTTGATAGGCTCCATCTGAAGCCAGGTACACTTTACAAAGCCAGTGTCATACTCTTGTCAGCCCTTATCATTGCTTTTTGAAGTAGGTTTGATCTAAAAGTATTTCAGCGAAATGTCAATCATATGCTCTTAGCTTTTTCAATAGGATGTATATCTGGGAAAGACAGTGCAGAGACAATGAGCTTGCCCAGAGCTGAGAAGGAGAGAGGAATCGATTGCTTTTGGGATACTGCAAAGCTCTTTTACTGATCCCAAGCTTCCCCTCTTTTCAATATTAACCTTTCGAATTACTATATGGCAATGAGATGTGGAAAACCACTACCTCCAAAGAACTAAAAAAGACAATCACACAGAAGGCAAAAGAGAATATTGGATGTGAGCAGGCTGTGCCATGGAAATAACGAAGACTTCCCAAGAATAGTAAGAGTAAAAGGTCATATAGGAATTATATGAAAAGAAGAGGAGATAAACTGATTATAGGACAAGAATGGGGGGGGGGATGATAACAAAAGTGCTCCACTGTTACTATAAGGATGTTGGGAAAACCAAGCAAGGCCTCCTGCATCTTCATATGGGATGGGCAGGAAAGGAGAAGCACATTTGGAAGGAACTCCTGAATGTACGTAACACATTCATTTCAGTATTTGAGTACTGTGTGCTCTAAAAACAACACCAATCGTTTTCTTCCTTTCTGATGAGGAATTGTTAGTCTTTACATAGCTACACGGGGTGATGAGCCCCGTGCTTCCTTAATATTGTATGGATTTTTGTTTGAGCACTTTCTTGATCTGTTGTACATTTTATCAGGCCAAAATAATACATTGACTGGTATTGCCTAGATGTGAATTAGTCTAAATATATTCTAAGTTCTGACTTCAAAATGTCAGTCAGTTTCTTAGCGTACACATTCCCATCTTTCTCCTTGATAGTTTTTATGTTTGATATGTCATGTCTTGAGAAAATATCTCATGAAAGCTTACCCTTAAGGATAGAAAAATGCTGGTTACATTTGATGAGTTTAACATTCTTAATGTGAATAAAATAACAGAGATGGATGATTTTAAACTTGAAACAAGAGGTCAAATTGAATCAGTGTATTTGTTGATATTGACACATATCTTATCTTACTCTTTTACAGGGAAGGTGCATCAAACATCAGGCTATCAAGGAGAAAGATGAGGTACGATTGACTGACATCCTGAAGTCAGAGCTCCCTGGGGTAGAGGGTGGAGAAAGATGAAAGGCAGAGAGGGAGGGAGGGAGAGAGAGAGAGAGAGAGAGAGAGAGAGAGAGAGAGAGAGAGAGAGAGAGAGAGAGAGAGAGAGAGAGAGAGAGAAAGGAGGGGGGGAGAGACAGACAGACAGACAGACAGACAGACACAGACAGATAGACAGTGATGGAGAGGCAGAGACAGACACACACACACACAGACACACACATGCAGAGAAAGAGAGAGAGACACACACAGAGAGATAGATAGAGACAAAGATCAAGGCAGAGACAGAGAGAGACAAGAACAAAGAGAGAGACATGTAGAGAGAAAAGAGAGAGAGAAAGAGGAAAGAGAAGAGAGAAAAGGGAGAAGAGAAGAAAGGAAAAGAGAAAGAAAGGAGAAAAGAAGAGAGAAGGAAAAAACGTTAAGATAGAGTGGATAGATGGCTACAAAGGAGTTTAAGTTTTTTTTGGTTTGGAGGGAAGTTCTCACTGATGTAGCACCTGACAGAAATAAATCTTGGGCTATTTTTTAGAGGAGAGAGCATAAACGAATGCTGTACTCTTGATAGGGATGGTTGGAGGAGTGATAGATGTGGCTGAAAGTGACTGATAATTCCCAAATTCTGAAGGAGAGGAGAGCCATCATACAATCAAACTTTGCCTTAAATCATTCCCTACTCTAAGAACCTCAAAGTCTGTTTCAGGACCTGCCACATTGTATAGTCTTCTGTTTTTTTCCTATATCTCCACTAAAAAAGAAAACATTTTGTCGATGCCTTTTGCTTTCACACCACAGGCATTGCTTGTTATTCTCTCCTTCGTCCAGCATTGTACCTTCACTTGTAATCAGGGTTAAGTTCAGTAAAACCTGCCCACACAACAATATGTACCACATTCCACCCTGATAGTCCTCCACTTGTCTGCTAAGATGAGGGACAGGTCTTTCATCAGCTGGGCATTGCAATCAATCAGAGTTCAGCTTCCTTTTAAGCAACATTAGACTTTTAAGCTATACAGTTTTGACAATGGAAATGAAAATGTTTTATGTGTGAAAGGTAGCATAGGCCTTGAGGGGAGTTTAACTTTTTTTAAGCTTTTATTTAGTGTTTTATTTTTCCCCAGTTACATGTAAGAACGAGGGAGTTTAACTTTTTATAAGCTACAACTTTCAAGAACTAACTTCTATTAGTTTACCTTTATGATTTTAGGTTTCCTTTCTTTATTTTTAAATAAAATTAAAGATGTAGCTGATAGCCACCAATCCTGATTTTTCCCTTCCCTTCCACTAAGTGGCTAAGTAAATGGACTTACCACATGCATATATAATAACTGGATAAACTATAAACATCAGAAATAAACTGTTGGAAATACTCACTTGAAATCCATTTCCTTTTAATCAGACACTAGTTTAGCATAATGCTCCTCAATGGGTCATTTGTTATAATAACCCACTGAGAAGTACATCAAAAGAGCTTGTCACTAATTGCTTGCTTTTCTATACCTCCATGATTCACAGACCTATAAGGACAATTACATAATTGTTTGAGTTTCCCAAAGTTGGAAGTTTAAGTAAACATAGTTCTTTTGTTATTACGATCTCTAATGTGCATATGCACAGTAAGTATCATGGTCTGAAATCATCGTCTATCAGACTTGTGACTCATGAAGTCTCTCTTTTGTGTAGCAACTGGAGTTCTGGGAAACAGCTGCTGATCTCACACTGAAATGAAAAACATTTGAATTGTTTTGATTTATGTTAACTCCCATGGGAAAAGCAAAATGAAAAATGAAGGCTTCTAGTAAACAAGACACCATTTCCCTAAGCAGTAAAAAGGATTGATTCTAAATTTCCTGACACATTTCCTTTATTGAAACGAAGGGTGACCCTTTTACAATGCTGCAATGAGGGAAGATGATGAACAATGGGTGTCTTCTAGGAGATCTTTCCTGGAAGAAGCAGTTGTGCTTTGGGACCATAATTTGCCCTAATCTACCTGAATATCAAAATCCATGTAATAGCAATGTTAAAAAATAAGGTGATGCTTATATTATAAATTTATATGGATTGTTTAAAAAAATCTACTAACTTTAAATTTCATAATTTTTAAAAATAGTAATTTAGAAAATTATTACATGAACCTCTCTTTTCCTACATGGGTCCACTAATTAAAAATTTTTATCAGATCATATTAATGAATTACATATAATTAAAACAAGTATCAATGTGACAAGATTGCTCTTTTACTTTAAAAATGATGGTAGCCTCTTACCTAAAAACATTAGATTTTTGAAAATTATTGTATATTTTGTACTTTGAGGGCATATTGTTATGCTTAATATTTTCTTACTATTTGAGGAAAAGGAAAGCATCACTAGCAACCAGTAACTATACCCACTGGCATGATTGATCTGTTACACACGAACAAAAAACACCCCTGGGTATAAGGCTAAATTTTTTTTTTGCACATTCTAACCTCCCTATTTGATGAGGTTTTATGTTCCTTGACCCTAGTGAGATAGAGGGGGATCAAATCCATTATAAATGATGATATGCCTCCCCTCAGGAAGTAAGGTTTAATAGTTAAGAGTTCTTTGGAAGCTCCTGTGGCTGATTCTTAATTTTACGGAGTCTTCAAAAAGACTGAGTATATCCTTAGTAAATAGTGAAATTTTATTCTACCATAGAGCAGCTATAACCCTTATTTTAGGTTATACATTAAATGCTGATTATATACTGGAATACACTGAAAAATTGAGTCAGTGACTCAAATAGATTCCTGATGTCCTCCATAAAAATATAATATATATAAATGTATGTATATACACAATAAGCTATTTAACAAAAATAAAAAGTCACAATAGATTTCTTTGTTCACATGAAAAATCTGATTATTTAAAATATCATCAACTAAAAAGAAAAGTTTTGTTTGGATCGTTCATACCATTTAGTAGTCAGTGTACTCATAGCCATGGAAGGGCATTGGATTTTGTTGGCAGTGCGTGAAAAGTTTAGATGAAAGGTTAGCATCCCTGAACCTCAGTCTTCTTTCTTTTCCCTCCACCTAGCCACCTGTATGACAGGCCTTACTTCCTTGCTTGATCTCTAGGTTTTCACCCCAACAGTGGTATGCCCCTCTCCTGGGGTCTGTTGGCCTGCTGTTGCATATTCTTTCTATATTCCAAGGTAAAGGGAAATTACCACTATCCTGTCTGCCCCCCCCCATAGTGACTCTCCATGACCTTGTCTCTTATGTCCCCATTGGGGGATTAGAATGTCAGCTGTGATGCAGGGACATAGGTTACACTATACTCAACCTAAAAGTCATTAATGGTACAATGAAAGTGAAGGATGGTACATGACAAAGGTGACCTTTCCATAACCCAGGTGAGTTCTTCCCTGGTCCAATCCTACCCTCTTCTCTCTTCTAGCTATTCCTTATCTATTGATGAATTCACTGTCTCTCTCTCTCTCTGTCTCTGTCGCTTTTTTTCTCTCTGTCTTTCTTGCTTCCCTCCTAAGCCCTATACTTCTTCCAGGTGCTGGAATACTTAATTATTGCTCCTACAATAAGTACTCCTTAAGTACTCTGCTAGAGGAATTCCATCTACTATCATTTTTAAAACTTTAAACCAAAATATCAATTCAATAATCCATGATGGATTTGATTATTATAATCTCAATATGAGTCTTCTAAAGACTCAGTACGAGTCATAGTTCCACTACAATAAAAAATCTCTGAATAACTGTTTGAAGTTCAAACTCCTCAAGAGCAAGGACCATTTCTTATTTTTCCCTTAGATTCCCAGAACTTATTTCCAGTTTCATCTACAAATTCTTATGGTAAAATTTGACTTACCTGGGTTCTATGCCAGGTTTCCTGCACAGTTTTTCCATGCCACAGTTTTTCATTATTTTGTGAAGCAATGATGCTTATAATATCCCTCTTCTGACATTTCTATATCTCTTTATGGTTTATAAATCTCAATAACTGTTTAAGACAGGTGCTACAGGTGCTCTTATCCCCATTTTAAACATATCTTCAATCATCCAGCCTCCTCTTCAGTTCTTATTTCATCACTTTATGGCTACATGATTCTGCTGATTTGGGTAGTCCCCTATCAAAGCACATTAGAACCCCTTTATGCATTAAATGCATTAAACTGAAGAAAGTAGGAAAAACCATCAGACATATTGGTATGACCTAAATAACATCTCTTATGAATATGAAGGTGATAAATAGATTTAAGGGATTATGTCTGGTAGATATAGTGCCTGAAGAAGTGTAGACAGAGGTTCACGGTATTGTATAGGACGCAGCAACAAAAAAAAACATTCCAAAGATAAATAAAAGCAAGAAAACAAAATGGCTATGTGGTGAGGCTTTACAAATAGCTGAGGAAGGAAGGAAAGCAAAAGGTAAAGGAGAAAGGGAACAATATACTAAACTAAATACAGAATTCCAGAGAAGAGTAAGGAGAAATAAGGTTTTCTTAAATGAGCAATGCAAAGAAATAGAAGAAAACAGTAAAATGGAAAGGATAAAAGATCTTTTGAAAAATAGACATATCAAGGGAAAGTTTCCTGTAAAAATAAGCAGCATAAAAGACAAAAATGGTAGGTATTTAATAGAAGGAGAAGAAATTAAGAAGAAGTGGTAAGAATACATAAAAGAACTCTACAAAAAAGGTCACTGATAACCACAATGGTGTGGTTACTGATTTAGTGGCAGACAGACATCCTGGAAAATGAAGTCAAGTTGGCCTTAGGAAGCATTGCTAGCAATAAAGCCAGTGGAGGTGACAGAATCTCATCTGAGCTATTTAAAACACTAAAAGATGAGGTTGTTAAAGAGCTGCAGTCAATATGCCAATAAATTTGGAAAATACAACAGCAGCCATTGGATTGGAAAAGGTCAGTTTATGCCCCAGTCTTAAGGAAAGGCAATGCCAAGTAATGTACAAATTCTGAAACAATTTGGTCATTTCACACGCCAGCAAGCTTATTCTTGAGATTCTGCAAAGTAGGCTTCAGCAATATGTGAACTGAGAAGAGCAGGTTGGTTTTCAAGAGGTGGAGGTACAAGAGACCAAATTGTCAACATTCACTGGAGTATGGAGAAAGCAAGGAAATTCTAGAAAAAAATCTACTTTTGTTTAATTGACTACACTAAAGCTTTTGACTGAGTGGATCACAACAAATTGTGGAAAGTCTTCAGAGACACGAAAGTACCAGATCATCTGACTTGTCTATTGAGGAACTTGTATGTGGGCCAAGATGAAACAGAACTGAACACAGAACAGTTGATTGGTTTAAGACTGGAAAAAGAGTATGACAAGTTTGTATAGAATCACCTTATTTATTTAATTTACATGCAGAATCTATTATGTGAAATGCTGGCTAGATGAAGCAAAGGCTGGAATTAAAGTTACCAGGAGAAATATCAAGTCTCAAACATGCAGATGATCCATTCTGATGGCGAAAGTGAAGAGGAATTGAGAAGCCTCTTGATGAGGGTGAAAGAGGAGAGTGTAGAAGCTGGCTTGAAGCTTAACATTAAAAAAACAAACCAACAACAACTAAGATTCTGGCAACTGGTCCCATCACTTTGTGGCATAGAGGGAGAAGAATGGAAGCAGTATCACAGTTTATACTCTTGCACTCAAAGATTGCTGCAGATGGCAACTACAGTCATGAAATTAAAAGACACTTGCTCCTTGCAAAGAAAGGTATGGCAGATCTGGACAGCATGCTAAAAAGCAGAGACATCACCCTGCTGACAAAGGTGTGTATAGTCAAAGCTATGGTTTTTCCAATAGTAATGTATGGCTGTGATAGTTGGACTATAAGGAACACTGAACACCAGAGAATCAACCCTTTAGAATTGGGGTGCTAGAGAAGACTTTGGAGAGTCTCTTGGACATCAAAGAGAACAAATCAGTTAATACTTAAAGAAATTAATTCATGCTATTCACTGGAAGGTCAAATACTGACGCTTAAAAGCTTCGGCCACATCAGACAGGACTCATTGGAAAAGACCCTGATGATGGGAAAGATTGAAGGCAAAAAGAAAAGGGCATGGCAGAGGACGAGATGGCTAGATAGTATCATGGAAATAACTAACATGCACTTGGACTGTCCTCAAGAGACAGTGAAGGATAGAAGGGCCTGGCATGCTATAGTCAATGGGGAAATGAAGAGTAGAACATGACTGAATGACTGAACAAAAATATGCATTAAATGATAGTCTTATAGACCTCTGTAGCATATAGATCCACCAACCTTGAGCAACTTGTTGATAAACTTCTCTGAATTTAACTTAATTGGTTCTTGTGTAGTGGACATGCAATTCATGGTCAGGGTTGTATTTGAAACCTTTCTTTCTTGGTAGGAACTGCCCAAAGCTTTCACTCTTTTGGCAAGGTTTATTCCTAAACTTGAAGAAACATCAGATGACTTTAGCAGTGGTTTGCAACCATAAGTTTGGGAATAAATGTTTCCTCTGTATCCAGCCTGCACAACCTGCAGCTCACCAAAGGATTTTGGGCAGCCTGGGAAAAATGTAGAAGATATTTGTGCAGACCTACTCTATATGCTTGGACAAGATATTGATAAGGATCATAAAAAATAAGAAGATGTTGATGAGTTTTACTAGCAGAAGATATTCCCATAGTCAGGAGTTCCCAGAGACATCAAAATATTGACTATTGCAAGCACAGTGTCTTACACATAAGATTCTCTATACATATTTGTAAAATAAAAATAACAACCAAAAGGTAGTATATAATTTCCCCTATAACTACTTCCAGTGCAACCAAGAAGTTTGAATAGCCTCTATTAAACAGATGAGCATAAGAAATACATGATGACAACATCTCAATTGCCTTCTGTACTAATACAATTTATTCATCTTCCACTATTTTGTTGTAGCATAAATATGCACCATGACGTGAGGCAACTGTTATGATAGACAAGTATTTATTATTTCCATAAATTAATGAGAATATTTAAGCATATTAATATCCCCATGACTTTTGTTGCAAAAAATCTCCATAGTATCAATTTTATCTACAGAATCACAACCTTTTGAGCTAGAAGAAATCATATCAGCTTCAGGGAAATTAAGCAACATAGAAAAAAGTGCTCATTGGTTGTCACCGTTAGCTTATCTGCTGTAAATACAATATGTTGGGAAGTTTAGCATTGTTGATAAGAGCTGCACATTTTGATCTTGGTAATGATATGTAACACTTTTGAGGGCATGGGTTTTAAGAAAACCATGATTTTCCCTTAATGACAGTCAATTCAACAGCATCTCAAATATGACAAGGAAAGATTGAATACTTTTGTAATAGAAAGAAGTTACAACATAAATTGAAAGTCAACAGAAGTTTTCTGCCAGGAAACCATAAATGAAGACTCATTTCACTTATTAGACATGAAAAATATAAATAGATTAATTTCAGAAATAGAATACAAAATATCAAGGTAGTAAATGTGTACATCAAATAAGCAACATGTTGATAACAGTCATACAGTGATAAAATTATTTAAAAATCATGACAATGTAACCTTATATAAAGGCTATGTTGTAGAATATGATTGTTTTCTAAAGGGTCTGAGAGAGCCCCAGAAAGAGGGAAAATAGATAGAGAATGCTGATTTCCCACAATAACACTGTGCCTGCAAGTATCCTGCAGGCAGATTCTTGTTGCCAGGATCATCCCTGATTTGCAATGATTTTCAGTGTTGTGTCTACAGGTATCTATGTGCAACTCCTCATGCTATCTATGGCTGTTCTGTTGTATTTGTGAATTTGCTAAGAGCTCGTTTCAGTGGAAGTTGCTCACTTACTACATTTACAAGTCATTTACAAGTAGGGAGTGAACGCATCCAGAAAAATAGATTTCTCAGAAATAGGCCATTTTCTTTCAACTTCAACAGCTGAAATCCAACTCTTTCATTTATAAGGGACTGCCCAAAGAAAATAATAAACATAGAATGCTATGGATATATACTGTTGGCCCAGGAAAACTACATTCAGAATTATTTTTGTAATTTCATGATACAAGTGTAATAGAATCAAAGCACAGAGACATGATGTCTTAGAAGAAGTACCCAGAATGTTATCACCTTTGAAAATGTGAATTCTACCCAATCATCTACTGGCTTTATTATTTGTACTTTGTATAGGCTCCAAGTCTCCATTCATGAGATAAGTGAAATGGTTAGTGAGAACAGATACACCACACAGGGTTTATTTTTGTCCACAGTCAAATGAAGAGGCCAGACAAAATTCCAGGAAATGAATGTTAGCACAGGAACTAAACATGCCATACACATTGCTGATTAATCTAATCAACTTAAGCTCTCATTTGCTTAGACGAGCCTATTTCCTTCTTTGAATTTCCACAATCATATTGTTTGTCATTTGATATGCTCTATTAGGTAAGAGTGAAATGGGACAGGTTGATCATGAACAAGACGTATAGGTTTGACTGTTTGGGAACTCAGAGAGGAACTAAGACATTTTGGAAAGTATGACTAACAATTACATTCTGTATTTTGGTCATATAGAGTTCTAGAGGGAGAACCCAACTTCATTAAGTATACTGAAAAAGAAAAAAAAGTATAAATTAAAGTGGAACCTCTCCAAAATATAAAATATTGTTCAATCAGAGATTTGCCATTTCTTTCATGCTTTCAACACATGAATGGACTAAATGACATATGAGCTATTTTCATAGAGCTACGGATTTGGCAATTCTGAATGAATTGCTATTGATTACATCAGATAACTAGTCTCACTTTTGAAAACCTCAGTTGAGAAATTGAGAATGTTTGCATAAATTGACCAAAACAATTAATTGTTTTATACTCAAAAAATAAAACAAAAATTGGAAGAGAGCAGATTTGTACAAAGCCCTGCAATAGTGAGGATTTCAAGCTACTTTCTTGCACGAGAGTTTCACTAGGTGCTCCTTTAACTATATTGTGATATAATTTAAGTCCTTATATTTCCATTACCGTTCAAAGTAAATGTACAAATAAGTTAACGACAAGAGACAGTAAATCATTTCCATTCCCCATTGATGTCAGGGAAGATGAACGAGCCTTGGAGTCAACATGAACATTTCAAATGTGCTATTGAATTCAATTGGAACTTGTGATTTTATTGACTCTCAATATTTAAACCCTACCATGGATCATATTCTTTGTGCTTTGTGATTATGGTATGTGAATACATTTTGTTTCTCTGTGATCATGTTAGGAAGAATAAGTCATTTACTTCTAAGAGAGACTGAAGAGAACACATAACCTGTTATGTTCTAAAACCTAAATTTCTATCAGAACCAAGAAACATTTCTAGGAAAAGAATATTTCTTGTCATCTGTCAGCTCTGGACTTCAATAGATCCATGATCTTATGGATGTGGGTATTCTCTTCAGTGGAGTCAATAACAAACCATTCTTATCTTCTCATTCTATGCCGTTATTCTCCACGTTCTCTTATAGATATACACAAAGCATCTAACTTTTTTTCCAATTCTGCCTTAGAAAACCCCCCGCAGTTGATTGGTGACCAAGTGAGTATAAACTGACTCCCTTGGTCCACTACATTTCCTGGTCGGTCCTAAACACCAGAAACTGTTTCTTCTTCACACATCATCTAGCTTTCCAGCTTTCCACCCAGGTGATCTTACCATATTTCTGCTCCTATTCCCATGATTTGGTCTCCTATTTCTTGTTTTGGGCATAGTAATCAAATTCACAGTTCCATTTAGATCCTTATATAAATTCCATTATTTCTGAAAAAAGGCTTGTCATATATATTAGCTCATACACATACCCATGATTTCCCAGACCCAAAATTTCTTCCCTGACTACTGCTTTCCTAGATGTCTTTACCTATTAAAATATAATTTCCTTGAGGCAAAGACTGTGTCTTTTTTGTACATTTGTATTCCCCAGCATGAATCACTGTCAAGCACAAAGTAAGCACTTAGTAAATGCTTTTAATTTATTCATTCATCTATTCATTCATACATTCATGCCTTTTCTAGGTGATATATTTTACATTACTTTTTGAATCTTGAGAATATATCATAATTTACTCATACCATGTTGTCTCCACTGATCTTTAGGACATTTGAAACTTTGATTCTTTGGATATCAAAGTGTTCCATATTCACAATCATCCAAAACCACAGAGTGAAAATTCGTTTTAACATGATGGATGTTTGTGTCAGGGTCAACTTAGAATCATTAAAAACACTTATCTAACAATTATCTGAATGAAATGTAGTTTATTCTTTTCTTCCTGTTTAATTTGGATCCATCTCATTGTCCATCTTCAGTACTTGTCCTACATACAAGTAGTGAAGACCAAACTCAATAGACTAATTATCTAACTACATGCCATTATAAGGACAATAGAAATTCTTCATCCATTTGACTTTTTCTACATTGTTTCTTAGATGAACCTCTTTTTCTTTACAAATCATGGATATGACTGAGGAGGTCCTATAATATTCTGAACCTTGATGAAATCAGCTTGCTATTATCTTGAAAGAGGAGTAACCAAAGGTTATCAATTACTCCTATTCTCTATAGCAAATCCCTCATCCATTTTCCACTCTAGAGAAGTAGCATGACATAGACATAGTCTCAAGGAAAAAAAAGAGACATCATTGATAAGTTTCAGACGTCTGTTTTTTAAGAGTCTGATCGCACAAACAAAGTTATGGTATAAATGAGATAATCCATGGCCACAACTGAAAGGAAAAATCGTCCTACTCATAAATTTAGCAATAGCATAAATGATAATACATTTTAAAAAGTGTAAATGTACTTGATGAACAGTTGGGAAAATTTCTGGATAAATAATATAAGAGACTTTCACATCAGTATAGCATAACAGAATATTTAATCCATAACAAAAAAAACTGAAAAAGAAATGCAAGTGCTTAAAATGAATAATTTCATAAGCGTCACCTAAGGTGCAATGAAACCTGATATGTAGGGTGTAGGGATTCAAAGAAACCTCATACTTATCTCATGGAACTTCTTCCTAGTGAAGTTTGAAACAAACAAGAACTCTTATTTATTCTGGGTTATTGTGAATGATTTCATCTAATTCATATATTCTTTTGGAGTATTATTGAAGGTTAATGACAGTTGTTCAAAATCATAGTGATGGATAAGCTCAGGAAAAGGAATTAACTGGTAAAAAACTCAACATTAAGAAGCTCAAATTTCAGTCTACTAGGAATTTTTTGAGTACTTTCTCTTGGATTACATCATCATTAATTGATAATATTAAATGAATCATGATAGCAAAAATTAATGTAATGTTAAGGTTTGCAAAGTGTTTACATGTATTATCTCATTTGATCCTCAGAAAAATCCTAGAAGTAATATTATTATCCCAATTTTACAGATGAAGAAACTGAGGCAGACAGAGGCCAAGTAAGTTGCCTGGGTCGTATAGGTTGTAAGTGTCTGAGGTTAGATTTAAACTCAGGCCTTCCTAACTCTAGATCAAAAAGTCTAAAGACTAGAGCTTAGATTCTGCTTGATTACCATGATAAGGTAAGTTGAATGTGGTTAGAACAGGTTTCCAGAAAGGATGAATAAATTAGTATAACAGAAATAAATCCTCATTTTCTAATCCTTTGGTTAGGAAAATGTATTTTTATTAAAAACATCACTTTTAATTATTTATGACTCCCCATGAAATTCAAGAGACTAGTCCAATATATGAATATGGGAAGAATTAAGGTAACAATTGGACAGAAAGGTCAAAATTTTTTTATTAAAGTACTATTAAACAAGTTAATTAGATGATCATTCCTTTCATTGCTCTTGAAAAGTTTAAAAAGAGATGAATATTTTGGGGGGGAGGGGGAGGGAAGACAGGCCTCTCAAAAATGAAGGAAAGTAACTTTTTGCCTTTAATTATCCATTTTTTTTCAGGGTTGAGAAGAAATATCAGACGTTCTATAGGAAATGCTTGCAAAGGTCATTTCCCTACATCCCCAGGATATTTCCTGCACTTGGGATAGCAAGCATTTGATTAGTGTAGCACTATCTGAGCCAATCTATTTACATCAGATTGTAAATCATCTCAGGGCATTTGAGCCCAGGGCCTCTCTGAGGTGTCCAGTTCAACCTATAGACATTATCCATTTACAAGCTTTTCTTCACAGTGAAATAAAAACCCTATGCATTTCAGAAACAATTGTGTTTACAGAGTCAAAATGATTTCACATCTGGTGAAATTTAAGACAGCATTCTATGAAAACAACTCAAACACGCACTCTTCAGAAAACACCCCAACAGCTTTCAAGCTATTAATTCCAATACAGAAAGGAAATCCCAACTGATAGTTTTAGTTCTTAACTCTTATATGTATATTTTATACAAAGAGAATATCTTTCTAATATAGTTTATCTTGCTAAATATATTTATTAAAATAATTTTATTATAATTTAGATGAACCACTATTTTGGCCTGAAATATGTTGATGATGCACTAAAACACAAATATTTTAGGGATAGGAATCTCCTTGTGTTGTGATAAGCAAATTGTTGGCAAGCTTATTTGTAATAAAATTTGACCAGATTTGTTGATTTGTGTTTAGAAAAGAATCTAGTTAACTGTTTATTTAAGAATAATCATGAAAGGTCATGCTGAATGTGTAGAAATTCAAAGTAAGACAAAAATTGAGAAGGAATGAATTTATATGTGTGTATATATAAAACTATGAAAATGAGTGGCTTGGTATGAATAAATTTAACATATTTAATAACCTTTTCCCTTAATGACACTTAAATATGTGTTTTAATAGCTAGTAAATGCCTCTAGAATCCTGTAACTAATTTAACACTAGCAAGTCCCTACATTACTGACTGTTATACAGAAGAAAACATATTTGTACTATATAGCAAGGGCAGCGAATATTGTCTTATTATATGAGTGCTTTTATGTATGCATGTAGCAAGTTTTTCAGCTGAGAAAATTACAACTGATTTCTTGGTAAAACAGGAAAAAATCATAGTTTGAATATACAGTTACAATTTTTAATTAGTAGAAAACCCCATATTCAAACCTAAAGACTAAGCCAAATTTAGGTGAGTTAAAGTCTCTTTTAAAGTCCAATAAACTGAACACATTTGAAGTGCTCAGATTATGTAATCAAATTAGGCAAACATTCTAAATCAAACCATCCTATATGAAAAGTCAAGTTTCCAAATTTTATGTATTGAAAAGGAATAAGTTTTGAGACACGAAAGGCAACATTTAATTTCCAGAGTCAGCATATGAAGGATGGCTGTATTTTCATTCCTTTAAACTGTTTTTGTCCAGATTTGGAGTATCTTGGTGTTCTGATCCAAATTAGTAACATCAGGGAGGTTAATTTATAAATTGATAAATAAAGACATTGAATGAAAACCGAATGCTCAGCCCTTTGATTCCACACTGAATTTATTTTTTCTCTGATTGCTTATGACACTGTTTCAAATTTACTTCCAACTCTGAAACAAAGGAGAGTGAGAAGGATATGTCTGGTCAGCTCTTAAGACTGCCTGTTAAAGAACAAAGAGTCTTAAATCTACGGGAAAGTCTTGAAGGATCATTTCTTGATGGATATGCTGCTAAGCCTTATCCACAGAGACCCTGTCCAAACAGTAAGGTGTGTAGTCAATGTAATAAACTCTGAAAGTTCTTGAGCCATTATCTGGGGAAATCTTCTAGGATAAAGTGAGGACTTCTGACAGAGATATTCCTGATCCATTGTATACACAAACAGACACGCATATGTATGTGTCTATTCTTACAGAGGGTATTCCAAAAGTCTTATTACACTGTAAGGGGTTGGGGGAGGAAGTGCTAAAATGGAAGGGGAGAGATGGGAGTAAGAGGAAGAGTATATTAATAAAAACAATTTGGCGTATGTGAAACATAAGAGACTACTGGAATTTTCATGATATTTCTATTGTATACTCATGCTCAATTAAAAAAAACTACCTACAAATATAAGTGTGTCGAGACTTTATAAATAAATGGTCCACATGTTCTAACTATTAACATTACACATTCCATCAGCAGCATAGGATTCATCAGCAGCATAGGATCTCAGACCTCTGTTGACGTCTTTGATTTCTATTTTAAAAAAGAAACCTATATCTTTGTAGAGCAAATTCGTAAGTGAAGTAAGTATCCACATTTAGTGTCATATTGTGTTAAGTATTAAATGCTTTAAAGTGTCGAGTAATTGGAATGAAGACTAGGGTTACTGGAAAGACTGGTGCCAGATATTCACAGAAGCCAGGTTCAAAGAAGATGATGTAGTCAAAATCTGTGTCCTTTTGGAAACCTATTAGCAAATCATTAGAACAAAGAAATTCTTCCTCTGCCTCTTAATCAGGACCATTTAAAGAAGCTCATTGTGTAGAGAAAATCCACAAAGCTTTGTCTCTTTGCTGTGTAGGAGACTAGGCTCAACAAAACAGTGAACCTAAAATAAATAGCAGTTCTATTTCTGAAGATTAGATATAACTCTCTGAATCACATCCAAACAGATGTTGTGAATTTAAATAGGGCTCCTTTCAACCATATTTAACTCTTGTCATACTTGCTTAATTTTTTTACATAACTGTCTAATTGAGCATTAACAATCTAATAAGGTGCACACCAGGACCTGAACAGCCCCTCTTTTAAGCCCTGCAGGGTAAAGGTTTTGTATCACTTCCAGATTTTCAATTAGATCCTAATTATAACATGCCTCATTTAAAGCTACAGGATTCCCGACCCTGTCAACACTACTGGACCATAACATGTCTGTCTTAATTAGAGCTGATTAGTTCTGGGCCCAACTTTCATTGTGAAACTCAGCTCAGTCAAAAGCTGCTCATCTGTTTGGCAGCTGCTAGGGGTGGTTGGATCTGATTCATCATGCTGCAAGGCAATGCTTTCTTCCACCTCCCTCTCCTGGGATAGTGGGCCTTTGGATAGACCATGGCCCCACATGGTCAACTAGATAAATGCACATCACTAAGTACTGACAGTGGGAGAGAGAGTTCAAAATGGGAGTCTCCACATCCAGGGGACGACACTGTGCTAGAAAAGAGGCCATCCTACTCCAATAATCAATAGAACAACGTACAGGTTTTCCAAGGCTTTAAGTTTTCCAGAGGTCAATTTGCTTATTCCTTTACAACATGAATCTTCTAAGACTGTCTCATAAGAGAACTATGTTATATTGTCCTTCATTTTCTGAAAATCCATCATTAAATCTAACCCCTGAGCACGATCAGTTTCACTGACATAAATAGATAGTTCACAATCCTTTCTGCCAGAGATGATGGTCGTAGTAGTTGCACCTTTGTTTCTTTGTCATTTGCCATTTGTTTCCAAAGCTTACAGATGAAAATATCTTCATTGATTTTTATCCTTTTAAAAAATTTGATACACAAAGCTTCTTTCATGACTAATGGCTCACGAGCGAATAGAACATACTCATTTATTCAGCTTTGTATCTAGGCAACATTTTTAAAATGATGATTGAATTGTACTGGGCATTGGCATCTTAATCTATGGTTAATGTGACTTCTCACTTAACTCTGGGCAGTAGCTATGGAATCTCTATCTGATTTACTAGTAGCAGCAAGAAGACTTAGCTTCATACTCTGTCCTCTGTGGAAACCAGGCCAGAAAATTCTGTAGCAGTTGTTTAGGAAGGGCTACACATAAACTGTCAGATAAGTAATGATTTTCAACCTCATATAAAAGGTAGACATGTGATCTCTTGTATACTCATTATGGAAAAGCACATCTTGGTTAAATGGCAACTCCTTTTTATCCCTGTGGACCCAGCCTCTCATGAGTAATTTTATGCCTAGGGTACAAGCTTTCTGAATACAGAACTGAAATCAGTTTTCCCTTAAGGGGAACCAAAGTTTATATGTCACTTACTCTATCAAGAACATCACATGCTTCCCAATATGCACAAATAAATAACAGGGAAGCTCCTGAAGGCAAGTAGGCTATTCCTCTAAGAGCAAGTTCTCTGTTTCTAGTGGAATCTTTCAATCAATTATTTAAGTGTACAACTGTCCTTCCAATCACATTAAACTCTTTTCGTATTTCTTTTTTTAAATTCATTTTTAAATTTTGAGTTCCAAATTCTTTCCCTCCAGCACTTCCTCCACCCATGGAGAAGGCAAACAATATGATACCCATTATAAATGTGAAGTCATGCAAAACATTTCCATATTAGCCATGTTGTAAAAAAGCAAGAAAAATAAAGTAAAAAAAAAAGCTTCATTCAGCATTCAGAGTTTATCAGTTCTTTCCCTTCATCATTTCTTACAGCACAATATTTACTTTATTTTTTAAACCTACCTATCTAAACTGATCATTAACAACCTACTAACTACACAAGAGGGCCAAAATTTTTGGCACCCTCTTCGCTTCTCTAACCTGAGACCTTATTATCTAACTACTCTGATTTCTCTTTATATACTACTGGGAATTTTCTGTTTTGACCAAACATGTCTATGTATTATATACACCATGCAACTCCTCACTTGGTTCCCAAACCTAACTTTTTTTCATCATCTCTCTTGATACTCTTTATTTACATGAGATATTCTTATCAAACTACTACATTTCCGCTAAACACACCATATGCTGTTCTACCCTTTAACCTTTGCTTATCATAATCTTTCCTTCTGGAATGTAATTTCTTCCATCTCTACCTATCAGATTCCTACCTGCCTTTTGAAGTCCAGTTCCAATGCCACTTCTTTCATGAAGCCTTCTCAGATCACTTCACCTCAATATTATCTTTCTGAAAAAACTCTGAATCCTTGTTTGTACCTTTCATTAGACTCTTTATGACATATAGATAAATATATTATGTTTGTTCTTGTTTTATTCTTCCTACTAGAAAATAAACATTTATATTTTTTCCCCACAAAGGCTAGGTAAATCAATGACTTCAATTACTTCTTTCATATACTTATTTTTTAATGTTTAGAATGTCCTTCATTCTCTATATGATAATTCTTTTTTGCAAAGCTACCTTTTTATTTACCCCTTTCACATGTATTTTTAATCACAGGTTGCACTGGTCAAATATGTCATCAAACCTAACGGTGATGATCCTGTCTACATTTAGTTATAAATAGAGGATTACAAATGACTAATTTTTCTCAGCTTGAGATTTGTCCTTGTATTGATGAAGTATTCTGTTACCTCCTTGTGCCCATTATTTGCCCCCTTTATTTAGTCCCCTATTTATTTGTTGTTGTTTAGTCGATTACGTGTTTATGACTCTTCATGACCCCATTTGGGGTTTTCTTGGCAAAGATACTGGAGCGGTTCACCATTTCCTTCTCCAGCTCATTTAATAGATGAGATCAAGAAACTGAGGCAAACAGGGTTAAGTGATTTGCCTAGAGTCACATATCTAGTAAGTGTCTGAGGCCAAATTCGAGCTCAGATCCTACTGACTACAGGGCTGGCACTCTATCCACTGTGCCACCTAGATGCCCTACCCTATTTATTTTAATCTTCTTAATTTCTGACAATATATGTATATGTATACGAAAGAAATAGGCCCTTCAGAAGCCATTTCTCCAAGTTGTTAAAATATAAGCCGACTAGAGAAAGCTAGAATGAATAAGGAAGATACAACATCAAATTTAACAGAGAATCAGCTGCATCAGGTTGTCTAAATCTCTATTTCAAGGTACTCAAGAAAGAGTCTCTCCCTACGAGAAGCAAAAAGATAAATGAAAAAGGATATGTGGATGTGTAACTGTGTTAAACTTGGCAGCTTGAATTCATAGAGGTTATTTGTTATGGTTTTGTTCCTTTTATTTGTCTTTCCTTCACCCTAAAATTTGAATAAAACTCAGCCAAAACTTCAGTGAAACATCTGGTTCTAGGTTGATACCACAGAAAATTGGCAAGCTTTGGGTTTTTGAATGAAAATTATCAACACAGACTGTCCCTTCCTGTAAAATTTCATACTCCTAAAAACTCCCACTGAAGTCTCACATCTCTGCTTAAAAAAAAAAGACTGACCACATTTTTGTATCATTTAAATTTCAGCTTACTTCTTTGATTGAATACATCCTTAGTATTGAAGAAGTTGACTTCAAATGGGTAACTTATATTCTCTGTTCAGTTTTTGGTTAGAGGGCCTCCTATAAATACATTCTGGCCCATTTTCTGATACATTTATGGCATTAATAGTTTAGTATCTTATGCTTCTGCCTGTTTTAAACATTTTCGAATAGTTTCTGGAAGATTTCTGCTAATCAGAATAGTCATTGAGAATATGCAATCCTCCATGTTATGGGGTATAGAATAATCACTGAAATACCTTTAAAAAATCAACACTGCCATCTTTTATATCTAAAGGATAAAATTCAAACACCCCACCCTAAACGCTTTCTAATTTGGATGGCCTAGTTTTGTAACATTTTTCTAGACTTTAAAGCTGGAAAGGACTTAGCCCAACCTCATTTTGGAAAATTTCATACATTTTAATTCAGGATTTAACAAATATCTAATAATATGATTGTCTCTTCTTTCTTTTATTATAGGAATGTTGCTAGCCCCCATCACCATTACAGTTCTTTCTCCAAAAACAATTTAAAAGAGCCTCATGTAACACACATAGTAAGCAAAGCAAAACAAATTCCCATATTGGCTGTGTCTGAAAACATGTCTTCTTCTGTACCTTGAGTTCATCATCTCTCTGATAGGAAGTAAGTAGCATGCACAAAAAAGAACAGAGGAAACCCAGAAGGAAATACAAACAGGACAGTTTTTTAGAAGCTTTTGTGATAAATTTATAATATACTTACAAGGAAAATCACCTATATGGACATGCTCATATAATTGCCTCTAGTATAAAAATACAAACTCCTCTCCCCTGCAATCGCTGATACCAATCTATCTTTTCAACTTCATTATATATTACTCCTCCTCTCACATTCTATGATCCATTCTAACTGTCCTTCTCTCCGTTCTTCACATATGATATTCCATCTTACCATTTCCATGCTTTTGCATGATCTCACATGCCTGTATTCAGTTCCTGCTTACATTAATAACATTCCTCTCTTCATTAAGACACAACTCAAGCATTATCTTCTGCATAAAGCTTTTCCTGATCCCTTAAATTGCTAGTCCCTTGAAAATGACCTTATATTTAATTATTTTGTATATATTGTATTTATTCACTATAGATACTGAATATATATGATGTATTGCTATATACGTACTTGTCTCTCCCATTAGAAGGCACACTACTATGGTGCAGGAATTATTTCACTGTTTTTAATTGTATTAGTAGCACTTAGTACAATGTCTGTCACACCTGTTAGGTGCTTAATAAATTTTTTTTGATTGATTGAATACATGACACATAATTCTTATTGGCTGCACTGTTTTGTTTATGCTATTTGCATTATCTGGTATCTATTATATAATTCATATATATGATTTAAATATATTGATGCTTGTTTTAGTTTTGAATAGCTCTCTGAATTTGAGAGGGGTCTATTTGGTTAGTACAATTGATGTATACAAATACACTTCTGTGGTGATACAAATATTCATATACATCTACATGAGGACCTATTTATGTCTAAATAATGTTCATATCAAAGAAGCTCGCTATTAGAAAATGTTGCATGTGCTTCTTGTATTATTCAGACATTAAAGGTCACAACCAATCATATTAAATTGTCAGGATTTACTTCTGAGTAGGTAAATATGTTTGAATAGAGGTAGCCAGGTGGCTCAGTGGATAAAGCAGTGCGCCTGAAGTTGGGAAGACCTCAGTTCAAATCTGTCCTTAGACACTCACAAGCTGTGTGTCCCTGGGCAAGTCATTTAACTTGTGTTTGCCTTAAACTACATGAGAAGGAAATGACAAGCTACTTTACTGTCTTTGCCAAGAAAACCCCAAATGGGGTCACAATGAGTCAGACATGACTGAGCAACAATAATTTTTGAATTCTTTCAGATGTGTGTGAATTTCACAAGATTTGCATTTCTTACCAGGCCTATACTTTCCCACATTGCCACTTCTAAGGCATGAGAGAACCCTAACTTATGAATTTGCTCATTGTTCATACATGATATGGATATTTTTCAATGTTTTTGTTGTTAGTCATAGTATATTAATAGAGTTGTGAATGTACTTTGAAGTCTAAGCAAAGGTTATTGCTTATTTTTTTTTGTCTGTGAAAGTCCAAACTAAGCTAGGATTTCATTTTGCTTTGGCCTAATAAAATGTTAAATAGCTTTCCTTAACATTAAAGAAAAAATGTAGCACCAAACATATACCATCCTTTTAGATAGATCCTTATTGTACAACTGGAAATATGACCTTGACAGAACAACTGAGGTGTAACAGCAGCTTTAATAATTATTATGTGGATCCACAATAGGAGCCTCCTCTGATACTCTTGAAGAACATTAAAATATAGCTAGCATAATTAAATATTAAGGGATTTGAATGAAGAAAATTTTTCCCTATAGCTTTGCTTCTTTTAACAGAAAACTGGAGTCACTTCCTAGAATACAGTTTAGGAGATAAATTAAATGTACTTTTTGTATGTGTGTGGTATATGAAACTGAACTTTCCCCTCATGAGCAAATACTATAAACAATATTAAAATATAAAAGTTCTGGTATTAAGCATAGGGATTTGCTCTATTTCTGGTGTTTTAATTCAGAATTAAAAATAAATCCATGATTAAAACAAAGTAAATGTCTTATGTAATAGGAGACTGGCCTATAGGGGGCAATGTGGCTTTGAACACAGGGTGCTACTGGTTTTCTGTCTCTCTCTTATTTCTACCCCCCCCCTCCCAATTTTTCTTCCTCTAAGATGAATGAATAGGAGATAGAATAGACTATTCTCCAACTAATCTTGTAAGTTTTGAAAGGTTGGGAGAGCCACCAGAGGACCCAGAACTGGGTTTCACTCCAGAGCTTGGCAGCAGTGAGCCAGCACACTCTTGAAGAATGACTGGCTCAACCTATCCGAGTAGTGGACTGTGATGGCTGAGAAGACAGGACTGAAGCAAGGGAGTAACTTGGGCTCTGCTACATCCAGAGGAGAACGTGTTTGGGCAAATGTTTAGGGGCAATCATTTTGCTTATGAAATTACTTTCCTAGGAGATTTACTAAGGTAGTATGGGGAAGATTAGGTTTGAGGGTTTGAGGGTACAGAAATGTTTCTGTAGTTTGTTGTTTGCTCTATCTTTCCAGAGAACATCTCTTGGTAAAAGCTAATTGATATTGTTTATTGATGATATGGGGCAGGTGGATATCAATACATTATAGTGGGGCACTAAATATTTCTGGTGGTGCTTATTGGGGAAAATAACTGAGACTAGGGACTTCTGCCAACAGCATTAGAAGAACCTGACAGTCTCTCAGGGGTACCACTAGAACCCTAAGAGGAGATGTAGCCATCCAAGCTCTTGGAATTTAACTTGCAACTGCTGGTATGGGTTGGGAGAATAATTCTAGAGTAAGTTTACTCTTTTGAGACTATTTCCTAAATGGCACTGAAGAAGCATTCAGAAAGGATAATTATTTTGCTTGGCCATCACCCCATTATATTTTTGATTACAAATGTAATTTGATCCTTAAATATTTAAAAGCCTTTATATATAAATACAAATATAAAATATATATATATATAACACATACCATTATATATAAAATATATCATATTTATACCATTTTATGCATATACCATTTTATATACCTACCCACACACACACATGTGTATGTACACACACAACACACACACATACATACATACATATATACACATCTAGCTATTTGTCTATCCATCTTAGTGATCCCTGACAGATGGGAAAAATGAGATGCAGAGTTAAACTATATGAATTACTTAAGGTCACACAGTTAGGGGTTAGAACTAGGACTTGAAACCCAAGGTCTTTGACTTTAGGTCCAGAGCTGTTTTTATCACCCCCCATTACTTCTCTGGAACTGTATGCTGAGGAGCTTAGGCAAGGATTTTCTAGTAGAGGTAAATACAGGATTCTATCAAGTACAGAAAATACTTATCATTTGAGTGAGGATGTCGATACACACACATATATGTATATCATATATATATACACACACAAAATTGATAACCCTCCCATCTTTTTTATCTTTTGCATCTATACATACAGATACACATATGTGTATGTGCACATGTGTGTGTATCAATCATAGATGTTGCAGAAAAGAAATGAGGTGGTTTCATAATTGAACAGGAAAAAGGAGATGGAGCTGAACTGCATTTGGGCAAAAATGCAATGCTATCAGTCATTCCAACTTGCTTATTGCTGAAAAAAAAAAACCCACATTTTTCCAAATTCCCCTATATGGTCATCCTTGCTTTCTGAGGACTATTCTACTTAAGTAAGGCGAAACATTTCATCATTAGGCAAGCCACTTGATGATGAATAATTTGATCATGACAACGCATATACATGCATACATACAAACATGTATACATATAAACAAACACACATCAAAGTATATTTCAATCAAAACATGATCTCATTGACTTGGGTACTTCTGATGGTACAGGTCACAGGTAATGCCATCCAATATGTCAATATTTAAGTAAATATAAATATAATATATATATATAAATCCTTGACCTTGGAGAATCAAGAATTATGAATGAAATTTGTTCATTAAAATGAATAATCACAAATATAATAATTTAAAACTGTAATTATAATTGTTGATTGATTACAAATAAATTTGTAACTAACTCAGTAGGCAATGTAAAGATACAGGTAATCATAAAAGTAGGCTTTCACATGTTTGATAATAATCTGTGTACAATAAGTAGCCTAGTAGACATTACTGATAGCAAGTATAAGCCGAAAACGTGGTGGTACAGTCTGGTAGTGAGAATGTGAGACAATAGATGAACAACTCAAACACTCAATAAATATCCTTAAGCTAGTAAGGGAGCAAGAGGAAAGCCTTCAGCATATTGAGTGAATTCTCTCTGGAGGATTTACAAATGGACTTGAACAAGAGCTACAGAGGATGAGGTGTGGAAGAATTTGTGGCATAAGCACAAGGGTTGATAAGATCATGGACCAATTAAAATATCAGAGTATAAAGACTATTGCACTTATTTGGGGGATAGTTAAGCTTCTTAGGCTGGTCTTTAGTCTATCATTTTTTTCCTCTGTCTTGCTCAAGATTAGCTCTTCAGATCACCGAATATAAAAGCAGAGGGACAAATGGCCAGAGATCACAGAAAGGGAGAAACCTTTCTCATTGTCTCTCTCTTTTCTTTTTCTATAACCCATGCCTTGCAGAAGTCTCTAGAGACCTATTTCTTTGTACACCCTTAGGATTAGTAAAATAGCAACCCTCCCATCCTTACTCTGGCAATGTTCATTGAGAGAAGTTTCTAATGTCAATATCCTCATTCTAGGTAGAAGAGATTTTTTTTAATTTAAGGAGGGGCTATAGTATAGGTTCTGAGGCACTTTAAATCCACAGTCCCCCAAATAATAATGATTTCTCCTTCCCACATCCACACATTTTCTAGGCAGATCCTGCCTGCCAAGCTGTCAATTTGTACCAACTGTGAGCCAGAAACCAGTTGTTACAAACTGTTTGCACAGCTGAGCAGAAGTTACTGGCTCAAAGTATCTTTTTTTGTCCAGGGTATTCTTCACCAAAATTTGGGAACATCTAGGGAGGATCTTGGCGATTATTTATTCTTTTTCTCCTTGATCCAAAAATCACATATCAATTCACCAAAGGCCTGAGACCAATTTGCTATATGTTGATACAGACAATCTTATACAGGATGATTTCTAAAACCTTCTTTCAATTTTCTGATTTCATAACATTTAGCACTATGAGTTTCTTTCTCCCATAGAAAAAGAATTCATGTAATTTACAAAAAATTTCAGAGTGAAATCCTTTGCTTTGATAAATGGATGACAAACTGCTTTTAGATTTGCAAATAACTTCATTTTTTTGGTCACATTTATTCTTTGCTAAGAAGTTAATCAAAATAAACCTAATATACTAGTATTTTGAAATGAACTTCAGAGAGGACCTAACCATAGATTACGTGACTAAAATGATCATAAGTTTGTAATTTTTATAACAGATATTCATAAAATCAAATTTCTTAAAAAAGAACCTGTAATCTTGGAAAATATTGATATGGGACATACGTATACTCACATACCTACATATATACATGCAATAATATAATAAGTAGGCAGCATGGCAAAGTAGATAGGCCATTGAATTTGGAATCAGGAAGACCTGTTTTCAAAACTCATCTCAGATACTTGCTAGCTGTTTGCCCCTCTCTACCACTGTTTTCTTATCTATAAATGAGAGGGTTGAATCTCGTGGTCTCTAGGATGGCTTCCAACTCTATGTTTCTATAACCTTGTTTGATCACTACCAAAACCGTAGGAGGTTAAGTGCTATTATACCGATTTTACAAATAAGGAAATTGAAGTTCAAAGAGGTTAAGTGACTTGTCTGAGGTCAGACAAGTTGGTTATGCCACACCTTAAAGCCGGCTCTTTTCACTATAATATAGAATGTAAAAATGCAACAAGAGGTACTAATAAGATATTATAAGAATTCAAAGGGCTAAAACATTACCTAGCTGGGGAAATCAGAATAGATTTCATAAAGGAGATGGTGTGTGAAGTGGTCCTCAAAGGATAGGTCAGCAATGCTGAAGAGGAATATTATAGTAAGAAGAAAAAGCATGAACTTTTGGAAATGGTGACAAATGGGGTATGTTTGGAGAAATGGTGACTAGTACACTCTGGATGAAAAGGAATAGTGGAATATAAGGCTAGAAAGACTGATTAGGATTAAAGTAGGGATGCTTTTAGTAAAGGGATTTTAAATTTTGTTCTATAGGCAGCTGATGGCAATGGTTTATCTGATATATTAAATTGGATAAAGACTGGGAGCACATAGACTATTTTGAAAACTATTATAATAGCTCAGGGAAGTGATAATGAGGGTCCCAAATAGGTAGGTGACAGTGGCAATGGAGGGAGGAAGGATGTAAAGAAAGATTTGATATAACTTGGAATACAGTTAGATACTGGACAGAGTGAGAGGGAAGAGTGGGAAGAAAGTATGACTATCACAGTTAAATTCTTCCACATCTTGAAAAAAGATCTCAAAGAGCATTTTCCCTCAATGATCATGGTTCAATGGTATTATTTTTGCCTATAAAGGATAGTAAGAAATTTGGTATAAGACTATAATTTAACAAATTCTCATGGCAGTTTTATTAATGTTCAAATAATTATACGTGCAATAAACTGAAAATACAATTAATTAAACTATGCATTTCAAATCACCATTCTTATTTTATTTTATATTTGTTCTAATTGTAGTAAATATGATCTATTCCAATATCAGAATTTCCTGGTTATTACGCCTGCATTCTCTTGGGCATCAATTTCATTTCAGAAGGTTAATGTATCTGTCAGATTTCCAATTTCTAGCTATTAGAAGAATCCTTCAGTGCTTCAAATTCCAGTGATCTTTAAGGTAGAGTAACTTGCAATTTGTTGAGGTAGTAGATAATCACTAATTTCCAATTACGATGAGGAATTAAACATATCATCAGTTTACTAAACATACCTTTTCACAGATGAATTAATATGCATGTACCTGTCCATGCATGTATTTATTCATGATAGCTATCAAATTAGAAGCAAAAGCAGAAATGGAAATTCTTCCCTATTGCTGCCCCCAAAGTTGCTTATTTTATGTAGTCATATGCTTGGCTCTGAATATTTTGTTTAATTTGTATCCATGATTTTTATGATTTGATTTTCTGAAAAAGAAATGCAAAAAATTCTAACATGTGCCATGTAAGAAAATAGACAAAACTACTAACTTAGCTTGGGAATTATACTAAATTAGACATTTTAAAAAATTCCAAATAACCCCTACATGCTATTAATGTAAAATATTATGCTTCTTGCCCTACAACTCTAATCACCATATCTGGTTTTGTTAAAGCCCTATTTCCATATCTTAACTTACCTCCAGTTATCTTAACTCGTGTTGCCAAATTGTCTAAATAAAATGACTATTAATTTACTTTGAAAAAGAAAATGTGTCAACTCAATGTTGGAGCTAGAAGGAATTTTAGAGAGTCTAGTCACAAGATCATAGTTTTAGATCTGGCCTTAGAGGCCATCTGGTCCAGTCCTCTTATGCTACAGATGAGGAATTAAGGCCCAGACAAGTTTATGTGTCTTGCTCAAGTTTAAAGAGCTAGGAAGTAAAAAAATCAAGATTTGAATACAAATCTCTAACTTGAAATCTAACATAAATCAATTACAAAACTGACCCTCAGAGAAGGTAAATAGATTTCTCAAGGTCACATAGGTGGTAAGTGATAGTCTTGAGGCTTCAGCAGTCCAGTGCCCTTTCTGTCTACCATATACCATACATGTTATTTGGATATTAATCTGTGTAGCCAACTTCTCCCCCAAGAGGAAGTTAAATCTTTGAGGTAAGAAAGTGTGTCACTGTTTCTCTGTGTACTCAGCTCCAAGCAGGGTCCCGCACACAAAATTGTTTTAAATTGCTAAAGTATTCAACTGATCAAGGCAAGAGGATGCACTAATTATTCTAAATCACAGATGAGGCAGGGAACACAGCTGAAGATGCTCCTAGTGTCCAAAAAAAGATCATCACTGATCAAAACGAATTGTATAAAGTGGGTTACATCAAGGACCGGAAGAGCTCACTTGTTACTCTCAGAGGTTTAAAAAATAAACACGAAAAAAATGAAGCGGTCATGACTTTGTAACTCAGAGAAGGAAGATCAAAAAGAATACTCAACAATAAAAAAGTCTGGCTTAGAGAGACAGTTTGCTCTAACGGAAGGAGTCCTAATACTAGAGTCAAAAGACCTTAGACTTGACTCTGAAATTGACTAGCTGTGTGATTGTGGACAAGCCACAACCCAGTTCCCATATCTAAAGAAACAGATATAATAATGCTCACAATCTGTGTTACAGAATTACTAGGAGGGAAGCATTTTGTAAACCTTTTGGCTATATATAATCCTGAGATAGTTTCTCCTCCCCAGACAACAGCCAACTGTAATTGACATAAATATTCATGTATTGAGATAATGGAATTATCTTGGTAGATCTTTAAAATAGAGAGATTCTAATTTTTTCTCTCAGATTACTTCACAAACACATTGAAATTATGAAAAAGATAGATTTAATGACCTACTACCTAATTCTCATGGTTTTCATGTATGGAAATGCCAACCACACTTGACAATGTCATGAATGAAAATTTTAAAGGGAATTGCATTTTAAATACTGGAGAACTGTTCTGTTTCACCTGGTTGTTTTTATGTCTGGTATTTGACATTTAATTTTCAAAGCTATCGTGTTTTTTTTAAATAACAAACATTTTATTTTGGTAAGAATGATAAAAATAGCCATAAATAATAGAACTGACCAGATGTTGTTCAGTCACTAAATTTCTGAAAACTTTTAAGATGTTATCTTATTTTTTGGTGAAAAACATTTAAAAACAATTGATATATGCTTTTACATTACCTTCATTCCTAAATATATCCTTTCCTTTCCCTACCCAGAGAATGATCCTTTCTAATAATATATAAAAAAGAAATAGAAAAAAATGAATTCAGAAAAACCAGTACATCTATTGAGGCTGACTGAATATGCAATGTTCCATACCTATCTATAATCTCTTATCTCTGAAAACAAGAGAAGAAGTTCAGTTTCTGATCTCTTCTTTGGAGCCAATTTATCACGTTATGTAGCATTCAATTTCCATCTTATTTCCATAGCTATTTCTATTTACATTGTCTATTAATTATGTGTATTGTTTTCCTTGTTCTCCTTATTTCATTTTTCATCAGTTCATATAAGTTTACTAAGACTTTTCTGTATTCCTTATAGTCATAGTTTCTTATGACATGGTAACATTCATTATATTCATGCATATTTCAATTGACAGGCATCAGTTATATTTCCTGTTCATTGTCACTACAAAAAGTGTTGCTACAAATATCCCATTATATATGGGGTCTTTCATTATGTCTTTGACATCCTTAGGTGACGTGTCTATCAGTAGATAGCTGGGTCAAAGTTAGGGACATTTTAGTCATTTTTTCTCAGCATAATTCCAAATTGGTTTCTAGAATGGTCAGATTAGTTTACAATTCCAACAACAGTGCCTGATTTTTCGCAACTTCTCTAACATTTGTCATCATTTACAATTTGATGGATGTGAAGTTACATTTCAGAGCTATTTTGATTTGAGTTTCTTGTTATTAGTGACTTAAAGCAATCATTCCTGTGGTTGTTAATTGCTTGTATTTATTTTGAGAATTGTTTGTTTATATTCTTTAAACCATATCTAAGAAAGGAGAAAGTAATCACTAAAATACTCATTCAGATATTTTTTTGTTTAGAAATCAAATTGAAAAGGGGGTTTAGAATGACAAATTTTGGTAAAACATGATGATTATACTTATGGCAAGGAGTTTAATGGATTTGGGCAAAACTTACTGCTCAGTTTTATAATTTGAAATAACTCAGAGCTCTTCTAGCTTTCTGTTTTAGAGTTTTACATCTTACACCTGAACATAACCTGCCAGACATTACTCAGCATCCTGAGTAGTGAGTGGGTTACATGAATTAAACTAAATATATTGCTTGAGAACAGGAATGTATATAATATGCCCTGTTCAACTGGTATAAATCAACATCAACCATTCTTTTTGGTGCATGTACTGAGCAATAAATCTCAGAGGGGAAAGACATAGTAGGAAAGTACAGGCCTATTAATTCATTCTCCTTCAACACACACCAATCATTTGTTAAGGATTCATGCTATAGGAAGGATTCCCATGACAACCAAAGACCAGAGCCTGAATCTGTTTCCATTCCTGTTGACAAATGCAGTAAACATACATTGTAGCAAATCTTGATGAAATGGAGCATCACATACCTGGTCACATTTCAAAGTGAGGAGATGTGGCAGAAGAAGTTAAAATTTTCTACAATTAGAAATTCACATAGTGAGTAAATTCAAGATTAAAGGCTTATATACTGAGATGTTATTTCAATAAAATGTTTATTAATATAAAGATCATAGGTCAAGAAAATATTGGTGAAAATAAACATAGAATGGGTCTAAGTTTATCATTATTATTATCTTTTTAATAGAGTGAGAGAGAAGTAACAAAAAATGAGGGAATGTGTAATATGATGGAAACAGTACTGGACTCAAGTGTAATAGACCAACCTTGTAGGCTTGGCTCTCTCACTAGCTAACTGGTAAACTCACTTAAATCATCTAGTTCTAATTTACTAACTTGTAAAATAAGCTAGATAAACTTTATAATCATTAAGCTTTCTTCCAACTCTGTGAATTGTCTGTAGGTGAACTAAAGCACCATTGGCTTGTGTGCATAAACTGGAAGTATAACACAGTATAACACTGTGGCTTGATGTGGAATTAGAATAACTTTAAATCTAGTGCAAAAAGTCATAAAATAAGCTTATTCTTCAATACCTATAGGACTTATAGGGTCTTTTAATGATATCTTCCTAATGTTAGTCCCTATAAATTGTAAAAATGTTTCTTAATTTCAAAGCAAAGTGGTAGCTGCTAGCTAAACTACCAAAAAATCATAAACAAACATTGTTTTTTAAGAGGAAATGTTCACGTTTGTTATTTAAAGAAATCTTAACATTTATTTATCAATTACAATTTCTAGTATATTGACACAAATCTCAATTGTTTCTGGTACATGCTAAAACTTTATCTCAAAAATTATATTAATACCATAAATTAATAATAATAGCTAGCATCTACATAGTGTTTTAAAGTTTGCAAAGCACTTTACAAATATTACCTCATCTTATCCCCATGACAATGCTGAGGGGTAGATGTTATCATTTCCCAGGTTTTATATATGAACATACTGAAGCAGACAGAGGTTAAATGATTTACCTAGGGCCACCTGGCGAGTGTCCTACAAGCAAGCTAGCTTGCCTTAATGGGTTCCACATGAGGCCTATTGATGGGCAGGGAAGATCTTATGCCCCATTAACTTCACAGTATCTGAAGTCACATTTGAACACAAGTCTTCCTGTGCCAGATCCAGTGCTCTAACCATTTTGCAAATGATAATCATAACTAATAGGATTTAAATGTGGAGCTTTAGGACATAACAGCCTTTAAGAACTTTGAATAATCATAGAATCATCACTTTAGAATTGGATGTGATCTGAGAGATCATCTAATCCTATTCAAAGCAGAGTCCTTTTTCCAGTATTTGCTAGAGGGCTACCCATCCTTTGCTTGAATACAGCCAGCAAAGTAACACATCCTTCACCAATCAGCCTCTAGTTTTCAACAGCTTTGTTTATGTTAAAGGGTATGGGTACGGGTACGTGTATGTGCATGTGTATGTGTATGTGTATATGTATGCGTATGTGTGTGTGTATTTCTTTATTTTTGTTTTAGTATACAATCTAGATTTGACACCCTATGACGTCTATCTACTGCTCCCAGTTTTTCCTATTTCAGCAAAAAAAGAAAAAAAAGTGCATTCCATCTTTTATTTGACAGCTTACATATTAAGAAATGGTTACCTTATTTCTATATCTCCAAACTTCTTTTTCCCCTGCCCAAATATCCCCCATTTCTGTGATCAATCCAGATGTGTTACACAGTCATTCCAAGATCTCTCCCTCTTCCTAGCAAGTTTTAGGATGCTGCTCTTAAAATTTAGTACTTTGCCAGGTGGGTTAGGGTAAGCTTATAATACCAGCTATCTGAAAGATTGATGCTGCCACTTCTATTACGTTTCAGTGGGCTATGCCAATTAGGTATCCACACTAAGTTTGACATCAGTATGGTGAGCCTCCAGGAGTTGGGTGCCACCAGGTTAGCTAAAGAGGAGTGAATCCACCAAGGTAGGAAATGGAGCAGGTCCAAATAGTGGGAGTAGGCCCATGATTAGCCTCTTCATTTATAGTTTGGGTAACAGAAGGAGACCTAGTCTTAAAAAAAACAAAATGAAACAACGATACCTAATTAATTAACTAAATAAATAGTACTCCAGGTATAGTTTGGCCAGAGTAAAGTACAGTGAGCATATTAACGCCATTGAGAAAGGCAGCCTCGAATCATAGAAATGTCATTAGACCAGGAATCAGGAGAAATGAATTTAAGTCGAAGATCCACCACTTGGAAATTGTAGCTCCTTGTGCAAGTCATTTAAATTTTCTGAGCCTTAGTTTCCTCACCTGTAAAATTATACATGCTGAACCAACAGCATAGCATGTTATGAGGATCAAATGATGTAGTAGTAATAGCTGACGTTAATATAATACTTTATGGGCAATTATCTAATTTTTTCATAATAGTATGGTGAGGTCGGTAGTACTGATATCATTATCCTGTTTTTACAGACTAAAAAGGTTAAGTGGGCACCTAGTTGGTAAACAGGGACAGGATTCAAACTCAGGTCCATTCTGATTCTACATTCAGTTTGCGTGGAATCATGCTGCCTCTGCAAGTAAAAATGCTTTGAAAACTTTCAAGCAGTATAGAGATGGAAGGTATTATATTGTTAATTTTGAAACTATACTTCTACTAATATAACTTGTTTGTATCATATGTTTTTAATACCTCCATTTTTGTTTGCTAATATTAAACCTGGTCTTAACTAAAAAGTCTTGAGCTTTTTCTACGTGATCTTTTTTGAAGATAGTCCTTTACTGTTGCTTTTGGTAGGGAATTCTTTAATGTAATTGTGGGACTTAATGCTTATTCCTGTTAAATTCAGTCTTGCTAAATTTTACCTCACTGCTCAATGTTCAAACTTTTTAGACTATAATTCTGATTGTTGAAAGAATGGCAACAAGATTATATGGAATAGTGGCCAAAAAATATTGATCAAGAATCAAGGAGAGCTGGGTTTTAATATTGATATTGCCACTAATGGTGGTATGGTAAACCTGAACCAATCACAACTTCACAGAACGTCAGTTTTTCTCATCACTAGCCCAACAGGGCTATTCTAAATAATCTCTAAATTCCCTTCTAGTCCCAAAACTTTATGATTTGGCCTTAATGCACCATAAGCACATCAGTAATAGTTAATAGGTGTATATCATGAGAAGTAGAAGAAATCAATGAGTAGTTAAAAATCTTTTGAGGCCTAATGAGAAGATAAAAAGAAACAAATCTTAGAAAGCATTAATGTAGTGGTTGGCACTCTTCAGTGTAATAGGCATAGATGCACTGTCAAATTGTTATGCTTGAAAGAATAGAGTTGCAATTCAAAAACACTTATGCTACAGCATGTGGAGTTTATAACTTCCAACTCCATAAAAATGTAAATCAAAATTTAATGAGAGATTAATACTCTGGGAAATTGTCATTAAATAAACAATTTTATCTTGAACACAATGGTGTTTATTTCACTTTTAGATGTGGTTATGCGTACGTATATATGCCCAAAGCTTTTTGAATTATGATTAAATAGTGGGTAATATCACTAATGATTAAAGAGTCACCTTAATTCACCTTAATTATTTCAGTCTGAAAATGCTTTATTTATAAACTAAAAGAGCCATTTTTTCAACGTAACAGTTTCAAAACAATACTGTTCTCATGAGACCAATGGAAATGAATACAACTGAGCCATAAAATAGGATAATGGAGAAAAGAGTGATGGGCATGGATGGAATATCATTCATGTCTTAGTGGGATTAATTTAAGCAAAGTGGTGAGGCTTGAAGTCAGTTTCTATCCTACACCTCTACCGGGTCTGAAACGGATCATTTCAGTGACCCAAATCCACTCAATGAATTCTATTCTGGAAACCTATTGTTAATCACCTTGTTTCGCTATCTGATGTTATGTTTGACTTGTAGGCATCGCTGAATTAAACCCACCTGGAAACTAAGGACTTATTCTCAGTTCACAGATTAAATGGCATAATTCCTTTGTTGAGTTTCAGTTAGGCATTTGTTCTAATTGTTACAGATAAGACTGTATGGTGATGTCTCATGACATATGGATTCTTTGGTACAATTTCCAAGCACTTTTCACTGACAGTGGGAGTAGGGAAAGTTTTTAGTTTGGCTATTCTAATGAAGAATTAGGGTACTGTGTCTGTTCCAGAGTATACATGCTGGCACCTGATGTCAATATTTTCCAAGTAGATGAGACTGAAGCTCTTTACTAAGAGATTACCATCTATCATTTATCTTTTTATGCATATGTTTTCAGGGCAGTCGTCATTATCGCAAGTGAAATTGTCAGAATATTAAGGCAGAATTATTCTCAGAAGTCTCCTAAAGATTTAATACCATCAGATTCCAGGCTATCACTCTGAATATTGCAACAAATTCCTGAATAAAATAGGTTTTGCTATGGAATCAGAAAAGGTGTAACAATTGATCAGATTTGAAAAAAAATGTATGTCATTAAAAATAAACAGAGGGGACAGAAATTCTAGCCCTAGTTATACAGATCTCACTGAGCTTTTATAATGAACAGTTCAGATAAACACTTCAAAATGGACAGTTGGAGCATTGCTACCCATTAGTACACAGATATGCTTTTAATACCTCAGTTACTTTGAGGCCAGCTTATACCACTTAAGAAAATTTTAATTATACTTCCATGTATTTAATGAAAATAGTTGAACTCATGCTGTGATGATTACTTAATCAAATAGATCATGTGTGATCTAGTAGTTTTGACTTTAGCCTGTGCCCTCTTCCACTTAACACTAGACTTTCTTATCCTCATCTAGAACCGAATCAACATTTTAAAATATGTAGGAGTTTTCAAAGTATATAACATGTTTTGTAAGAGGCAGCCTGGTATAATAGAGAGCTGAACTTGGAGCTAGAACAGACTTGGCTTTGAATTCTGTCCCTGACACATACTGCTTGAATTTCAGTCACTTTTCCAGTAGTGACTGAGTCTTTGTGACTCCATTTAAGGTTTTCTCAGTAAAGATACTGGAGTGGTTTGCTATTTGATTCTCCAGTTCATTTTACAGATGAGGAAACTGAGGTAACAAGGTTAAGTGACTTGCTCAGGATCACAAAGCAAGTATGTATTTGAGGCCAGATTTGAAATCAGGAAGATGAGTCTTCTTGACTCCAGGCCTGACAATTTATCCATTGTGCTCCCTAGCTGCCCTATTGCTTGAATAACGGGGGTCAAATATTAACGCTATTGATGCCCCAGAGAAATCTTTAAGACAGTAAATTGTAGAGGAGGTACCAATATGCACCAGTACAGGAAGATCCTTATTGGGGAGTCCCTACATAGATGAAAACACAGTTTGAGCAAAAATATAGAAAAATGCAATCATACATTGAAAATTGTCTAAGAGTAGTATCTAGGGAGACACTAGTATGTTATTAAATGAGTCAGTAAAGTTTAGCTGACTGAAGATAGAACTGGATAATAAATGGTCATTTACTAGACTAATCATAGAAAAACTCTGACACAACAAAATTGTCCAATCCCATCGGTGAACCCAACAGCAGTGATTCCATAGATCAAAATACAGAAAACAGAACCAAGATCATTCTGCTATTGGGAAAGCTAGTGAATGAGGTAGCAACTTTGACACCAAGCTTCACACAAAACAAGGAGATACAACTTTTGATGAATCTGTAAGAACTTGGATTGGCATAATCATGGTATATAATATATGGAGGACTTCTATCATAGTCATCTATGATTCAGTTGAGCAAATATTTATTGTCTATTATGTAACAGACATGGTGGCATGACAAGGAAGAACACTATTTTGCCAGTGCCCTTATGGAGGAACAATTATGAAGAAGAATGACAGAATGTCAGACACAGGAAAAGATCTTGGAGATCTCAATCTTATTTTATAGATGACAAAACTGAGTTGAAAAGAAGTCAGTTTGTCCAAGGTCACAAAGATGTGCATGCAGTTGCAGAACCGAGACAAAAACCCAGGTCTCTTGGTTCTCTGCCTTCAACAATGTACCTTCTTCCTCATTAAGATATATAAATCCTTAAATAATTAAACCCCCACATAATTACATAAATTATGCACACAATTTAATTTAATAATGTATAGCATTACGTACATAAATATAATTCAAGGTCTAATGTGAAAGTTCTCTAACATTTATATAAAGTTCTATTAGGAGGTAGAGATCACTTGTTGGCTGGGAGGATCAGGGAATGCTTTATGGGGAAGAGGCTTTTGGTCCTTGAAGATTAGGTAAGATTTAGAGAGGCTGAGTTAATATTAAGTGCCCAAACAGGGTTACCAACAGCAGGATTACCAGAATGGAATAAGCAGAATGGCAGGACAAGCAAACAACAGTTTGGTGAGCGACTGTTGGATCCTTACAAGCAGGGGCAGGGGAATGCTGTAAGGACATGCTGAAGCACCGCATCAAAGGATGGAGAGAGTCTAGTTGTGGATGGCCTGAGGGGAATAGAGCAGCTGGCTTATGCTGCTGAAATGTAGCAATCTGAAATAGGGTGGCTCATTTAGATCAAAGGCATTAGGAAGCTTGTGAAGCAAAGAAGCTTGACACCCCAAATAGCAAGAAGCCCCATCCAGGGTTTCTATAGCCACAGAACATAGGAGGCTCTTTAGATAAGCTCAGCATGGAATCTCTGCTGGTCTTGTAGCACTCCTTGCATCTGTCCAAGTAGCTAATAACATAAAAAAGCATTTCTGAAGCCAATGGAGTTCTGAAACTCAATGGAAGGTCCATCACATTATGTAAATGATTTGAAATCATAAAACTATAAACATAATAGCAAAAATACAACTCCGCACTTGTTTTGACTATTAGAAGTTGGATATGCCCACTAATTATCTCTTCTTAAGGTATAGACATCTCTGTGTGTAATTCAGAGGTTGTTAGGGTGTTTACTTCCTGGTAGTCCAATTTAGGGAAAAGTTGGGCAAGAGGAACAGGAAGGCTTAAAGGTATAAGTCAGTCCTTCATTACTTAGTTTGAATTATTTTAATCAGAATAGGGAGTGGTGAAGAAATACAGGTAAATTTAGGGAAAAAGGGAAGATCTGGTGAGAGACTTTGGATAGCACAAGAGTGGCATGAGGACCCACGAGTGGAGACGGGCATAAGTTGGACATAAGTCCATATGTACAGGCAAACTTTACAGTTAGAAACAGGCATCATAGTTTCTTGATGTCTAAACTATCAAGGCTAGTTTGGAGAGTTGCAAATCTCAACCCAGACCACTACATTCCAAACTAAGAGTGGGGGAGGGGCATTTGGAAGTTATCCTTTGTGAATGAAAATTGTCTGCTGTTCTAGTTTTACTAAAGAAAATATTATGATTTCATAATCTCTGGGTGTCTTTTGTTTATATAAAATATACACATATGTGCATGTATGTATGTACGTATTGTGCTTGTTCTGGAGTTACCCTCCCAACATCCATTTGCACTGAGAGGTCAGGTAGGTGTTTTGAGGCAACTACATCTCTTTGGGGCTTTAGGGTGAATCCTGAGGGGCTGTGGGTATATTTCTAAAGTATAGCATACACTCTCCCAGCAAGGGTTTCCCTCCATGACTACTGGTTGATACCAACTAGTCAGCTAGACTTCAGCTTTTAAAGAAGGGTTTTTGCTAAGGGGCTGCAGTAAGAATAATTACTACAAAACATCCATCCAAAAGTCTGTGACACACTTTTTCTTCAGTATGTACAAAATCCCAAGGAAAATGGGCTCAAACTAAGGGAGTTTATATGTTAGAAGAGTAACTCACAGCTCCTGGCTGTAGGAAGAGCTTTTCTTCTTTTGGTAGGGATGGGTATTCATGAAGTGTCCCTTGGGAGCGGTTTATCTTTTCTGATGAGTTAGGTGAAGAGTGTCGAAGAAGCCTTTCCTCAAGGTGTCTAGTTTGTTCTGATGCATACAGTGATGAGTGCTGCTGTTTTATGGTGACATCCTAGCATGCCGATGAGAAGACCCAAATCTTCCCACCTTCTGAAGTTCATAAGGTCATCCTCTGGTCAAAGAGGAGGGAAGGGTTCAAAAGCAAGACTGAGACCGAAGGGCTTTTCCCCTCCTTCCCACATGATTTCTTCTCAGGGGCTTGAATGGAATAGTTTCTACCACTAAGCTTCCAGAAGCTCCTTTGCCTAATTCCAAACTAGTTTGCCAATATTATTCAGACCCCATAGGCTCAACCTACCTGAATTTACCTTTTCTGTCACATAGGTGAAAGACCTTTGGTTGATTGAACAGAGGGATCTTCGTCTAGTAGAGGTAGTTAATAGATTGAATGACTCTACAGAGGAATCTTCACCAAACAAGATATTGTTAGAGGGAGCTAAGGGGTATAGTGGATAAAGAATTGGATTTGGAGGAGGGAAGAATTGATGGGAGTTCAAATCTGCCATAGACACTAGCTGTGAGACTCCAGAAAGTAGCTTGATCTCTCTCAGCCTGAGTCTCCTTAAACTGTAAAAAGGAGGTGCCATAATAGCAGTTACCTCAAAATGTTATTGTAAAGGATCAAGTGAGATAACATGTCTTGGGAAGCCACTTGTAAAACTTAAAGCACCAAAGGAATGCTAGCAACTATCATTAACGACTTTAAGTAGAAATAAGGTGACTGGATGATTGCCTCCATTGATACCCACCTCTCACACACACTCACCTACATATGTATATGTATATACATACATACACATGTATATACACATAGATGCATATGTATATACTTACATATACACATATAAGACAGATGTATATACATTCATATATATAATGGGTACATATATACTTATATGTAATGAAAAGTTGAGCCTCATAACAGCCTTATTAGGTAGTCCCACAGATATTTTTCTCCATATTACAGATGAGAAAACTTGGGCTGAGAGAAATCGTCTTGTTCATGCTCACAAAAATTGTAGTAAGGGGAAGATTCAAACCCTGACTTCAGGTCCAGGACTCCATCAGTGATGTGTTTTTTCTATACTCTGAAAGCAATGGATTTCTTAATTTTAAGCAAAATGCTCAGCAAAAGAACATGACAGAGCTAAATTGGGAATGGCCCTTAACAGTCATCTAGTCCAAACTTCCCATTTTACAGACGAAGAAAATGAGGCTCATGTGTGTGGGGGGTGGGGTGGGTGGGTTTCAGTTTTTCCTCAGATCATACAGGTAGTAGAGTTGGATTTTGTATCTATGACATCTGATACCAAATTCATTGTTTTTTTTTAACTGAACTATAGGCTGGCTACATATTAGAAAATGGAATTAGAGAATATATTAGAGAATTAATTAGAAAAAACATTTGTTTCTTTAAAATTATAAAAGCAATCCAGAGGGGAGCATCTAGTTAATGCTGAATATTATCCAGCAATTCGTATTCTACCAGGGCCCTTTCCAGCTCTAAAGATAACATGACTCAATGCTAATCTCAAAATATGCTGTAGCACAAATTAAAACAGTCAGCTTACATTTCCTCCTACCTTTCCTGGGTTCTAGATGGAATTAAGTATAAAAGGGTTATTGAGGTTGTGTGGAGAAAATTCAGAAGTCCTATTTTAGCCCTAGCTGTATGAACTCTGTACAGAGCTCTGTAAGGGGAAAAAAGACATTTCAAAATTCTTTGCTAAGTAAAAGAATCAGTTGACCAAACTCTGTGTGAAACTTTCTTTAAAGCCTGAATTAAGAATAATCCTTAGGCAACGAAAACAATTGTTTTATCTCAAATTTTTTTCTATCATAATTATATTAATCAGTAGAGGGACATACTAAGGGAAACCTTACTGGTGTCTTATGCACTTCTGTCCCTGAAAAGGAGTTGATTATTTTAAAAAGATACATGAATATTATTCACCAAAGTACTAATTGTTTCAGACAAGTATATATCTGTAGTATATGATAAACTTGAAAAAGTTTTTGAAACAAACAGCTGAAATGAAAGTAGAGATTAGAAAATGCAACTTTGCAAATGTGAAAAGGAATTTTTTGTAAAAGAATAATACTTTTCATATATGTAGTTCCTTGCATTATTCAAAGTATTTTCAGGTACATTCTTTCATGTAAGCCTTCTGAGCATGTATTGGTCTGATCAGCCACAATTGGACACATTATCCTTTGACCCTGACATCGTCATGTCATTTTGGTCCTCCTTGAGTATGAGAGACAACAACAAAACAACAAAAACATTGTGAAGAGTCAGGAGAGGTGTGCTTGACATATACCAGTTGTGTGACCATGGCAAAATTATATAACATATAAGATCTCAGTTTCCTCTTCTACAAGGTGGGCTGGCACTGACCTCTTAACTTCATTGCCATGTTTATCTATAAAGAGAAGAAACTCCCTCCACCAATGCAAGTTGTCACCTTCTCAATATCTTAACTTCCCAGAGTTGCCTAGAGTCCTGAGAAGTGAACTGCCTTGCCTAGGGTCACACAGCCATTATTTAGAACTCAAGTCCTCCTGTCCTCGAGGCCATCTTTTTCTCTCTGCTACACTGCATTGTAATCTAATTTCTAATGTGTAAAATAAGGAAAATGAAATCTGTAGTAATTATCTTAGTTGATGTGGGGAACAAATGGTTTAATTTTTAAAAGGTCTTTATGAACATTGAAGTGATATTTGATATAATCTATTAGGTAGGGCAAAAGAGAGTAAAAATATGATAATGAAGAAGTTTTTGTGCTTTAAGGGGTATAAAGTCCTTTCCTCAAAATATCTGTATGAGTTATTAGCCACCTTTTACAGATAAGGAAACAGAGGAACTGAGAAGGTGACTTTCCCACAGCCAGAGTTTAATTAATTAATTAAACAAATATTTAGTTGGTAAGTATGCTAGGTGCAAAACGTACTAGGCATGAAAACAGAGGCAAAAATCAAACAATCTTTGCCTCAAAGAAATGATACTGTATTGAAGGTGTGCAATTTGTGCAAAGACAAGTAAATCCCAGATAATATGAAGAGGGAGAGAGTATTAACAAGTATGGGCTGGGGTCAGGAGATTAGTCAGGGAAGGTTTTGTGGAAGAAGTGAGTTGGGACTTTAAGGATGACAAGGACTCATCTGACATTTCAGGCAGGCACAAAGGTGGAAGATGCAATGTTGTTCTTGGGGAGCACCTAATATCCCAGTTTGCCTGGGAGGTAGAGTGTGTAAAGGTATAAATAAGAAACGAGTCTGGAAAGATAGGCAGATTGGTGCCAGGTTGTGGAGGGTCTTAAATGCCACAATGAGGAACGTCTTTTATCTCAGGGGCGTGATCAGACTTGTGCAGTAGGAAAATTATTTTGGCAGCTGTGTGGAGGATGGAGGGAGTTCCCACACTGTTGAAATTACACATCCATCAATATTAAGTTGGAGAATGGCTTGGAGAAGGCAGAGACTAGAAGCATGGAGATCAATTAGTGATGAAGGTCTGATGGAAGAGAGGGCCTAGATATGAAAGATGGCATGTGAGATCACAATGATTTGGCACAGTGATCTGAAGGAGATGAAAGAATCGATAACTCTAAGGTTATGGACTTGGTTCATTGCATGGCTGATGATGACATCGACATAAAAAATAGAGGGAGAAATGTGATAGATGAGATGTGTGGATAGAGAGACACAGAAATAGAGAGATGGGTTTAGAAAGGAAGATGATGAGTTCAGTTTTGGACATGTTGAGTTTAAAATCACAGCATCATAGGATTGGTTTAGACTTAGGCATCCGAGATTATCTACTCCAGCTTCCTGATTTTGCATATGAGGAAACTGAGATTCAGAGCAATAAGTATTAAGTAGGAGAATAAGGATTCCTACTGGGGTGTCCAGCTAGATATTTGGTCATGTGGAACTGGAAGTAAGCAAAAGTTTGGAATTTGTGACTAATCTATGTAGTAAGTGAAACCATGGGGCCTAATGAGATCACCAAGGGACTGAAGAAAAGAGAGCCCAGGACAGAACTCTGAGAGACAAACATAGCTAGAGTTCTTGGGATAATAGAGTTAGATCCAGAAGGGTCCTTAGATGTCATCTAGCCCAATCCCTTTGTTTTAAAGCTGAAGAACTAAGGTCCACAGAGGTCAGGTGACTTCCCAAGCTCAGACAGCTGGTAAGTCCCTAGGGTGAGATTTGAACCCAGTTTTTCCTGATTCCAAGCCCAGTACTTAATCCCCCACAGCACTGCTATCTTTTCAAAATGAATGACAGCTCAGGAAAGAAAACTGAGGAGCGATTAGACAGGTAGGAGGAGAACCAGAAGACAGCAATGTCATGGAGGCCAAAGGAGGAGAGGATATCTGGGAAGAGAGCAGGTGTGTGTGTGTGTGTGTGTGTGTCTGTGTGTGTGTCTGTGTCTGTGTCTGTGTCTGTGTCTGTGTCTATGTGTGTCTGTGTGGTATGACTGATGGTCGAAAGCATCAAAATCTAAGAATGAGAACAGAAAAGGTCATTTAAGAGATCATTGATAACTTTGGAGAGAGCAGTTGTGTAGAGAATTGTGGTCCCAACTACCTCTCCTGACTCCAAGAAAACACTTCTCTATTATACTTCATCAGTTTAAGTATCCACAAAGTCATGATTTAACTTTGTTCAAGTGTGATTTTTAAATATGAGAATTAACTTTTTATGATGCAGTGAGATAGCTTGAGTTTATTTGAGGAAATAGAGTTGTAGATGAACATTTTAAATCACATAAAGACATATACTGGCTTTGTGTTCTCAGATAAGTCACTTAACTTCATAATGCTTCAGATATGTCTCCAAGGCTCTAAATTGCAAAACAGGTGCCAACCTGAATTGGTAGGGGAAGTATCCTCACTGGGAGTTCTCTATACCAATAAAATCACAAGTCTGATTTAAAAAAATACAGTCGTAAGAAGATATTTATAAACAAAAGACAGTATAGTACAGAGTTTTGGGGCTCAAGAATATATAAACTTAAATTCTGCCTTTAACATATACTAGCTAACATTACTTAGTAATGTCACCTAACCCTTCAGGGAACCAGGCAGCAATCTAAGCCTGTATGTTACAGAATAGCTTCCTATCTGAATATATTTATCTGCATGTTAATCTATGTGTTTATATGTCTACATCTGTATTTCTGTATAAATGTAGATAGATGAGAGATAGAAGATAAACACACATACGGACTTGGCCTGGACTTGTGATTTCACTAGTACGTAGAATTTCGAGGGAGAAAATTCCTTTTTACCAATGCAGGTAACTACCTTATCTACAACTTGAAGATTTGTACAGAGCACTGCAAAGTTAAGTGACTCGGCCAAGGTCACAAGCCAGCATTATCTATACAAGCATATTTCTATATAAATGCATCCATATGTGTGTGTGTCCACATATATTACACATTAACATCTCCAGCATAATAAAAATTCTTATTAAGATTTATTATTTTAGAAACAACAGGATGTTTCATTGTTGTTGTTTTGTTTATTTACTGGTGGTGGTAGTTAAAGGTAGAAAGAGGGTGTCCTAAAAAGAGTTTTGAATATGGAGCCTTCAGGTGACAGAGCATTGGGTTAAATCTAGAGACATTTCTTTTACAAAATCATGCCTTCTGAGTCCTTTAGTTTCCTCCTCATTAGGGCAGAGATAACAAGTAGTCTTCTTCTAGACGCTCCAGAATATTTTGGGGGGATTACCCAGTTATCCTTCTCTCATATGCTTGGAACTCTTGAAATAGAGCTGCTATTTATATTACAGGCTTTAATAGCCTTCTTTTCTTCTCCTTTTCCATAAATTAAAGCAATGAAAGCTAAATATCTGGTGATTATTTCTAATGAAGGGGTTCTCCTAGCTTGGGAGAGCTTCTGAGAAAGCCAAAAAGAAAGGATTAAGAGCTGTTGATGAAGCATGTCTGTGCTAGTTTCCAGAGCTTGGGTGATGGCTTAAAATGCGTGATATGTAACCTGCTGTTCAGGTAATTGCAAATTAAGACGTTTGTCTGAACGATGGACAGATTTAGAAAAAAATTCAGTAGTTCAACACTACTTTAACTCTTCTGAAATGTCCTAAGTCAATTCTATTATGTGCCTTCCAAAACAAAGGTATTTGGGGGGGGGAGGGGTACACTTTCCTTTTGCTGATGTTTCATTTTTTTCCTTCTGCTGTGCTGCTGCTCTGTAAAGCACCCATTAGATTCTCGAGCTCGCTTCCCTACTGAGTACAGGCATCATGCAGAGAAAAGAAAACTCCTAATCTTGCCAGGCAGGTAGCAGGGTAGAGTGAGAGCCAAAAAACAAAACAAAACAGAAATGGCTATGGAATTGAAGAGGGAAATTATGTTTTGCAGTACTCTACTGTTGCCTCCCTTTAACAAATCTGTACACCTGAAACAAAGATTTGGACGTGTTTACTTTTTATGAATGTGGCTCACTTCTGCAGTAGCTTGGTTAGATTTGCTAAGCAATTACTTTTTTTTTTTTTAAAGATACATACTCACATGTTTTTGTCTAACTATGTATATACAGTGAGGCTAAAAGAGCGTCTACGTCTTAATTCAGGTACTCTTAACATTCATGTATCAGAACCCACACTAATTTTTTTGGTGATTAATTCAGGTTAATTCAACAAACTCTTATTAAAAAGCTATCTTATATAATAAGGTCTTCTGTTAGGTGATGGGGATAAAAAGATACATGATGCAGGCCCTGCACTCAAGTAGCTTATAACTAAATGAGGGGAACAAGTGTGATATAAGTGCCAGAAATAGGTCCAGTCAAAATACTATCACATATTTGAGGAAGGAAAGATCACATTTACCAGGAGAGTACAGAGAGTGAGACCATTTTTGGCATGATCAAAGCCAATGTTACAAGAGAAAGAAAGACAGGAAAATGGAGTGATGGCAGAGAATTGTTCCTGATGAAACTAAAATATGCAGTTTCTTAAAGTGTCAGATTTACTGGCCCAAACTGCTGTGAACAGTAGGAGAATCTTTATTATTGGATATTTATTTATTAAAAAATGATGCAATTACCTATTTAATTAATACCAGATTTTTTAAAAGTAATCAGATGGACTATTTTAAGAGACTCTCCCCAAATCATAGTTTTTTTAAAAATTAATAATTATTAAAACATCCTGCTCTCTTCATACCTCTTACCTGGCACTCCTGTCCCCAACATGGGGTGTGTATCAGTAATTAAGGTGGGACTTTTTTTAGCACTTATTTAATCAAGTACCCTTGAAGACTATGGCCTTTGTTTCTTTGATTGGATCAGGAATCTTTGATGACCCCCTTGCCTGAAGGGAAAGCCTGGTTTGCATGGGTTTGAGTCACACGTTTTTGACTCCAGAGGCTTTTAGGCCAAGTGGGTTTAAGTTGAATGTTGTGACACCCTTTGACCCTGAACAGGATATATAAACCCAGAGGTTGGCATTTTCCCTTGAAGCTCTCACTCTTTGGAAGGGTAGCATGTGACTCTGGGCAAGCTGTTGTAACTGCCTCCCCTACTTTGCTAACCCAGATGTTGGTTTGTATTTGGTCTGTTTATAATGTATGTTTGTAATTTGTTTGTATTTGTTTTGAAGTCCAGGTTACTGGCTTTTCCTCCTGAACTAAGTGAGCATATATATGTGTGTGTGTGTGTATATATATATGTGTGTGTGTGTGTGTGTGTGTGTGTGTGTATACACACACACATATATATGTACACACACACACATATATATACATACATATGTGTGTATGTATATACACACACACACATATATATTTGATTAAAGTAAGATTGTTAACCCCTTAAAGCTAGTTTCCTTAGTAAAGCAGATCAAAAAACCTGTGTTAGCAGCCCTCTCTGTGCTGGTTGTTGTTGGTTTTACACAGCCACAGTAGCTGCTAGCAAGATTGTTGCTACATTGGTGTGAATTCTCCAAATCTAGCCCAGATGGACCAAAACCACTACGCTATTCTATAGCCATCTTCATTCTATACCAACGCTCAATAGAGTTTCCCACATCTGGTTTCGGGAATAGTAATAAAAATCAACACACTTACTCCTGGGAAGACTGTATCAATTAAATGCTTCATGGTTCCCCTCAACATTTCTGCAACTCTTCAGATCAAAATACATTTTTCTGGTCTTGACATTCAGTCATTTCCAACCCTTTATTACCCCATTTTGGAGTTTTCTTGGCAAAAACCTGGAGGGGTCCAGTGGATCCCATTTTGTCAGGTAATCAGAGGTTAAGTGACTTGCGTGGGGTCACACAGCTAGAAAGTATCTTAAGTTAGAATTGAACTCAGGTCTTCCCGACTCTAGGCCCAGAGCTCTATCCACTGAGCTACCAGTTGCCTCCTTTCTAGTCACTGATCCTTTAGATGTATTGTCTTCCCCAATTATAATGTAAGCTCCTTCAGAGAAGAAACAGTTTTACTTTTTAAAAAAAAGTTTCTAGCAAATAGTAAATACTTAATAAATGCTTTTTAATTCATTGTACAACCTTAATTTGAGGGAAGAGTACATAAATGTTACTTCAGGAACGAACAATAGACAAATCTTTGGTAAGTACTCTTTTTAAAAGTAGATCTCAACTATTGTACTTTTAGAAGACCGACATCTCTTTTCAAAAAGCCCAGAATTCACTGTAATAAATTTATAAATTTCTAATATGGCATTTTCAAGAATAAAATCTTACTTTGAATTCCTTTGAATTTAGTCTTAATTGTATAGAAAACCCTTATATAAATTTTAAGAAATTTATCTATATAAATTCTTCTTAGAAAGCAGAACTACAGATAATAAACTATGTCTAAAACAAATAATGTTAGGAAAAATGAAGTTAATACAAGGAAGCTACACATTCTATGTCATTGAACCTGTATATCTATGACTTTTAGCATATATGGTTATAATTTTTTTCTTTATTTAAATACATAGGGATATGCTGAATATCTTTCTAACACAACAAATGCAGTCTTTGGGGTAGGGGGAATGTGCTCACCTAGTGTTCCTTTTGGAAAGGGAACTGATGACTACAAAAGTCTTTTTGTGACACGTCAGATTTATTAGACTGACTTAGAAAATAGATCTTTGAGGTGAAAAAAAGCTGAAAGAATTATAGATTGTAGATTCAAAGTGGACTTTAGAAGTCATTTAATGTGATCATTTTACAGGTAAGGAAACTGAGGCATCAAGCGAAGACTATGATATTGTTTAAACTCACAAGGCAATAAATAGCTAACGGAGGATTTCAACTTTTGGTATCATCATTCTAAGTCTAGCATGGTACCACTCCATGGTACCACTTCTGCATTCCTACATGGATTCTATTGTTTGTTAAGCTTTTATTTAAAAATATATAATTTTTATTAATAGAAGTTTGAATCTTAGCTACAAGGAATCATATTCTTTTTGCTGTGTGTATTATGATAGGAGAAAGGTAATTCAAGATTCTACTTTATGCTGGGTCAGTCAAGCTCTTGGATTCATTCTTTTTCTTTTTCCTCAGGGATATCAAAGAATTTATCTTTTATATTATATTCTCCCTGATCAGATGTGGAATATTAGAAACTGGGAAGAAAAAAGGACTGTGAGTTTTGTCCTGATTTTTTTTTTACCATTACAAAGTTAACATATGCATTTGACAAGGAAAAAAATTCAACACATCTGTTCTCCACCTCATAAAGTGCAGTGATAGGCGTTGCACATCAGATAATGCATCAAAATACCTCTGCTGTTATGTTCAGAAGTGAACCATTATTTCAATTAAAAGCATTAATTAAAATAATTATGAGTTCAGAGTTATATACTGAATTTAGCCCTAATTTATACAATTAACTTCAGTTACACAGGGAAAGAGAACAACAAAGCTGATTATCTGAAATATTTATTTAAGTAAAATATGTAACTGGAGATATACTAGATATGCATACAGTACATGTTGAATAATATTTTGAACTGGAGTTGCATTTCCCCTGGCTGGAAGCTAATGAAACCCCTAAGGGTAGGGCGGTTTGGCCAGATTGCAAGGCTTTTTTAAACACAGTATATCACTGAATCTTTCCTCAGTTCTAACTGGTTTTAAATGAAACTCATTTAACTGTAGTTGCTAACTCTTAGAAATAGCCTTCTCCAGGTGTGGAACCATTGGGAAGATGGTATTTCTTTGCCTACAAAATATGTAGTATGTTTCATGGTTCTCCTTTTAAGCCAGTTAAGGAAAATTAACTTTCAGATATAGATACACATAAGCAGGAAGTAGAGACTTGAAACAGGTTTGGGATGAGGATCAGAAAATATTCCATCACTGAGTTTCAGCTTTGTGCAGCCTAAATTCTCTATTAGTTTAGATATAGCATAGAAGGATGTATATTAACTTATGAGCATAGAATACACAGCCCAAGACCATTTCAAGAGTTTAGTAAAGGCTGTTTTAATGGAGAAGCCATCCTTCTGGCATTTCAGATATTGCAGATATATTCAATGGGTGTGGTGTTTCAAGGATTTTGCACACTTGTGAGAAACAATTCCTTCATCTCTGACTTCAGTGCATGGCTTGAAGAGAATTGGTCTCTCTGTGGGTAGGATGCAACTTGCTCAATACTCAGGGGAACTAGAAGGGGTTCACAATAATATCCAAGGAAATAGAATGGGTTCCAAATGATAGAAAACTTGGTACTGTTTACTTTTAACTATTTCATCTTAGTAGCTCACTAATTTGGGGCATCCTAGATATATGAATAATTGCTAATTGATAGGTCTGGGACATAAATATAATGCCATGTTTTTGATCACTTTTCCTGCCACCACTCTAGGAAATTGGAGGAATTTTCCTATTTAAAATGCAATCTTGAAATAACCTAATGGGGGCAGCCTAGGCCCACATTTCTGTCTCATATTTGAATTTGCTTCATATTATCAGCACATTATAGCATCAGCCAGACCCATAGGGTGAACATTTACTTTATTATAGTGTGGAAATATTATAGAATACAAATTATAGTGGTAAATAACTTTTAGGAACATAGCAAGTCATTGAATCTAGGGTGACTTTGCTTAATAGGTAAACAGGGATCTTATCAATTCCAGTTGGTTTCTTTTCTAGATTAGCCCATTATCAATTAATCTCAGTAAAATAGTTTCCTTCCTTCCTTTCTTTCTTTCTTTCTTTCTTTCTTTCTTTCTTTCTTTCTTTCTTTCTTTCTTTCTTTCTTTCTGTCTTTCTTTCTTTCTTTCTGTCTTTCTCTATCAGAACAGCCTCCTTTGTGTGAGGTCAAAATTGCCATCTCTGAAATCACTTGAACTACAATCTGTTTTTACCTCTGACATACCACTTGGACACATATCCTTTCTGTAGAACATTTTTGTTTCAGAAAAATTCCTTATTAATACTCACTTAAGAACTGTTTTCTTAACTGACTTACCCATGGAAAGCAAATGAACGCATTGCCATTCATCAAAACTATCCCAACCTAGACCAACTCATTCTGTTTCCTTTCTTTAAAAAACAATCCCTTCCTTTACAAAGGAAACCCATGGAAAACTCTATGAGAATCAATCAAACAAACAAATTCCAAAAAATGTAAAACACCTCACGAGAAAAACAACTTACCTGGAAAATAGATCCAGGAGAGACAATGTCAGAATCATTGGACTACCTGAAAGCCATAATCAAAAGGTGGACTTGGACAACATCTTTCAAGAAATTATCAAGGAAAACTACCATGATATTCTGGATCCAGAGGGCTAAATAGGCATTGAAAGAATCCACCAGTCACCTCAGGAAAGAGATCCCAAAATAAAAACCCCAAAGAACATTATAATCAAATTATAGAACTATAAGGTTGGAAAAAATACTGCAAGTGGTTAGAAAGAAGCAATTCAGATATTGGGGAGCCACAATCAGGATCACACAGGGCTTAGCAGTTACAACATTGAAAGACTGGAGGTCATGGAATGTGGTACTCTTGAAGTCAAAGGAGTTAAGACTACAACCAAGAATCACCTACCTGGTAAAATTAAACATAATACTTCAAGGAAAAAAAATGGTCATTTGATGAAATAGAAGGATTTCAAGTTTTTATAAGGAAAAGACCAGAAATGAACAAAAAATTTGATCTCCAACATCAAGACACAAGAGAAGCCTAAAAATGTAAAAAGGGAAAAGAAAACATTAGGGATCTAATGAAGCTGAACAGTTTACATCCTTACACAGGAAGATGATACTTGTAATTCTTAAAAATTGTACTACTAATGGTACAGCTTGAAGGAATATACACAGATAGAGGGTATAAGTATAAAGTGAATTTGAGGGAATGGCATAAAAATAATTAAGGGATGAGAAAAAGGAGTACAATGGGTGCAGAAGGAAGGGAGATGTAGAATGGGGTAAATTACCTCACAAGAAGAGTCAAGAAAGACCTATTACAGTAGAGCGGAATATGGGGGGTGTGTGGTTAATGGGCATTGCTTGAAACTTACTCTCATCAGTATTGGCTCAAAAGGGAATATACACAATCAGTTGAATGCAGGTATCTATCTTACTTAATAGGAAAGTAGGAAGGGAGGAGACTAAGTAAAGGGGTTAAGGGAGACTGACAAGAGAGGGCAGACTGGGGGAGGTGGTAAGTAGAAGCAAAACACTGTTGAGGAGGGAAAGGGTGAAAAGAGAGGACAAACCGGAGGAAAAATAGGATGGAGAGAAATGCACAGTTTATAACTGAATGTGAATTGGGATGAATTCTCCCATAAAACAGAAGCAGATAGCAGAGGATCAAAAACCAGAATCCTACAATATGATGTTTACAAGAAATATATGTGAAGCAGAGAGGCACACGCAGAGTAAAGGTGAGGGGCTGGAGCAGAATCTATCATGCTTCAGCTGAAGTAAAAAACAAAACAAAATGAAACAAAAACAAAACAGAGGTAGCCATTCTGATCTCAGACAAACCAAAAGTAAAAATAGACCTAATTAAAAGAGATAAGGAAGGAAACTACATGTTGCTAAAAGGCACCATAGACAAAGAAGTAATATCAATACAACACATATACATCAAGTGGTATAGCATTCAAATTCTTAAAGGAGAAGTTAAGTGAATTACAAGTTCATGACCAAACAAGAGATAGAGAGCATTACAAAATGTAAAATAGCTAATTTTGATTATATTAAATTAAAAAGCTTTTGCACAAATGAAACCAATGCAACCAGGATTAGAAGGAAAGCAGAAAGTAGGGAAACAATATTTACAGCAAGTATCTCTAATAAATGCCTCATTTCTCAAATATATAGAGAACAGAGTCATATTTATTAGAATACAAGCTGCTCTCCAATTGATAAATGGTCAAAGGATATAAACAGGCAGTTTTCAGATGAAGAAATCAAAGCTATCTATAGGCATATGAAGAAGCAGTTTAACTCACTTTTGATTAGAGAAATGCAAATTAAAAAATTTTGAGGTACCACCTCACACCAAGTAGATTGGCCAATATGACAAAAAAAATGAAAATAATAAATGTTGGAGATGTGGGAAAATTGGGACACTAATGCACTGTTGGTAGACTTGTGAACTGATCTAACCATTCTGGAGAGCAATTTGGAACTATGCCCAAAGGGCAACCACTAGTAGGTCTATATCCCAAAGGTATTAAAAAAAGGGGAAAAGGACCTACATGTGTAAATATATTCATCACAGCTCATGGCAAATAATGGAATTGAAGGTATTCTCATCAATTGGGGAATGACTGTATAAGCTCTGGTATAAGAATATAGTGAAATACTATTGTACAATATAAGAAATGATGAACAGGCAGATTTTTAAAAAACCTTGAAAGGCATATATGAACTGATGCAAAGTGAAATGAACAGAATCAGGAAAACACTGTACGTATCAGCAACATGCTTTGATCAACTATGAATGACTCAGCTCTTCTCAGTAACACAATGATCCAAGACACGTACAAAGGTCTCATGAAGGGAAATGCTATCCACAGCCTGATAAAGAACTGATAGACTCTGAATACAGATGGAAGCATACTTTTTTCACTTACTTTATTCTTTTTTGTCTTTTTTCCCATTTTAGTCTGTTTCTTCTTTCACAACTGCAGCTAATATAGAGATATATTTTACATGATAGCATATGTATAACCTATATCAAATTACCTACCATTTTAGGAAGAGGGAAGGGGATAGAGGGAGGGAGAAGAATTTGGAACTCAAAATCTTGTAAAAATGAATGTTAAAATTATTTTGACATGTAATTTGGAAAAAAATATTATTAAAATAAATAGTCCTCTCTTCCTTCACTCATAATACAGATAGTAGGCGGAAAAAATAATAGCACACCTTTGGGTAGTGCTTCAAAGTTCATAAAATATATCCTGGGAATAACTGCACTAGGAATAACTCCAAGTAAACCTGCCAAGTGGTTATTGCTAGACCAGGGTATATATGTTCCTTTAGCAAACTGTAGCCTTGATTCCGTGACTGTCCTTTCTTTCACCCTGCTCTATCAATACAGATTCTTTCAATTATACCTTACCTATTATTTTACACAAGTTAAAAATAGTTTGGGCATCTTGAGCAGAAAACTACTTTAGCTCCATTTACACCATGCATCTTTCCCTGGGATGTGAATGTAATATATTATGGGAAATAACAGCATGCTGAATTTTCTTGGTTGACTCAATTCCCTTCAATCATTTGCAAAGATTTCTTTCCCTTAAAAAGTAAAGATCAAAAATTTATAAATATCTTATACTATATGATTTGCATGCTTCCTCTAATACTTTTGAATTGATATTTGTTTATGTTAGCATATAACAGTTTAATTAGTAGATGTTTGCCAATATTATATATCATGATAAATTATTGACTTAAATGGGTAAGTAAACACCTACATGATTGTAGGGCACAATACATCCTTTGTGCTTGGCATCATTAACTGACTAGGAAAATTTTCAGACCAATATAAACATATGTAAGTAGTTTACAAATTTTCCAACTAATGGAGTTTTATAAATTTGAAAGTGTTTGCCCAAGGGTGAGGACTAAGGGAAGTTTTCTTTTGGCTGAGACCACACTATTATAAATGCCACCTTCCTCAGACCAGCATTCAGTATGCCTCTCCAGGCTAGAATTCTAACAGCTAGAATAAGAATTACAGGAAAGTAGGAGGGGAAGGAGTTAAAGAAGGGGAAAGGCTGATAGAAGGAAGTGTGGATTGGTCAGAAGCAAAACACTTTTGAGGATGGACAGGGTGAAAGGAAGGAGAGAAAATAGAATAAATAGGGAGACAATAGGATGGAGGAAAATACAGTTAGTAATCATAACGGTTAAAGTTTTTTTTTATAACAAATGTCTTTGATAAAGGCCTCATTTGTCAACTATATAGAGAATTGAGACAAATTTATAAAAATAAGAGGTATTCCCAATTGATAAATAGTCAAAAGATATGAACAGGCAGTTTTCAGACCAGATTGGCTAATATGACAGAAAAGTAAAATGACAAATATTGGAAGGGATGAGGGAAAATTGAGACACCAATGCACTGTTGGTGGAATTGTGAATGGATTCAACTTCTGTAGAGAAATTTGGAACTATGCCCAAAGGGCTATAAAACCATGTACACCCTTTGAACCTGTCAATACCACTACTAGATCTGTATCCCAAAGATATTAAGAAAAAAACCGAAAAGGACCTGTATGTAAAAAAAGTATTTGTAGCAGCTTTTTTCTGGTAGCAAAGAATTGGATATTAAGGGAATGCCATCACCTGGAGAATGGCTGAACAAGTTGTGGTATATGATTTTGATAGAATACTATGATAATTATATATATATATATATATATATATCTGCATACACACACACACTATATATATATATGTATATAGTGTGTGTGTGTGTGTGTGTGTGTGTGTGTGTGTGTGTGTGTGTGTGTATACAATCTTATAAGAAATAATGAGCAGGATGTTCTCAGAAAAACCTGGAGAAAGTTACATGAACTGATGCCAAGTGAAATGAGCAGAACCAGGAGCACAGTGTACACAGTTAACAGCAGTATTGTATGATGATCAATTGTGAATGACTTAGCTATTGTCAGCAATACAATGATCCAAGAAAATTTTGAATGACTTAGGATGAAAAAATGCTATCTATCCCCAGAGAAAGAACTCATAGAGTCTGAATGCAGATCAAAGAACTTCTTTCTTTCTTTCCTTCTTTCTTTCCTTCTTTCTTTCTTTCTTTCTTTCTTTCTTTCTTTCTTTCTTTTTTCCTTCATCATTCCTTTTCTTTTTTTCTTTTGTATTTTCTTTCACAATATGACTATTATGCAAATATGTTTTCCATGACTGCACATGTATACTACATCAAATAGCTTACTTTCTCAATGGGTGAGGGCAGGAAGAGAATTTGGAATTCAAAATTAAAAAAAACTAATGTTAAAATTGCTTTTATGTGTAATTGTGGAAAAAATTACTAAATAAGAAAATTTTTAAAATGGGCATATAACAGAAATACCTCCTTTTCTGTTCCCTTAACCATTAATTCATTTGGCAGGTTGGTATATCATAAGATCACTGCTTCGCATCCCTTCTATGACAATATAAGCAAATTATCAATCAATTGGCTAACTATATAAAAGATCACTATGGAGCAGCCAAGTATGAATTCACACACTGATTTTTTTGCACATGGCCTATGGCTAACTTGTTTTGTTTGATTATGTGTATTTGTGGCAAGGATATTTTCCTCCAATAAAGTATAAGGTAGGGGAAAATGAGAAAATAAGCACTTGTTAATTGAAAAAAATAATAAAATTTAAAAATAAAAAAACAATGTAGATGGACGAGGATAATGGCATGGTGTAGCTTTTAACCTCTCTAAAATCTCAGGTAGCATCACAGAATAATAGACATCTAAAGCTAGAACCGATATTAGTATCATCTTGTTTAACTTCTTCAAAAAGCGGCACAGTATCAGAGATCATGTAGTCTAATACTCTTATTTTCCAGATGAGGAAAAGTGAGTTGGTCATGAATGTTCAAAAATAAAAGGACATTAGATTTAGGGCTAGTTGGGTACTAGGTGATTGATGCAGTCCAACTCTCTCTTTTGGATAATATTTTCAGATGAAAAAGTAAAACTCAGAGACATAATTTGCCTATGACCACATAGGCAACAAATAGTGAAACTGTGCTCAGAAATAGTTATTTTTATATGTACAAAAGATGAGGATATTTGTGATATATAAGCATATTGAAGATAGTGTATTTCACCAAAGTATGTATTTAAAATGTAAGCTGTATGAGGGCAGTGACTTAATTATCTTTAGATCTCCCTCAGTGCCAGCTTTACCCATAATAAATGAAATAAATTCATATTTATTGAATGAATGAATGTGATTTCAATTAAAAATATTTTATTTACATCATTTTTTGAGAAATTTTAATACAATTTATCTACTTATCACAAAGAATGCCCTAAGTCACAGACATTTAGTTTTTAAGAGATCATCAGGTTTGAAGAGTCCTGACATAGGAATCAGGAGAAAAGATTTCAATTCTGCCACTAACTCACAGAAATAAGCCATTTTCCCTCCTTGGACCTCAGTTTTCCTCATTTGTCAAATTAGGGACATGTATTAGATAATATCTAAGATCTCTTCTGTCTCAATAGTTGAAAGATCCAATAATTTTAACTGCATCAATTTAAAACAAAATTCAACAGTAATAATCAGCAAAACTGCATCCCACTTTTAAAAAATGTTTATGAATTTCAAGGACTTTCTGTTAGTGTCAGGTTGAATTTAAGAGAAAAGATACACTTCTTAACTAGATTTCACTAAGACCTAACTGATTTGGAGAGATTTCTTGCCCATATAAAACAAAAACTCAAAAGGGCAAGTTATCAGTGACATAAAAACAAGACAGAAGGAATCCACTAGAAACAATGGAACACTGACCTTAGTTTTGCATCACAATTCTCAATGTATTTTGTCTTATTGTAGCAGTGATGGATTGGCTAATTAGCAGGTTTATTAAACCACTCCTACTTATCTCTTCTCTCACTCTACTGCTGACTCATTTCCTCGATGGCTTTCCCTGTATAAAAATTCTCATTCTGCTCTGGAAAGTTGTATCAAAAGATCTATAGCTCTCTCTACCTTTTTTTTTTAAAGCTAAGATGCTCCTCCCCCATTTAGGGATGGTGGATTGTTGAAAATCCTGAAATTTTATATGTATCTCTGTTTCTCTCTCCACACAAGCATGCACATGCGCGCATGTGTGCACACACACACACACACACACACATACACACACACACACACAGTCCTCTCCTATAAGGCACATAGAATAATTCAAAATCAAAGATGCACTACCTTTTCTTCTTTCCCTCAACATTAGGTTTTTATATTAATTAGAAAATGTTTCTAGTGAAGATAGTACAAGATTAATAATTTCATGATGCAGTATGAGAAATAAGGAGTTTTTCCTATCCTATATCCTCTTCTTATTGTCTTCTTCAAATAGAGGCTGAATGAACTCTGGGTTTATTGTAGTGAGGATTTCTTTCATGTATGGTTTGGACTACATGGCATTTGAAGGTCCCTTTCCAACTGGCAAATTCTGTGATCCTTCCATTAAATGGTAAAGGGCTGTTTAAATGATTTTAAGAAGCTGTGTCCTTTGTGTTACTATAAGATTGCCTTTTTATCTGTGCCGTTAAGTTAATTACAAAACTGCTTGGAGTGAGGGAACATTTTGCTTGCCTAGTCAGCAGTTTAAATGAGATTAATCTTCTAGCAACACTTAATGGAAACTAAATCACATATCAACATTCTCTAACAATGTGATGATGAAATAGCAAATGAATCCCTCAATTAAGTATTTGATAAATAACCAAGGCATACTTTGCTCTTATTTTTTATAATGAAAAAAGACCCTTATACTATCTTTTGGTCTTCCATAAAATAAGGGCAAGATTTTGAACATTAATATACATCTGCTATGAATTTATTGTTGAAATGAATTACTGCTTGATCATGATAAGAGGAGACTGTTTTATTAAATTAGCAATTATTGAGCTCTCAAGCCATGACAATAGATATACTGTGGGATGGGTATTTATAACATCATGTCTACTCTAGCAGGATTGTGATCCAACATAACGAAAATAAATAACACACAGTTATAATAGTAACATATATGTATGTTGCCAAATCTTGTCTTTGTATGGTTAGTTTCTGCACTAATTCTCTGCTCTTCAGGGGCTGGTGGGCAGGGAGGGGAGGTTGCCTTTGCTGGAATTCTATGTTATCCAGTGACCAAGATGGTTTTGATGGATTATGGTCTCACATTTTCTTTGCCTTTCAGGAAAGTGGCTCTGCAAGATGCGACAACTCCAGAGAAGCAGTTGTGATTTCCTGTTATCTACCATTAATTATGAATAGCAGAATTTACAGTAATCTGGTTTGATATTGCAGTAAGCAGATCATGGAGATGTTCAGTCTTCAGGAAAATAAGAAACCATCAGCAGCAGCAATAGCAACAACAAATTTATGGAGTGTTAGTTGTGCATAGAGAATTTTACCTTATACCGACAATACAATGATGCACAAGGCACAGTCTTTGCCTTCAAGGGGTCACATCAAATCTAGTAGTTAAGACACCAGAGGCAAAGAGATAATTAAGATATAATCCTGAGAAGACAGAGGGGTGGGAAGTTTTGTAAGGGAAATTCTTTCTCCAACATACTAAATAATACAAATATATTTCCAAAATGTGGAATAATCAGTAATGAATGACAGGCAGAAGAAAGGCAAAGAAAGATACTGCAGAAAAATAACTAAAGGCTAATTCATTAAACCAGTTCCTCCTGGGACTTACCTGATATTCCTATCTCTTGGTCTTCTATATAGCTTATTCTATACCTCTTGCCATATGAGACTCCTAAGCCTGCATCAATTTTTGGCAAAGATTTAGGATTAAAGTCTTTGATAGCTGATCCCCCTCCTCCTCACACTCCCAAACAAGAGTCCATGGGAATCTACCCCAATACTCGCCTCATCCACATCTTGGGCCAGCCAATGGAGTGATAAAAATCAGGTTTAGAGGGAACTGTGCAAGCCAGAATGTTGGAACTGGTAAAGATAACTACATTAACCCCTTTGAGTCTCCCTGAAGCAGTATCTGTGTTCGTCCTCATCCAAACCTAGTAGTTTGAACAATAAAGAACAGGCAACAAGAGTTTGGAAGGAGGACATACAGCAGGTTTTATAGAGGAAAAAGATTGGCAGTAAGAAGTGCATTTTTATCAGTTCATATAAAATCATCAGAGCGATGTTTAAACACAGACATAAGCTGACAGAGAAGAAAAGAAAAAAATTGGAAGAAAAGAATGAATTGAATAAATGCTTATTGGTTGATTTGACATACAACTCACAAAAAAGAAAACTGAGTCAAAATTTCCTCAAAAAAGAGAAGATATTACAAAAAATTCTGCATGATATACTTAAATGAGAGTAAGATAAATCCAAAAAATCCTTTCAGAATTATTCAGAAGAGCAATCAGAGAATTAAATGAAATTTTCCAAAAATAAAGGGAGATATTAGAATTCTTAAGAAGTCAGCAGATCTAACTAGTTTTAGACTAAAAGATTTAGAACAAAATACACAGACACTTTCAATAATAGTAGATTCTCTGAAAAAAAAAGAATGAAAGAATTAGAAAAATGTAAAGAAATAATAATGGAATAAAATTTAAAAGAAACAAGACTTCCCAATCTTGGAAATTAGTTCTAAAAAACAAAAATACCGAATTTGAAGACACTAGCCAAAGAGATTATCCAAGGATACAACCTCTTCCAGAAAAATATCCTGAAGAAGAAAATGCAAATGCTGTACTTCAAGCAATCATGAGGAAATATTGCCAAGAAACTCTGGAGACCACAAATTATATTATTAGATAATGCATGACACCAACAGAAAGAAACAGCAAGTATAATTATCTAAGAGGTATCATATTCGAATTTCAGAATAACATCAAAGAACAAACTTTGTAGAAATCAATGAATGCACCTTTCACATTCTGAAGAGAACAAATCAGAATAACACAGGATTAATCCATGGTAAAAAGAAACTGAAGAAAAACAATGGAATTCTAAGCAGAGGAAAACAAGTTGCATGAAAAAATATCATATCCTCCAAAGCTAAGCCTAAATATTAAATAAAAAATTTAATAAATAATTTAGTAAATTAAACACATTATCTAATAAATAAATAAATAAATAAATCGGATGTACAGTACAAAGTTTTTGAATCTTTCCTTCAAAAGAACCCAGAATTGGATAAAGTATTCAACCTACAATTATCAGATAATTAAATAGTTTCAAATACTAATGAGAGACTAATAAAAGAAATGTTTGTTTTCATTTAACTATACTGGACAAGGACAGATGTGGGAGAGTTTGATGTTTCCTAGCCTTTAACAATCTTACATGGGGTCTGAGAGACAGTAAGAAGTCAATGAGAGTATCAGGAGTTTAAAGGAGCTAAGAAGTAAAAGGCGTATGAGAAGAAAAGGCAAAAGAAGTGAATTAATTGAAAGAGGTGGTGGTATAAAGTAGAGGAATGTTTTTCAGATGGGGAGTGGAAATGAGGTCCAGATGGTGATTGGTCAGGCCTAAAGAGAGATGGATGAGAGCCTTTCAATTTCTGAAGGTGGTGAGAAAGTAAGGATAAGATACTTAGGGAGAAGGAATAGAGGAAGGATTAGGAGATGGGTACAGACAGCAGAATGGGAATTATCTGGTAGCTTCATCAATTGATCCTATAGAGGTAAAGTGGTGAGACAAAGGTCTTATAATTAATTCTGCTAGGGAAGAAGGGATTGGATACTTCAGGAGACTAGCTATTTGAAAGAGTATCATGTATTTTAAGAGAAAGTGTTTGGGACCCAGGCAAGACACCACTTTGAAAGGGTTGGAAGGTTCCATATAAAAGGAGTAAGAATCAAGAAAAAAAGAGGAAGATTGGATCTCACCCTCTCCTTTCTCCCTAGACTAGGGTTGTATAATATTTCCCACTCCAAAACCTCACTGCCTCCATTGAGAATAAATATTCCTGGGGATGAGAATTCTAGAGCTGGTAAGAGGTGAGGAGTAAGTTGAAAGAAGATAAAGGGTAATAAAGAACATGGAAGGAAAGCAACTCATCTTAGAAAGAGGGAATTAAGAATTATTGTCACTGAAATGGAAAAGTGGACGTGAAGCCTTTCCTGATATATGCCTACACCAGTTGCTATTTTCCTACATTCTCAAATTGTCTGGTAAGTATCTATCATATACTATATACATATGTATGTAGACACACATAAAATCCTCATTATTATTTCAATAGATACAAACCAATATTTCTTCAAAATGCTACAGGCAATGGTAAAAGAACAATCAAACACACCAAAAAGCACAGCAACAGAAAGGAGTAGCATGGGAAAACCAGACAGTTTTTTTTAACTCATTTGAATTAGTGCCACATTTGGCTAGATAGCCAATTCTGCTTCTACCTATGTTAAGGATGATGGAACATGTAGAGAATAGTACTGTGTAAAAGGACTTCACCCTCTGCATTACAAAGATAAGAAGACCAACAACCTGTTCTGTGATAATGATTCCTACATATTCCTAGATTATTAGAAAATGAGGACACGTGAAGGAGAGGGAAAAAATCAAAACTTGGTTATCTACAACTATTTGGACCAAATAACGATCACAGTGCAAATAGCCAGTGGATAACCTCATCAATTGGTATGACTCAAGTGATGGTTTTTATAATTCTTGACTTGACGTCAGCAGTTGGGAATTGCTTCTTTAGTCTCTGCTGATTGGTTAGAAACCCCTTCTTATCCCCAAAACTTTCCTAAGCACTTTATCACAGCCAACTCTGGTCACAGAGGTGCTATTCACTTCTTTTGCAGCCAGAGAATCAACGGGAATATATTTTATGCTAAAGTGGGCATATAATTTATGGTGTTGCTCATGTGGTATCAGCTCAGAGGTATTATACTAAGGAAATCCTTAGTACAGTTTCATTCTTTGCTTTACAAGGGATTGTGAATTTCTCATAGACATGATTACAAACCACAGATAAATTACTGTTTTTGTGTTACCTTCTATTTTGGTAGTGATTTAAAAATTACTACTTTTTTGGTGTCTGAGAGAAGAGTTATATAATTTTCTGAGTGTTTGATATGTCAAGTTTTTGGCTTTAAAAGTCTTAACAACAGCTATATGTTATGATAAGTTTCATTCTAGCTGGATTCTGGAAAAGAAGCAATATTCTATGCATTTTTCCACATCTCCACCCAGGTGCAGATAGTAAAAATTTCAGAATAGGCCCTCATTTCCCTGTGGTAAACTCTGGTTGTTAGTTGTAGAGAACTATTAGCTTGAGGGCTAATGGTTAAAGGGAAGAGTAGCAAAAGTTTAAATTATTAAAGCTTTGTGACATGAATGCCTATGAGGATCAGTAATATTGAAAACTTTTAAGGCATCTGCAATTCAACAAACTATGGTAAATTGAAAATAAAAGGTATAGGGCCAATATAAAAGGAAGAGAGGTCTGTGATTATGTTTTTGTTTACTTTGTACAATAGCATTAAAAATCAGACATTTTCATATAGTAAAAACTAGTTTAGAATCTTAATGTTTTGTTAAAAGCAAATACTTGTTTGGTCTATATGAATATTGTATTTGGGGTGGGGGAGGGAGGATTCTTTATAAATGCCTGCAATCTTAAAGGAACAAAGATTGTTCAACTAACTCAACATGAAACATATGAAAGACACTCATTTTATGGCTTTCATCTTTTGGTAAAACAAGTTAAATGTAAACTCATCATCAGGCTTGTGAGTAGAGAATTAAAATCATGGAATATAAGAGGTGGGAGCTATTTTAGAGATCATATGGTCTACCTCTTTTCATTTCACACATTAGGACACTGAAGGCCAGATAGGTGATGTGGCCCGTTGAGTGTCACGCAGCTTGTCAATGGCATCTATGGGACTAAAATCCAGGCCTTCACACTGCTAGCTTAGTACTGGTTCCACTGTGATAGAATTGAATGGGTCTAAGTTAGGAATCTATAGCCCAGCTCCAAAATTATGCACAATACATCACACACGTAAAGAAATGTTCAGTGATTTAGAGCAGAGCTTCTTAAACGTTTTCCACTCATGACCCTTTTACCGCTTCTTGCACTGTGTGTTGTGACCTCATATAGAGTGGAAAGAAACGGCAATGATCCAAATCCTTACAAATGGGAGGCTAAGGGGAAAGGAGAGTAAATTGTGCACATTTAAAAGTGTGCTTAAAATAATGAAGGGTGACTTTGGTAGTCAATCAGATTATACTACCGGGTTATTTTCTGAGTGTTTGAATTATTATTAAAGACATTTTCTCTTCTTTATTTTCAAGAATTGAGCAAGGAAACGTAGGTTGGAATGTTAGCAAATCACATATACAAAAGAAAGATATTTGACTGTAATCCTTGAGAGTCATTACAGTTTATGAAAGGCTTTGTAATCTTCATTAGAGGCCTTGGATCACAATAAAGGGGCATGAATGTAAGGCTGATAGGAGATACCTGGTTTTGAACCCTGTTTCAGATATTTCTTAGTTGGGTATGGACAAGTTCACTTTACCTTGTGGAGTCTCAATTTTCTTACTGATAAAATGGGGCTAGTAGTCTTGTAATACCTATCACAAAGGGTTGTTGAAATGACCCAAAGAGAGAATGAATATAAACTCCTTCTTAAGACTCCATAGAAATGTAAGCTAGTGTGATTTCTTTGGAAGGATTCACTAACAGTCTTACCTTGAGGTATAGAAATGCACTAAAATGAACTGAGACTTCTTTTAGGCCTGTGTGGTGTGACTGATAATTCTTTTTTAGTTTTTAGATTATATGCCTTTTTCCCCTGCTGAAATTCTGCCTTTTATTAGTCCTTATTCTCAGACTCCAATTAACTTCTATGAAATTTCTCTTGAGGGAAAAAATCTCTAGGCAAAAGGATTAATTTAGCTAACAATGCTGTAATATAAAAAACACTGTAGGTGCATTTTCTGACCCTTTCCAGGGACTCTGCCAAGTCCAATGCTGGAATGATAAAAGAGCTCTTCATAGCACATGAGATAAGGAAAAAACCCATCTCATCAGACACAGTTGCTCTCAGAGGATACAAAGGGAACCAAAATACTCTTAATGTCTAAAAATGCTACTAGCTCTACCTTGAGTCTAGGGTACAGAAGGTGGATTTTTTTTCAGTGATGTAATTTTTTCCCAGGCAGATGATGAAGGTTTCTGTATGTTATAAATGAGCTATCAGAACAGGAGGAGAGCCATTCTTTCTCTCAGCAGTCCAGAGGAAAAGGCAAAGTTATGTGAAGTAAGAAGGCATGAATAAGGAGAACACAGCCAGCTACACAATTCCTTCTGTCCCTGTGCCCGAGCCACAGTCAGTTTTTGTAGGTCTGCTTCTGAAACATGTATTATGCTAGGATTTCTAAGATTTATTGTACTTCTTTTTTATCTCCTATTACATAATTTTTTTTAGTATATCAGTCACATCTTTGGTCAGTTCTTTCTTTCTGTTAAATATATCCAAGAGATTACTGAGAGAAAGATCCATTTAGAGCTATGGTTGTGTTTTCTGTACACTCAAAATGAATTCTCTTTCTTATATGAGATACTAATCAGACAGTTTTATAGCTTACAAGAATATAATTAAATAAAAAACAGTCCTAATATCATGAGACACACAAGACAAGAATTACATGGTTATGGTTACCAGACAAATTTCATCTTGGCCACCATGTAATTAGAATGTTATAATTAGGCAATGACTATTAACTATGTGCAAAGATATCAACTGCTCATTCATTTCTCAGGGTTATACACTAAAATGCCCATCTTCCTTTCTTTATGGTGGGTTGGAAGGATCATTTGCTCCTCATCAAATCTTTTGCACTGTGGCAATAGAAAGTCCATGAAGTAGTTGGTTACATTAATGAAGGAATCAGTGTATTTAGAAATGAACCAATCTTTTACACAGAAAGTGACACAATTTTGTAGGAGTGGAAAAATATTTAATAATGATTAACAGTGGATGTTCATTTCAAGCAGGAAGAATTTACTTAAAAAGGAAAAACCTGGAACATGAAATCTTTGGCCTTTGATCTTTCCTTGATGTCTTCTCTAAAACTCCTTGCTCATCAAGAAATACATCAACATTTGCCTTTATGATTTATTTGTTGGAACACTTCCCAGTTTGTTTAAACCTTAACTGCCTTTTCCTTCCTCCATTCCCTTTTTTCCCACCTCTATCTACATGCAGATCTCCCCTGCCAAATTAATGGTTTCTCTGCTAGCATCACTCTGTAAAAACTTAGTTCTTTGTCTCAGTTCCACAAAGAGAAGAGTCTGTGGTTTCAACCCCCAGGAAGCATCAAACTAGCTGCTAGTATAGTGTTTGTCCCTTACTCATTTACTTTTTACATGAAGTCATATAAAAGTATGCACACAAAGAGACTGGCATCAACAATTGCTCTAAAATGCTTTCCACTAACATAATATCAAATATGTAATTCCAAAAGTACAGCTCTAATCTAGCATATTTTTTTAAACAATGACAACAACCACAACCCTGAATAACAGAGAAGAGAAAGTTTTGCAAATGATTTTGTTTGTTTCCCATCCCTAACACTTGAATCTAGTTTAGTGCTGATTAGATTCTGAAGAGTCTGGACTTTGGTGATATTTGTCCAGTGACAAAAACCAAATTGTTATCATATATTTGATACGCCTTGTGCAGGAGAATTTTTTAAACTGAAAACTGAAGTCATAATTAGGATGAATTCTCATATTTGGTCAACTCAGAGTCTGGGCTTCCTGACTCATGATAAGCAGGTTCAAGATTCCATTTCAGACTTATTTCCTGGGGGAAGGCCAGAATCAAAAGAGCCTTTTGGGAATGTTTCAGAAGGAGAGTGGCTCAGAGACAAGGGAGAGCCCCAAAGGCTCTATTAGTTGCTATTATAAGCCTTAGCAAATAGTTACACCTGGGCTGAACCATGGTGGATGAAAAATTTGAGGAACAGTCATCAAAAGTTTCAGTTGTCCTGTTATATGAAGTTTTAATTTTTTCTGCTATTAGCCATAAGTTATACACTAGACTTATTTAATATACATTTCTTATCAAACACATGAATTGTCATGCCACCCATTAATAGGAATTACGTGATTAGATATAATTACACTATATAATTCGGCACAGTTTAAAAAATTCTCCTGCACAAGGCGTATCAAATATATGATAACAATTTGGTTTTTGTCACTCTGTGCAGGGTTCAAATATCTTAATCTTTATCTGAAAATAAGAGTTCCACCTTGTATTCAACTTCTAGCTAGGAATTACCTACATTAATTCCTTTATTACTGCGAAGTGCTGATGTAGAGATTTTCTTCGGTTAATTTTCACCAAAGACTGCATCCGATAATTGTCAGTCAGTGATGCTGGTTGACAAGGTGAAGAATCTGGCATTTTCAGTGATGAAAAATAGGAATTTTTTTCTTTTTAAAGAGAAGCTGGTTCAAATATTTTTCCCTACTATCTTCTGGAATAGTGGATATTATTATGAGTAGTTCAGAAAAGAAGTATTGGTAATAAAGTCTCATGCAAACAAAAAGAATAGCATTGTCAGAATATCTTCAGATTTTAGAGTAGGTGTGAGAAGGCTTTCAGGAAAGAATTTATACAATAAAATATAGTAACACCTCGCTCTTGGTGGCTTTCTATGCTGCATTGATTTGATGCAGTATTTCTCCAAAGTAGGGTTTTATTGCTCATGGATTAAGCTGGGCCTTGGCAAAATAATAAAGAAACGAATCTATTTTTCTCTTTTGTTCTGCCTTACTCCGCCACCTGCCTTGTCCTATAATTCAGTTCTCACTCCTATTTTAAGCAGGTAATGTTGCCATGCTGGTCCAATTTGTCTTGTTATGGATGATGGTTAACTAATAGCCTCATTTATACTCTAATATAATGAGGGTTTAAAATGTTACTGTGCTGAATATAGTATACAAATAATACAAGAGAATAAATCTCCAATAATGAAATTCTAGTCAAGAATAAAAGAAATATTTTGGGGTCTTCCCAGTATACCTAAATTAACAATGTATAGGCAAATACTTGATCTACCTAAGCATCATAAAGCTGACTTTGATGGTAGGGATTTCAAAGGAACTACAAACATTTATCTTATTTTACCTTTACCTTTACTGGTGTCTTTTGCTTTTGAATGATATTCATTTTTAACTATTGTTCCCCTGCCCAGTGATCTTTCCTTTGCAACATACATAAAATCAAAACAAAAAAGACTACATGGGTTATTATAATTATACAACATTCAGTTTCATTCTATAGTTCTTTTCATTTGTATTTAGTAATTTAATATTGATTTATTGCTTCTGCTTTCTATATTCTGCATACCTCCATATGTTTCCATGTGTTTCTTTGAATTCCTCACATTTTCCATTTCCTATAGTACAATAATATGTCATTATGTTCACATGCCACAACTCGTTTAAGCTATTCTTCACTCAGTGGATACCTACTTTGTTTACAATTCTTTGCTTCCATGAAGTGCTGTTATTAATATTTTTGTATAAATGGGATCTTTAAAAAAAAAACAAACCTTTGATTTCCTAGAGGGATATATTCCCAACAATGTATTCTCTGATTCAAAGACATGGAAAATTGTATTCACTTTTCCCCATATAACTTCAAATACTCTACTGGAATGATTGGACCTATTCATAGCCCTCTAATGATGTCAGCATGTCTACCTTCCTAATTCCCCTCTGATATCAACCAGTGCTATCTTGTGTCATCTTGGACAACTGGCTGGATTGCTCAGAGTTTTTTATAACTCAATTTTTTTATTACTCATGATTAGGAACAATCTTTCATATCATTGCTCATAGTTTGCAGAACTTTTTGAGAACTTTTTTTTATATTTTTTTTACCTTTTTATATATGGGGGAATGGCTCATGGCCCTTTGTGGTGTTAATGTGATTAAAGATCTTCCCTGCCCATTTAATAGGCCTCATGTGCAGCTAGTTAAGGGAAGCTTGATTAGGGGAGGTTTATTTTAGGCAGGTCACTCCCTTTTGCTAACTAGGTGTGAGGTCCCAGGCCCACACCCTTTTACTAACTAGGTAAAAACCTTCAGGCCCACACCCTTTTGCTGATTAGATGTGAAAACTTTGCCCTTAAGAAGGGGATATAGATATAGATACAGATATAGATATAGATATAGATATAGATATAGATATAGATATAGATATAGATATAGATATAGATATAGATACCTTAAGAGTAGCCATTAAGCTAAGAGATAGAGAACTGGAAGAGACAGAAGAGACAGAGAGAGAACTGGAAGGGCAGAGAGAGACACACACAGAGAGAAGAGATGGAGAGAGAGAAGTACAAGGGCTTAGAGAACTGCAAGAGCTCTCAGAACTGCAATCTCTCAGAACTGTAGGAGGAGAGGACACAGGCAAGCAATTTTTAATCTTAATGTTTTAATTTCCTTGCTATTACATTGAAGTGGATTTATTGATTTTGGGATACAATTGTTGCTATGTCAAATTAGAGTTATTGGTGTTGGATCCTCTGGTGTCTAAATAAATGTTTTACTTCTTCTACCTTCTATATAGAGGGTCTCTTATATTTTGTGATTTCAAACTATATAGGCATATTCATGGTCACCATCGATATTGTGAATCTTACCTTACTGATACCCCCTGGTATTTTCATTCATTATCTACCCAACTTTTATATTCAATCTTCAGAAATATTTGATAATATTTCCCCATTGGCAGTTTCCTCTTACATTATATCTGCATTATGCATGCATGTGTGTGCACAAATATAGTTAAATTCCTCAATAGAAAACTAAATTATCTATTTAAAAATATCCCCTTCATGTTTGATTCTTTTTCTAGTCATTATTGTGAAAGGTGATTCCATCCATTTTTCTCTAACTTTTTTTAATGATATGTGACCTTCCATTAGGAACTTATTGTGGTGTATGGTAGGAGATGCTGATCTATATTTTTTTCCCAAACTGCTGTAATTTGAGTTCTTAACTATCACACATTGGACTACTGTTTTCAGTTATTTCTGATTATTGCTTCTCTAGTCTTGTCCACTGATTTTCCTTTCAATTTTTTTTATTAAAGAGTTTTCATAAAGATAGCTTTATTATATATTTTGTGGTCTGTAATTATCATTTCTTTTTAATTACTACAACTTTTATTTCTTCCCTTGATCTTTAGTTTGGTCAAATGAATTTCATAATATTTTATCTAGCGCTTTAAAGTAAACCCTTTTTAGTTTGATTGGTATTACACCAAATTTCACCATAGTATAAGAAGTATCATAATTTTTATTGTATTGATGTGAATAAGCATGATCTTTTGTCTTTTATTACTCTAGTGTTTTGCAATTATAATTATGTAAGTCTTATGTGTGTCTCATAAGATTGATTTGCACATATCTTATGCATTTTGAATGGAATTTATATTATCATTTCTTCCCAGTTTTTGTTATTGCTGTATTGAAATGCTAACTTTTATTTTTGCAGATATATTCTGTATAGTTCTACTTTACTGGAAACACTTATTTTAGTTATTTTCTCTCCTACACACCTTTGACATGCTTTTTCCCAATAGCATAAATGGTACAGCCCGTCCTCTGGCTTCTTACAAACCAGTCTATTATGCTCCTGCCCCTTCCTGAAATTAAAAGACTGAAAAATCATGCCTTAAGCAAACAGCCCTAAACATACAAAATAGATAATAATTATTCATATTATAAAAGGAGTACTTCTTAAATTCAAGGACTCTTTTAAATAGTGATTCCCCTTACTGCATTTAAAATGATCTAATTCCTAGAAAATAAATCTAATGTCTAAAAGCAATGCTTTCAAATGTTCCTGGAAATCTTTTCATACTGTTTCAGAAACTGAGATGTTACCAAACTAGACTGGGAAAATCCATAAAGACAAATAATCCAGAAAGGGATTTTTCCTGTTATACATAGTTAAAAGTATCTATTCTCAAACTGGCAGCTATGTGAGTACAATAAAACTCTACAGAGAAAAATACTGTTCCTTCTTCCTCCCTTGTCTCTAAAATAGTATAAGCTATAGCCGAGTCTCAAACTGTTAGTCACAAAAATTTGGCTTCCCCACACAATGAAAATCAAACTGCAATAACCCAAATAAGTTCCATGTGTGAAAATGTCCGAATTTCCTCTGGCACTTACATAAGCAACTTCCTGTTCACATATATGGGAAAATATCACTCATAAAATGTACTGAATGATATCTTTGTTCAGGGAGATGATTGTATTCTCAAAATAACACAAACCCATGTGGAAGATCTCAAAATTCTGATTACCAAATATATCAAGTAGAAGCAAATAATCACTAGGAATACCTAGGTCAATTACAATCCATACCTTTTTTTTTCTTCATGTAATTTTGATAAAGGAAGGGCAGAATATTCAGCTTCTGTTTAGCAAAGACATTAAGAATGGTCCTTTTCCTCATTTGCTACATTGTTCTGCCATCTGTAGGCCATAGAGTATATTCCTCAGCAAGCAATTTTACTGGTTGTTAGATTTATTGAGGTCTTGTGTGGCCACTTGAATTTTGCATATTTTAAAGGGTTTCCTTTGGACTTGAAGACATCCACAGATTTCATAAATCTTCTATTGTATACAACACGAATGAGAAGATAAGAAAAAACAGTTTCATATGAAAAACATTTTGCTTATTTTTCACAAATGTGGTTAAATAAGCAATGACTTGTTTTTCTAATATCAATATTGGGTGGATTTTTTTTAATTTTAAAAATTTTTACAGTCAGTTAATACTGAGTATAGTAGAAAAGGAGGAAACCATTTGCTACCACATTTAGAAACAATCATAATAGTGAAAGTGGTGTCCTGGCTGATGATCAGGATTTAAAAACTTTTCCTAGGTCAAATCAAAGAAATGTATGATGAAATCACTTATACTTATAAAAGTGTAAACTTTTTGTCTCCTTCATAACATTAGCAGTACTACAATCATCCAAATATCCACTGATCAGCCCTGTCTCTCCCCAAATTCTCTATTTAATATGGCATTAACATCTAGTGCATTTTTTAAAAAAATAATAAGTCATTCTTTCTGGATCTGTACTTGAATGATTTTTTTTTCCAAGAGAGAGTTATTATCTTGTTGAAAATAAAAATACTTTTAGAGAATTTAGATGAAGGAAAGGCAGAGATTAGATTCTACAACTCTAGTGTGTGTATACAATACAATGTTCCACTAATATATATGCCCCCTCATCAATGTCTAAATAAATCAAGAATGATAGAGAACATAGACAGGGAAAACAGTAAACATTTCACAGGACAGAGACCCACCTCATATTTTTATTAATATGTAACAGACATGAAAGTGTCTGTTAGGTCTGTCAGGTCAATAAAGATAAAGCAAAATCTAGCTTTGGATTAATTATCACATCTAGCAAAAAGGTAATAAAATCAGCTTCAATTTGTCTATTGTATTAAAGATTGCATGAAATTTTAAAATGAAAGTTCTATTTTCAATACTCAGTGTTTAATGAAAGTTCCCCTCCATCTATGCTGTTAGTGACTTACTTTTTTATCTTGACCCAGAATACATATAGTTGATGAACTGTGCATTAAACTGTGTCCTATACACATCACTTAGCAGATCTTGCCATTAAATCTGAACAACTTCAGCAGAACTGGATGTCTATTACTTCAACAAACTGTTCACAGTGTTGTCATTAGCTATAAGAGACAGGACTGTACAGAGTAACCATGTTATCCAGGGCTCTAATGAGACACAAAAAATCTGCCCCTTTAGCTATTGCAATAAATGAAAGAAGGCTCATTTTAAACTGTTGAGCCACTGAAATTCTGTCACTTTTCTAAAATTACAGCTCCATATCTGATCTTTAGTATTTGTAATGGGATAGCCTCCAGCTTATTTGCCAAAGACTTTCTGAAGTTGAATTTACTGTGTGCACTTTATCTTAGACACTGGCTGAATTAACTTATTCTTGAAACTTCCTTGGATCTTCAGCCAATAGGGAGCATCATCTTTTAAGGATCTTTCAGTTCGATAAATGCTCCCAAAAGCAAAATTCAGCATTCTAAACCCTTCTGTGGATTTGAATCATTCTCTTGGGAACTTTAGATCTATAAAGTAATAAATTGATTTTACTTATTCATTTAAGGTATTTTGTACTTTCCATCTGGGGTTATAATTGGCTCTTTACCTCATATTGATTATTTAGTAGGGCTATTACTATTTTTGTTTTCTATTTATCAATTCTCTCTAAGTTTCTCACTACAACCTAAAGCTAAATTTCTATTAACTTTTGCAAGTCTCTTTGTAAAAGAGACATAATGGAAACTGCTTTTAAAGATTAAGGTGAATGAGAAAATTTCTGAGGCTTCAACTTGTTGAGCAGATTCTAAAGCACAAGGTGAAGGAATGAAAATTCAAATTTTCTTAACACTAGAGTTTCAGTCAATTTTAATTTATTACATATTTCCAATGACATTTCTAAATGTTTATTATGTCCACTGAGGAATATGCAAATGCTGGCCTAGATAACACCCTGAAAATAATATTTCTGGGAAACCTAGTAGTTTTGCAGAATGGAGGCAGTCAAACATTTAAGTATTTAAAACATTAAGTATCAAGTAGGAAAATATTTTCACATGGACATGTGGAGAAGCTAAAATCTTGTTGCTTCATTTGGAAATATTAGTCTGTAATTTCCTCTTTCTAAGAGCAATTTAGTATCCTTATACTCATCTCAAGATCTCAGAATTAAGGTCGTCTTGTTTTGTTCCATTGTGGTCCCTCCCACCCCCCAATGATATGGTACTTTAATAAATTGATTACGACAAACATGTCCTTGACTAGTACCACAGCTGTACATTTTATGTGTTTTTTTTTACCCAATCATCTTTGATCTGGCTTTCCTTCTCTGTTTTAGAAGTCAACAAGTGAAGACAACATTAAGTGCCTATTGCATACCAGGTGCCGTGTTAAGTGCTGAGGATTTTTTAAAGGGTAAACATAGTCCTTGACTTCAAGGAACTCACAATATAATAGGAGAGAAAGCTTGCAAACAACTATGTGGAAACAAGATAAATACAAGGTTAACTGGTGAGAATCACAGAGGGAAGGCACTAGCATTAAGATATCTTTCATATTTTGCTGTTGGAGACTGATAGGACTCCTCAGATTTAGGATTTGCACAGCTAATTTTGCACGTTAACCAATGAACCTGTAGTATACCCTTAGAAGCCTGAAAGTGAAGAGAGAAAACACTGAAAACAGCTATTATGATTCCAAAGGTTCCCTTATATTAATGAATAGAGACACATTTTAAAGATTCTGCATCGTGAAGTTTGCATTCAAGAAAACATTTTTGCAACAAAAATTAACTATGCATAAACAAGAAGAAAAGAAAGCTAGCCACCATAAGATATTTGGCTTTTATCAAGTTAAAATAAAATTGCATAAAATAAAGAGGGAGAATTTTGAAGAAATAATTAAATCTGCAGGTAATTGGTAAAGGGTATGCTAACTTTATTGGATGCTGCAGGACAGGGACATGTTTGGACATGCTGACAGCTTGGACATTTAACATTATACCCCCTTGACTGGGTGATTGACAGCTCAGAAGCTCATGGGTTTGTGTAGGTGCCCAAAAGTATATCTTGGTGAAAAATGAACACTTCCTCAGTAGGGTATTTCTCTATTTAGAGAAAGCCACAGTGCTTACAAGTTTACCAGTTCCAGCTTCATAGGGTGCTGGTGAAGACAGATTCCTGGGAATCTTTGGGTGCCAGAGGACTGTGTCTTGCTTCATTTTATTATACTTGGATTATTCATAGTCAGAAGGGAGAAAGAAAGATGCTATGGGAGCTAGATTTAAGCTTTTTTTAAGAACAAATTCATAATGATTTCTAATATAAATTGATGCTACATTGAAGATAGGCTGGTCCTTATTGATCTAAATTTAAAAACATAAACAAAATTCAATATTACTGTTATAAAAATCATAAGAAAAATTCAGAGAAACCTGGGTGCACTTACACAAATTGATAATCAGTGAAGTAAGCAGAACCAGGAAAAAACCAGACACGATGATTATAACAATGTAAGAAAAAACAACACCAACAAACCTGAAATCGAACACTGTAATGATAGTAACAAAACTGTACCTGAAGAAGTGAAAAAATGTACTTTCCTCCATTTGTTGTAGATCTCAGGACTATGAATGAAAAATAGCAAATGAATTTCATATGCAGATGATATGTGCCTTAATGTTTCTTAACTGCTTTATTTTTCTTTATAATTTTTTTACATGAATGGTTCACTTTTATGTGGGGGCAAATTTGGAAATAATAATGGATGTTTGGAACAGCTAAGTAACACAATGGATGAGCTCTGGTCCTGTAGTGAGCGAGATCTGAGTTCAAAGCTAAGATGGGACAAAGTTATTTTCATGGAAAATATCCATGATGTTTCTTCCCTTGCCACTGCATTCTAAAGTCCTCTAGGCCATACAAATTGTCCTGCCTCTCTCTACACCCTGCTTTCTCTATCACTGTCATCTGTTTTACTTATGGACCTACTAAAGACCTCTAAGCCTGGTTTCTACTCCATTACTGACCCTTAGGACTTTGGGGCATTTCCATCTGTCCTCCTTCTGAACTTTTTTTTTTAAACTGAATCTCCCAATTAGTGTATGAGCTCCATGAGAGCAGGGACTATCTCTTTTTTCTACTTGTACTGCTAGTACTTAGCATACTATATTCAAAGCACTTAATAAAAGCTTCATTCATTCGTTCTTTTATTCAAAGTGTCTCTGAACTTTCTAGGAGAAAAAAATGGAGTGATGATTTCTACTTAAGCATGACTATGAATGAAACTAAGTAATGTAAGTAACTAATAGAAGAGGCCTCAACAAGGACATGTATGAACAGATGAATGTCTCCAGCAATACTCTCACAGAAAGACTCCATGAATTAGTAAAAGAACAAAAGGGAAGCCTCCAAAATGTTGGGTGGATCCTAATGGAACATTTTAAAAAAGACATGGATAAGACTTGCACCATATGAGAAGTCAGATCACACACTGTAGATTTAAAGTCAGAGAATCTGGATTGATTTTCTAGCTTTGTGAATTATTAAATATATGACCATGGACATTGAACTAGGTGATCCCCAATGTCTCTTCCAATCTAATGTAGTAGTTATGTCCTGGCTAATGGTAATAAGTGTCTAAGCTCAGAGCACACCTGTAAAGGTGGCTATATCAGGGAGATCAATTTTAGAAAGAACACAAAATCTAGGGGAAGAAAATGATGTTGAATTCTAACATTAAAGGAGGAAAAGTGAAGGTGAACTAGTCCCTGCGTCTCCTTCATACCTTTTGCACTCTGATTGCCAGGCAAGGACACCTCTTTGTATAAGAACCCAACATGCAATGTTTCAGTTTAAAAGTAAAGACTTATAGATGGATGTAGAACCTGACTTCAAGAAAGAGGGAAGACTGATATAGCCAGGGGAAAGTGAAATGGTTGCAAAGGCTTGGTACAGAGAAATGACCTTTAACTGTTTCTCTACTATGCAGGATTGGGATAGACCCCAGGGGCACAGCGTGCCCTGATTAGCATAATTGTAAATGAGAATTGTCAAAAGATTGAAAAAAAGGAGAAAATGTGAAATATCTCATCAGAAAGCCAACTGGCCTGGAAAATAGATTGAAGGGAGATAATTTAAGAATTATTAGACTACCTAAAAGCCATCATAAAAGAAAAAAGCCTGGGCATCATATTTCAAGAAGTTATCAAGGAAAACTGCACTGATATCCCAGAACCAGAGGGTAAAATAGAAATTGAAAGAATGCACTGATCACCAACTGAAAGAGATTTCAAAATGAAAACTCCCAGAAATATTGTAGTTAAATTCCAGGGATCCTAGATTAAAGAAAAAATACTTCAAGCAGCAAAAAAGAAATCATTCAAAGATGATGGAGTCACAGTTGAGATCACACAAGATTTAGCAGCTATGATGTAATAGGAGTGGAGGGCTTGGAATTTGATAGTCCAGAATGCAAATGAGCTGTGATTACAACTAAGAATAACCTACCCAGAAAAAAACTGATTATAATCCTTCAAGGGAAAAATGAATATCTAATGAAATAGAGAACTTTTTAGCATTCCTGAAGAAATGGTCTGAGCTGAATAGAAAATTTGACTTCCAAATACAAGAGTCAAGAGAAGTATAAAAAGGTAAACATAAAAGAGAAATCAAAAGGGACACAATAAGGTTAAAAACTATTTACCTTTCTATGGGAAGATGTTATATGTAACTTTTAAGAACTTTATCATTATTAGGGCAGATACCAGGATACTACATAGAAAGAGAATGTGGGAGTGAGTAAGTTATGTTGGGATGACGTAAAAATAATGGATAGAGAAGAAAGAGTGATATCCTGGGATGAAGGAGAGAAGTATGGGGAAAATTATCTCATATAAAAGAGGCATGCAGGAAGGAGCTTTTAGAGTGAAAGAAAAAATGGTGGAGGTGGGTGAGCAATGTTGGAATCTCACTCATACCTAATTTGCTTAAAAGAGGGAATATATATATGTGTGTATATATATATATATATATGTATATGTATATATGCATAATTGGTAATAGAAATCTATCTTACCCAAAAAGGAAGTAGGAGAGGAAGGGGATAAGACAAAGGAGGAGGGTGGTTGAAAAAAGGGAGGAAAGATAAAATTAGGCAGTGGTCAATAGCAAAACAGACTTTAGAGGAGGGAGAGAATAAAAAGAGATAGAGAAGAATAAACTGAAGGAAATAGGATGGGGGGAAATTCACAGTTAATCATAATTGTGAATGTGAACAGGATAAACTCATCCATAAAATGGAAGTGTATAGCAGAACAAATTAGAAACCAGAATCTAATAAAAGTTTGTCTACAAGAAACATACTTGAAACAGAGAGATACATATACAAAGTTAAAATAAAGGGCTGGGGCAGAGACTATTATGATTCAGCAGAAGTAAAAAAAGATGGGTGTAGCAATCATGATCTCAGACAACACAAAAGCAAAATTAGACCTAAATAAAAAGAATAAGCAGGGAAACTACATATTGCTAAAAGGCAGTATAGGCACTATAGACATATAAAGACATATATGTGTATATATAGGTATGTATGTATACATACATGTAGTATAGACAATGAAGTAATAGCATTACTAAACATATATGTACCAAATGGCATAACATCTAAATTCTTGAAGGAAAAGTTTAATGAATTATGGGAGGAAATAGTAAAATTATACTAGTGGGGGATCTCAACTTTCCCCTCTCAAAACTAGATAAATCTAACCATAAAATAAGAAAAAGTCAAGAAGATGAATAGAATCTTAGAAAAAACAGATATGATAGACTTCTGGAGAAAATTGAATGGGAATAGAAAGGTGCCTTCTTTTTTATCAGCTATACATGATACCATCACAAAATCTGACCAAGTATTAGGACATAAAGCCCCTATAATCAAATGTAGAAAACAGAAATACTAAATGCACTTTCCCCAGACTGTAATGCAATAAGAATTGCATTTAATAAAGAGCAGTGGAAGCATAGAAAAAATTAATTGGAAACTATGTAATCTAATCCCAAAGAATGAGTGTGTAAAAGAACAAGTTAGAAACAATCAATAATTTTATCAAAGAGATTGACAACAATGAGACAACATTCCAAAATATGGGGGATGCAGCCAAACCAATACTTAGGGGAAAATTTACTTAAATAAAACAGAAAAATAAGAGCAGAACAATGAATTGGGCATGCAACTAAAAAATAAACTAGAACAAATTAAAAATTTCCAATTAAATACCAAGATAGAAATCCTGAAAATTATAGGAAAAATTAATAAAATTTAAAGAAAAAGAAACGTTGGGCTAAATAAAACTAGGGGATGGTCTTAAAAAAATAACACATTATTCATTTTGATTTTAAAAAAGAAAGAAGAAAGCCAAATTACTAGTATCGAAAATGAAAATGTTGAATGCACCTCCAATGAAGATGAAATTAAAGCTATTATTAGTTTATTTTGCCCAATTATGTGCCAGTAAAACTAACAAAGTAAATGAAATGGATGAATATTTACAAAAATGTAAACTGCCCAGATTAACAGTAGAATAAATAGAAGACTTAAATAACCCTATCTTAGAAAAAAATTGAATAAGCCATCAATGAGCTCCCTGAGGAAAAAAAAAACCTGGACCAGATGGATTTACAAGGGAATACTACAAACAGTTAAGGAACAATTAATCTCAATACTATATAAACTATTTGAAAAAATAGGTAAAGAGTCCTACCAAATTCCTTTTATGACGCAAAAATAGTTTCAATATCTAAGCCAGGAGAGCAAAATCAGAAAGAAAACCATAAACCAATTTCCTTAATGAATATTGATTTGAAATTTTAAATAATTAAATTAAATTAAACACTAGCATGGAGATTACAGCAATATATCACAATGATTATGCACTATGACCAAGTGGTATTTATAGGAATGAGGGCTCATTCACTATTGGGAAAACTATAAATGACCATACCAATAAAAAAATAAAAATTATGTGATATTCTCAATATACACAGAAAAAGTCTTTGACAACCTATAGCACCCATTCCATTAAACACACTAGAAAGCACAGGAATAAATTCAGTCTTTCTTAAAATAAGTAGTATCTATATAAAACCAAGAGCAAGCAGTACGTGTAATAAGAATAAATTTGAAGCTTTCCCAACAAGATCAGGGGTGAACAAAGATGTCCATTATCATCACTAGTATTCAATAGTATTCAATTTCAACAAGAAATGCTACCTATGGCAATAAGACAAGAAAAACAAATTATAGGAATAAAAGTAGGCAATGAGAAAACACAAACATCACTCTTTTCAGATGTGATAATATACTTAAAGAACCCTAGAGAATCAACTAAAAATGAATTGAAACAATGAACAGCTTCAGCAAAGTTGCAGAACATAAAATAAACCCACATAAATAATCAACATTTCTATATATTACCAAAAAGGTCCTGCAGCAAGAGATAGAGAAATTCAATTTAAAATAGCTGCAGACAACATAAAATATTTGGGATTCGACCTGCCAAGACAAACTCAGGGATTATATGAACACAATTCCAATTACTTTCCATACAAATAAAGACAGATCTAAACAATTGGAAAAGTATTAATTGCTCTTGGGTTGGATGAACTAATATAATAATAATTATAATTTTACCTAAGTTAATTTACTAATACAGTGCCATACATATCAAACTACCAAAGACTCATTTTATAGAGGTAGAAAAAACCACAATAAAATTCATCTAAAAGAACAAAGGTCAAGAATATCAAAGGAATCAATGAAAAAAATGTTAAGGAAGGTGACCTAACAGTTACAGATTTCAAACTATATTACACATGGTAATCATCAAAACAATCTGGTATTGGCTAAGAAACAGAGTAGTGGATCAGTGGAATAGATCAGGTACATAATACCTATTAGGAAATGATCATAGTAATCGAGTTTTTAAAAAATCCAAAGATCTAAGCTTTTGGAGTTATGAACTCACCCCTTGACAAAAAGTGTTGGGAAAATTGGAAAGCAGTTTGGAAGAAACTAGGTAGGCATAGACCAACATCTCATATTGTATACCAAGAAAAGGTCAAAATGAATAAACAATTTAGACACAAAGGCTGATATCATAAGTTAGGAGATCATGGAATAGTTAACCTGTCAAATGTATGGGTAAGGGAAGAATTTAGGACCAGACAAGATATAGAGAGGATCATGGGAGGTAAAATGGATAATTTTGATAATATTAAATGAAAAAGCTTTTGCACCAACAAAACTAATGAATGCAAACTTAGAGGGAAAACAGGAAACTGGAAAAAAATTATACCAAATTTCTCTGATAAAGGCCTCATTTCTCAAATATATCAAGAACTCGGTCAAATGTATAAAAATAACAGCCATTCCCCAAATGATAAGTGGTCAAAGGGTATGAACAGGCAGTTTTCAGAAGAAATCAAAGCTATCGGTAATCACATGAAAAAAATGGACCAAACTACTGATTATAGAAATGCAGATTAAAACAGCTCTGAGATACCATGTCATACCTGCCAGTTCAGTTAACATGACAGAAAAGGAAAATGACAAATTCTGAAGGGGATATGTAAAAATTGGGAAATATGCATTGTTGGTGGTGTTGTGAACTAGTCTAACCATTCTGGATAACAATTTTGGAACTATGCCCAAAGGTGATAAAACTATTCATGCTCTTTGACCCAGCAATATCACTATTAAGTCTATATCCCAAAAAGATTTAAGAAAGGGGGAGAAGGGACCTACTTGTACAAAAATATTTGTAGCAGCTCTTTTTGTGGTGTCAAAGATTTGGAAATCAAGGAGATACCTATCAATCGAGGAATAACAGAATAAGTTGTGGTATATGATGGTGATGGAATACTATTGGACTTTAAAAAATGCTGAGCAGAATGGTTTCAGAAAAACCTGGGAAGACTTATGTGATCTCATGCAAAAAGGAGTGAGCAGATCTAGGAGAACGCTATACAGAGTAAGCAATGTTTTAAGGATGATCAAGTGTGAAAGACTTGGATACTCTGATCAAGATAATAATTCAAGTCAATTCTAAAGAACGTGTGATGAAAAATGCTATCTACTTCCAGAGAGAGAAATGATGAACTCTGAATGCAGATTGAAGGTTACCTTTTTAAACTTTATTTTTATGTTTTATTTTGTTTCTGTTTTCTTTTGCAACATGGCTAATATGAAAATATGTTTTGCATGACTTCATGTATATAATTGAAATCATGTTGCTTGTCTTCTCAAGGAGGGGGAAAGGTTTGGGGAGGACAAGTTTGGGACTCAAAAATTTTAAAAAATGACATTAAATTTTTTCACATGTAATTGTAAAATATTTAATCAAATAAATAAAAATATTTTCAAAAAAGAAAAAAATACTCTTTCAAATAAATGCCAGGCAATATTTTAAGATGTTACCTAATCGGTTGCTATAATGCTGAAAAGTTCATTATTCTATCATTAAGTAATCTGAAAGAAATTTTTAAAAATTATGGATTCTTTTCACTAATTTCTTGACAATTGTTTCAACAATCTGATTAGCAACTGTTGTGGGGGTGAAAGACCAACACAAGCCCAACAACAAGAAGGCTGCCAGCATGCTGCAAAAGCCCAGGTTCTTTTTATCTGCTTCACTAAGGAAAGCAATGTTAAGGGGTTGACAAGCTTATTTTAATCAAACATACATATGACTTTCACTTAGTTCTGGGATAAAAACCAGCACCCTGAACTTCAGAGCAAAATACAAAGTACAAACATCAACAGACAGACCTTGTCTGATTCAAATCCCAATTCATAGTTACCAGAATTTAACAAAGTCCCAACATCCGGGTTTATGAGCTGGAGGGCTCTTAGCTACAGCTGCCCAGGGTCTCTGCATCAGCACCACCGCGAGTGAGAACCCTGCGCAAATGGCTCTGTCTTCTCTTACAGTATTTCAGGCATCATCAAACATCACCTGAATGACCAGAACTTAGGCTCCTATGATTGGCTCTTGAGTTAGCACCTCCCCTTAGTACCCTTGGAGCTTCACACCCACATAGGTTTTACACCTAATAGGGGTTTGGGCCTGGGGCTTAGCACCGAGTAAGACTCAATGAAATACACTGAATTACTCAAAGGAAACAAAAGCCAAACTCTTCAAGGGCACTTGGTTGAACTAAGTGCTAACAGCCCATTTTGCTTACCAACACAACAATGAAACATCGTACAATTATCATTTACTGCCAAATATTCCTGAGGAAACAGCAAAGACTTACAAATAAGGTTTCTACTAGGACTTTCACTTTATAACAGCATGACTTGGAGTTCATTTTAAGATATTACTTAATGGTGCATTTGGATACCACATAGAAATGACAAAAACCAACAAAACCCTCTGCTCAGCTCCCCCTCCCTCTGCCAGGATAGCCCTTCTGCATTTAAGCATATTGCATTCTACTGAATTTCAAATATGTAATTGGAAGTTAATTTGACTAAACTGTTATGTATCATCTTAGGTAACATAAGCATCACTTCTCATTGTGATCCTAGGCTCTCACTCTAATTTGTCAGAGGATTTCCTCAGGCAGATGAAAAGATATAATTATGGTAACTCCACAGCCACTAAAAGCAATTTGTTCGACAATGACCAGTATTTCCTCTACCAAGACATGATGCTTATTCTAGCCACTTTAAAACTATTCCCTTAATTTCATTTTTATGAATGTATTCTGGGTAGCAGCCTAGAATAAATCTGAAAAATGTCAAATTTTTAAAAATTCTCATCTCAGTAATATGAAGAAAAAGGACTGTTATTTCTTTTACTTATGCAAATCTAAAGCATCTGCATTATGGAGTTAAAAACCTAATTAATTGGTAGGGAGCTACTTGCTGATTTTCCCTCAGAGGCAACTCCAACTTCTACTATCCCTTCATTAACCTTCTAAGTTCACTCGCCCTTTTGATTGCTCACAAGGTAAATATTAAATTTAAAGTCATGTATTTGTCAAATGTATATATTATCTCTGTGTCACTTTTGTCTGTTTCAGATTGTATGAAGCAAAATTGTATGCAAAATTCTAAAGGAGACAAAGTTTATCCTTTATAAATCCCCTTTTGCATACTCCAAGCAGCGCCCTTATCCTTCAAAGGACCTCCCACTATGACTCTGACTTCTATAGCACCCTACACTCAGATTGACTCTCTGAGATGCAGAAAACAAACAAATAAGTCCCCAAACAATTGCGTCTCTTTCTTTGTGGTAATCTGATTAATTTATATAAATTATCAAAAATACCACCTCCTGTACAATATATTTGCATTTTGATGGGGGCTTTCTTTAACTCAAATCAATGACTAACGTAAGAATTCTTTCAGTCCGTGGTGAGCTCTGGATTTAAAGCACTTAATTTTCTATACTACCAATTTTCACAATTAATTATATACTTTAATGTGACATTGATTGTGTGGTGGGCCTATTTCATATGATTCTCATGTGGTTACTATCGTGTGATAGCTAGGTCGGTACAGTGGATAGAGCCTAGGTCTGGAGTTAGGGAAAACCGGAGTTCAAATCCAGCCTCAGATACTTCTAGCTGTATGGTCCTGGACAAGTCACAAAATCTCTGTCTCAGCTTCATCCACTGTAAAATGGGGCTAATAATAAATGTCACCTCACAAGGTTGTTGTAAAGATAATATTTGTAAAATACTTAAAACTGTGCCTGTCACATAGTAGGTGCTTAATAAATGATTATTCCTTTTCCTCCTTTAGGCTTTCCAAGGCTTGAAGGCTGCCAAGAAGACACTGAATGATAGTACTCTTTCATGCTTAGCACAGTGCCTAGTCCCTTTAAGTTGTGTCTGATTCTTTGTATCCGCATTTGGGAGTTTCTTGGCAAAGATACTAGAGTGGTTTGCCATTTCCTTCTCCAGCTCCTTTTGCAGATGTGGAAACTGAGGCAAACAGGATTAAGTCACTTGCCCAGGGTCACACAACTAATACATATCTAAGCCCAGATTTAAGCTCAGGAAAATGAGTCTTCCTGACCCCAGGACTGGTACTCTATCCACTGTGCCACTTAGCTGCCCCTAGCACATAGCAGGCACTTAATCGATGTTTACTATCTGACTGATTATTTACATTTTGCTTCATTAATGGAAATTAAAGTTCCACGAAGGTAGAAATCACATGGCACACTTCTTTGTTTTCCTAACATGACAATTATGGTGCTTTAAACAAAAGTACTTATTCATCAATTGGCTGCAATTTCATCAATCCATTGTGCTTTGGAAGGAAAACCCAGGGAGATATCTTAGAACAGGTGATTATCTTCATAGTGACTATGTCAGCAGCCAAACATGTAAGTGTTGGCCCCGGGGTATAAATTCCTACTGGAATTTCACATCTATTCTGCTAAATTACCTCTGTAACTCATGAAAACTAGATGTTGTATATGAGCAATGATCAAGTACACAAGTCTAACTGCATATTCCTGGTTAAGATTTCAGTTTCAGTCTTATGTGAATATTCGTGTTACATTTCAGGAAGAACATCTAAGATGTACAGTGATGATCATTTAGGATCATCTGAACCCCAACAAGGGCCAAAGCCTGAACTAATCAATCAGAAAGAAGAAGCATCCTGGCCTACCAGACATGCCCTTCTTTGTTCTCTGAGTAAACCCAGAGAATGCCTGCTCCTGTGTCAACAACTACAAGGCCAGATGAAGCTGACTAAGGGCATTTCTCTGTTTACGTCCATTGTGGATGGGGCACCTTCCCTCAGAACACTACCTGGAATAACGGGACTTTCTTATTTAATATTTTATGGATATATACTATGTTACATCATGTTAATGAAGGAAACACAGATATCCTAGGCTGTATTTTTAATTTACACTTTGTCAACTCTCTTATCTTATTGTATTTACAATATATTCAATTGGGAAAATTGCTTTCTCATACTTTGGTTAAACATATATGGAAATTATAAATTCGAGTGACACAGACATCCTGAGTTGTGATTGTTCTAAAATGAATTTAAGGCTTCTTATTCTTTTATCAGACAGTCAGAATTTAAATTTTGACTCCATTCGTATACAAGTTCGCTACCTTCTCTAGCTTTAAGGGAATAAACAATATGAATTTATATACTACCTAGTCTGTTTGCTTCTTTTACATGAACTTCCAAGTTGACAATGGTTAGTTCAAGTTAGTCTCCAGAAAAAATATAGAGTTATTTAAAGGGACCAATAATAATAACCGGCTAATATTTGTAGAGCATTTTTTATTATATGACTTCACAAATATTATGCTACTTAATTCTTTTTGGAATGGGGGAGAGGGAGGCAATCAGGGTTAAATGACTTGCTCAGGGTCACACAGCTACTAAGTTTCTAAGGCTGGATTTGAATTTATGTCTTCCTGACTCCAGGTCCAGTGTTTATCCACTGTACCACACACTAGTCTCTCATTTAATTCTTGTAACAGTTGTATTGCCACAGCAGATAATTCTGTCTTTCTTTCCCTGTCCCTCCTTTCTCCTCTCCAAATACACATATGTATGATTTCTAAAATCTAAAAATAAGTTCTAAAAGCCTATGATTCTAGTAATAGCACCAATCCCTCTAAAAAGCATATACACCCAACACCCATTTTCATCTTTCAACTTCCTTGTTATAGCAACTAGCTAAGAGGGTTGTCCCTAGGAAAAAAAATCACTTAATTATTGAATGGTCCTCAGGAGGGAGATAATCTAATATGTGTGTCTAGGATCCAAGGAAAGTTATACACACACACACACACACACACACACACACACACGCACACACACGTAATATACAAATACAGTATAGTATAATATTCATATATCTATATATTTATAGAGCGTGTATAATTAATTTTATATATCATATTTAGAATATTATTATAATTTACTTTATATGTTTCATATAAAGAAAGAGAGCCTAGGTTTTCTGATCCTTAAGCCACTAAATTATACTATCTACCTGGGAATGAAAGGGCTTTTTATGAAATTAATTCAAATTCATATGATATATATAAGCTTCAACTACTTCAATACTTATCAATTATTATATTGTATTAGAATAGTGATTAATGCTGACCTTACATATAATGCTCAAATAAATATTTTAAAATTTGTGTACACTTTTAGGAATGTAATTTGATAATTCTATGTAGAATTAGTGATTACTGTCCTTATATCTCATCTTCATCTTCCTGTAACTATTAATAATTTAAATTTGGATTTGAACACTATACATAAGGCTAACATCACTCTCTGTTCTTAACTAATGTAATATTTGGTAAATATACTCAAAGGTTTTACTTACTATATAAATCTGCATTAATTTCATTAAATGCCTTTTCCTTATTCTGTATGTTTATCTGTGCTTCAGTTATCATTATCCAAAGAAACATTCATTTTGAGCTCTCTCACTAATCAATCTCCTCACTTCAACCTATTTCTGTGCCTAGATCTATCCCTTTGTCCATTCTGCCAATCTCAGAGGAATATGTCATTTCTTCTGTTAAAGGACACCTTCTCCATCTGTGCTTGTTCATTCCTAGATCCTAAGGGATCTTGCTCCCAGACATATCCCTCTGTCTATGAATATTCATTTTTGTTTCCATTTCCAGGGGCTTATTAGGTCTTCACACAATAGAACCTCATCACCTTGAAAATCAAACCAAAGCAAGCAAATGTTTTGTTTCTCTGAATTGTGTTTTTTTTTTTCTTGATGTGGACACATCTTATGAAACACAAAGAGTCTAAGAAATCACTGAATATGATAAAGGATCCTTCTGCATTGGGCAGATAGTCTGACTAAATGACTTAAGATTACCTGATTATATGATTCTTTGAGAAAGGTAACTCAAATAATAACAGAAAATAAGACCTCATGATGGTAAAATGGGTTTATGCTGAAAGAGATTTGAGTTGTATCTAGTTGAATTTTTTAAAAGGGTCAACAGGAGATGAGACAGAGGACAAGAATAACCTATTAGCAATTCAAAAAGAGTTTCCTATTATGCAAAATCTTTATATGCAGGTTAATTGCCTGCCAAGATTTCCTTTTAAATCAAAGCTAAAGTATGCAGGATCAATGCCATACAATGAAATGTCATTATTTTTGACTACCTGAAATACTGCACAGACCTTTTGAACTGATTTTAAACCATATGGGAGCTATAAGGGTTCTTTTAAACTTTTTCCCCCTGCACGTTTGTGGTGGAGTGTTGGGAGACTCTAATATTTTCAGTGTTTATATAGCCAGAAAGAAATCCTTCATCCGTATTTTTTCCAATTAAAATAAAATAGCTGGGCTGTGAATAGCTAGAGACTAAGCATAAAACTAAGTATAAAATGGAGGCTATACGTTCCAATTTAATTGCTAATTGGGATTATTAATTTAAGGATGGGATATTTTATGCGCAGAACTTATTCACATCTTTTTTCCCCCTCCCAGATCTGTTTTTCCTTTGAGAACTGGAATAAATGTCACCATTCTTTTTTTTTTTTCCTTTCCTGGCCTATATATTCACCAGAAAGTTGTTAATCATTATTAAGCTAGAGTTTCCACCTTTTTTTTAAAGCTTCTTTGCTGAGTTAACCTACCTCTCAGCTGTCATTGAAAGTGTTTATAGACACATCCTTCTCTTCATCCTCCATTTGTAAAACTACTCGAAATCAAGACTACAAAAGTTTGTGGGTCAGTCAGCTGTCCTCATCATTGTCAATTACTTTGTTCTTTGTGTTTGTTTTTAACTGCTTACTAATCAAAACATTTAAAAAATCTGACAGTACCTCAAAACAACAGTTTGTACCAGATGCTTCCTTTGAAAACCAAGAATTATGAACCTATTACTTCAGTTTGGGAATATTTTTACACTTTTCTCACAACAGATGGATTCAATACATCACATATGTGGTACATCAAAACATCCTTTCCACTTAAAAGGCAAACTAAAGACAGCTTTAACCTGATATGAAAAGAAAAAAAAATAATTGATTTGTGATAGTGTGCTTCAAAGATATTCAGGAACTAAATTAGAGTCCATATTTATCTTTGTCATATAGGAAATGATTCTCTTCAAACTTAAGTTGTTTTGTGGTCTCATGGTACCTTACATATGTGTAGCAACCTTATATTCTATACAGAGGTAAATTTATAGATCACTGTCACCATTGTGATTATAAAATAACAGCCTCAACTCAGTTACTTGAGAGGTCTATGATAGTGTTACTAGAGACAACGGGTCTTGAAGGCCTAGGGGCAAGTCTGAAGTTGACACCTACTGTTAATGTGACCCCCAGCAAGTCAATTAATCTCTTAGTGACCTGCCCTAATACCTTTAAGACTAAATGATAAGTTGCTTTACTAGAGTCTTTTATTTCTGCAATATGTACCTAATCACTTCTATTCTGAAATATCACACGATTTCTAAACAATACTTTACATTCCATGAAATCTTTAAAGTATGCTTTTAAAAAAAATAGGTTTTTCTAGCCTTCTAAGAAGACCATCTTCATTGTAACTTTTCTCTACTACGTTGAGTGCATTGGGTCACATCAATTAGAAATAAAATTTCCTATACGGCACTCACCCTTTTGAAAAGATATGGGCCCAGAGTCACTATCCTTAAAACTTAGTCAGCTAAGAAACATTATGGGCACCATTCGTGCCATCTGACTTGTGACCAGTAGAATGGTAAAAGGTATATGGAATTTTAACAATAGCACCAGTAACCAGTACTCTGGCATGAAGCAGAATTAAAATATCTCTTTGAGAATTGGGATCAGACAGCTTCCTCAAAATGAAGGATTCCACCAAAAGAAAGGTCATCTGTTACTATAAAGTCAGAAGCATCCATTCTACTGACAAATGATATAATTATTATTATTAAAAATTCAAGCCTCATGTGCTTATTAAGTCTTGACACTTGAAAGTTGTCAGTTGAGTTAAAAAAGGGGAAATATCATCTCAATTTTTTGCTTGACCCTTAGAAATCTCTGACTTCATTTCTTTGCTGCTCTCAGTGTTTATCAGAAATTGAGGCACATGCTTCTATCTAAAAGTTATTACAAATGTTTGCGTATGGGTTATAAAGATTGTAAATTAGGGAAGCCTATGGTCATTAGTAACAAGATCAGCTGAAATGGAAGGGAGGAGAAAAGTCTGGGCAAGATAAACTCTTGCTAAACAGGGTGATTCTGTAAAACAGTATCATCCATGCTAGCTATAATGCTACCCTTCTGTGTGAAGAATTTCCATGCTTCTGTGGTTTATTTTTCCACCATGCCAGATAATCCTAAGGGTGACATAAAACCTATGAGATGGAAATTTGGAACCTGAGACCCTCTCACAATGACTGACTGTTGACCTTATGGATTCCTTACTAAATACCTTGGGACTAAACTGTTAAGAGTTGTGAAAAGGAAAAACTCCTGCATGATCACTGTGAATCGGCAAAGCCAGATGGTACTACATGTAATAAATGCACATCATTTTACTGAATTTTTTAACATCTGAGAGAAATCAGATGAAGAACTTTAAAAAAAAAGAGGAAACAGTGAAATAAGAACTATTACCACGATTAACATTATCAAAAAGTCAGTTTCCATTTTGTGGAGACTTATAGTGAAGGAAATCCAAATTATTTTAAAATGAAATATTTTAAGTATTTTTCTCATTGAAAATTTGTTTAGCATAGCAGTTAAGAAAGGGTAAATGTTATTTAAATCCCACATGAATTCCATAATCTTGACCTTTAAACAGTGGAAGTCACTTTTGTTTTGATCCTGAGGGAGAAATAATGCGCTAGATCATAACACCTGGATTTCCTAATGTCACATGGAACATATGTTACCCAAGGATGCTAATTTCATAAATTATTTGAAAATAATTTAATGGGAAATAGCCCAAACATATAATATAAATGATTTTAAAACAAACTAAATGGAACACATAGGCTGGAGGATCATAACACAGATGCATTTCTGGAGATGTTTGTCCTCATGCTGGTTCCTTTCAGAAATTTATAGAAGAAAACTTTCAACTTTCCACTCCTATCTCACAGGATAAAATTAATCAGGAAAAAAGAAAAAAAAGAGAATTACAGAATGTCATTTAAAGAGAAGTTCTATTCCTTTAGTACATATAGAAACCTAAGGACCAGTTATCAAAAAGTATTGCCAAACCGAAGTACACTTCACTGAAACAACCATGATTGGTAATGAGTGCACTGCTTACCCAGAAGTAAGTTTCAACAAAGTGGCTTAAGAATGTTTGGGGGAAAAAACACCGCAACAAAAGAACACAAAACGGTTCTCTCTTGTGGGAATGGGTAAAACATTCTGAATATGGGACAAGGAGGGCCTCAAGTTTGCATTTCATCTCTTTCACTAGTTGTATGACCATGATTAAGTCACTTTATCTCTCCGAGCCTCAGCTCCCTCATCTGTAAAATGGGGCTAATAATGGCTATGGTAGCTACCTCCTGGGTAAGACCGGGATTCATACTGTACGTCCTGCACATAATGGCTGTAGAACTCGGCAAATCAGGTCTCCTCTCAACGTCTCAGGGCGACCATCTAACGGTATAAGGTGTAGAACCGTTGCTGATGTGCATTGATAGAGGGAGTTCAGAGCAGGAGCTGCTTCCCTATCCTAATAAAGTCATAGACCTGGATCAAAATGTTTTCTTTAATATCACCACCGCCGCTTAACACAGTGTAGGCACTTAATAAATACATGATGATTGACTCACAAATAGATAATGAAACCAGTAGTGCAGTGGCCTGGGAGCCTAAAAGGTTCAGCTCCCTGCCAGCATACTCACCATCTGGGTGATTGGATGAGTCTATTACATTCATTTTCCTGGTCTGTAGAATGAGGAGGTTGGACTAGATACTTTACAAGGTGTCTTCCAATTTCGAATCTCTAAATTTCTGTCATTAAGCAGGGCAGATATTTTGTGCACATTAGTAATTTACTTAAATACATTTTAAAAATAGATAGAATAAAGGAAATACAAGTAAACCAACCTAGCTGACATATGAACAATCACAAGGAAGTTTGCTGGTATTTCCCCAACCAGGTCAGGATTTCCTCTCAAAAGTTGCGAGTTGGGGTTAGAAACATCATATGGGTTTATTTGTGTTTTTTTTTTTAATTTTTTAAAATTTTGAGTAACCTACACTAAAATCAATGGAGCTTTGATATGGCATTTCTTTAAGGAAGAATGGAGGAAATAAACACTTGTATATTGCTTACTATGTGCCAGGCACTGTGTTACACACTTTATGATCTAACTCATGTCCCAAGCCTATTGGTATGGACTCTCTGCTTGTTGGTGGAGATAAATGCTGTGCCAGAGGATTGGATTAGGGTGGAATTTTGGAGAGGAACTGAATGCCTCTTCAGAACTCTTCAAGGACAGTGCCCTTCAAATTCCCCTTCAAGACTCTTCAAGGCCAGCTGGTGAGAGGTGAGACCTTCAAGTCTTAGCTAATTATCCTTTGGGTACTCTTCAAGAAGGAGTTCCTCTTCAGGATTTTTCAAGGCCAATTCTCTTCAAGTCCACCTTCAGGACTCTTCAGGACCAGTCCCCTTTGGGAGCGGTCAAGCTTCAACTCTTTGAATCTAGAGTTATTTGGGGCATTCTTGGCTTCCAGCTTTGAAAGAAGTTGGAAGAGCCCAACTCCACTTCAGGTCGTTGAAAGAAAAGAGTCTGGGAAGGCATGAGAGGAGTCGTCGGTCTCCATCATGTCCCCATTTCTAGTTTGCTATTTAAAAACTTTGGGGAGTTTCCTCTTGGGTGAGATTCCTCTCTCTTGGTTGAGCTGAGTTACTTACTCCCAAAGGGAACATCTGCTTCACTGTATTATCTAGTATTCTCCTAGCTATATCTTCTCAGATTTTTGTTTTGCTGTGATTTCGATAAATGGATTTCTGTGCTATCCCCAATATCTGTTCAGTGTGGAACTAGTATTGGGTGGGAAAAGGGTCAAGCCTCAGATATGGGGTCTCCTTTCCCCACCAAATTAAAAAGTGATCAGATGTTAGATGCAACCCAATCATATCCCCTAGATGAACTGTAGTTAAGGGAACAGATGGATATGCTTCTAGCCCAGTAGCCCTTCTTTCTGGCCCCAACACCCTGCTTCCCCTCCTGGCAGGTATGAAAATCTCCATTGGAGAAGGGTGGCAGGAGGAGGCTAGAAACATTTATTCTGCTTCCCTTTGAATCACCCAATGACAGCCTTCTTGGTGTAGGTGAGCCTTACTACATATACAGGGTCCACCAAGTCACACAAATATCATCACATTTGATCCTCACAGCAACCTTGTGAGGCAGGTGGTATTATTATATCTATTTTCCATTTGAGGAAACTGGGACAAAGTTAAGTGACTTGCACAGGGTCCCACTGCCAGTAAATATAGCCCAGGCAGCTAACTATAAGTTTCCTAGCAGGTGCTAATTGGCTTTGATACCTAGTGTTCCCTATACCAAAGAAAAGGTTTAATCTACCCATCTATCTATCCATATCTTTTCCCCCTCCCTATCCATTTTTCTGTCTATCATTTATCTATGGCATCCATCATCTATCTAAACTCCTCAAAAAAATTCCATCTGCCAAAGGGAGATTATTCTCCTTGCACTTTCTTCTTAATCCCTTACAATCCAGTTTCTTACCATGCCATTGTATCAAAACCACTCTGTTCAAAGTAATTAATGCTCTCTTAGTTGCCAAATACAATCATCTTTTCCTTTTTTTATAAATTAATTTATTTTCGGTTTTCAACATTCACTTCCATAAGTTTTAAGTTATCTCCCCCTCCCTCCTCTCCCCATCTCCAAGACTGTGTGCAATCCGATATAGGCTCTACATATACATTCTTATTAAACATATTTTCACATTAGTCATGTTGTATAGAAGAATTAAAATGAATAGGAGGAACCATGAGAATGAAAAAACAAAACAAAACAAAAAAAGAGAGCCAATAGTATGCTTCAATCTGTATTCATACTCCATATTTCTTTTTCTGGATGTGGATGGTATTTTCCGTCATGAGTCTTTTGGAGTTGTTTTAAGTCCTTGCATTGCTTAGAAGAGCTAAGTCTATCAAAGTCAGTCATCGTACAATGTGGCTGTTACTGTGTACAATGTTCTCCTGGTTCTGCTCACGTCACTCAGCATCAGTTTATATAAGTTTTTCCAGGTTTTTCTGAAGTCAACCTGCTCATCAAATCATCTTTTCTCAGTCCTTATTCTCTTCATAGCTCTTGGTCACTCTTACCTCCTTGATATTCTCTTCTCTCTTCTAGCTCACCTCCCTCCTATCTGACCACTTCTCTGCCTCCTTTGCTAGATCCTTCCCTAGATCATGTCCTCTAATGGTAAGTGTCCCTAACTGTTTTGTCCTTGGGCTCTTCTCTTTTCTCTCTCTGTTACTTCACTTGTTCCCATTGGCTCTCATGGATTTAATTATCATCTCTATGGTGATGATTTTCAAATCTACTTATTCTGCCCCAATCTCTCTGATGACCTCCAGTCTTGCACCTCCTCTTGTCTGCCAGACATCGCAAACTGGATGTCTAGTAGATATTTCCAACTCAATATGTCCAAAATGGAACTCATGTTTCCCCTTAAACCCTCCCCTTCCTACCTTCGTTATTACTGTAGAAGGCAACACAACCCTCTTAGTCCCTCAAGCTCACAATCTAGAAGATATATCAGATTGTTCATTGTCTCTTACCTCTCATCTCCAATCTGTTGCCAAGACCTGCCAAGTTCACTTTTGCAACATCTTTCAAATACACCCTCTTCCCTCCTCTGACATTGTCACCACTCTGGTGCAGGCCCTCTTCATCTCATACATGGATTATTGTAATAAACTGCTAGTGGTTCTGCCTGCCTCAAGTCTCTCCCCACTCTAATTCATCCTCCATTCATCCACTAAAGTGATCTTCCTAAAGTGCAGGTCCAATAATGTCCAAGCTTCAGAGACTTCCTATTGCATCAAAGACCAAAAACTCTATTTGGTATTCAAAGCCCTTCATAATCTAGCTCCTTCCTACCATTATTCAGTTCCTTTCCTCTGTTAATTATTTCCTATTTATCCTGTATATCATTTGCTTTGTATATGTTTGTTTGTGTGTTGTTCCCCCATTGATTATGAACTCCTTGAGGGCAGGGACTATCTTTTATCTCCTTTTATATCCCAGGGCTCAGCGCAGTGCCTAGTATATGTTAGGTGTTTAATAAATGTTTACTGATCCCTCTGTGCCTGGCATATAGTAGGTGTTTAATAAATGTTTACTGATCCCTCTGTCTGTCTTTCTATCTGAATGTTACACCCACACTACAGGCCAATAAAACTTAGAAGACTAAATGGAGATTGATAGGAGTGTAAAAGCAGAGCACCTTCTGGGACTCTGATAATTACTGTGAGTGGAGGAACAGATTATTGGGAGCTAATGAGAGGAAGCAATAAATGTATCGAGATGATCCAGTGAAGATTCTCATTTACCAAACTCAAACGTTAGGCCTCTGCGCCTTGGCTCCTGATCATCAGCAAGAAGAACCAGAGAAATTACCCTAGTCTGCCATCACCATGACTTTTTGTGGACAACATGGAGTCCTGCCCACTTTGGCTGCTTAAACATTTTGTGGAAGTGATTTTGGCTTCTCTGGAGACATTTGTAGAGCTAGGATTGCCTGTGCTTTCTAGACTTTTAGTCTTCCCACATTAATTCATACAAAAATACATATGCATGTGTATATATGTATGTGTACGTATGTATGTATGTATGCATGTATGTATGAATGGATGGATGTTTGGATGAATGGATGTGATTGGCAGGGGGTGGTGGCGCGGGGAGGGGGTGGGGGTGGGGAGACAACTGACTCAGTCTTTGAAGTCTTTGCAGACTGTGCTACATACTGGAACTACAAATACAAAAGTGAGTCGGTCCCTGACCACAAAGCACTTATTGTGATGTCCAGGGAAGGGAGTTTGAGTTTGGAGAATCACAGGAATGTGAGCTGATCCACCGGGCAGTCAATAGACACATCCCTTCCAGAAACAGTGGTGGCACTGATCTGATTACTGTGACCAGAGCAAGAGGTGGAAAGTAGAGGGAGGGGAAAGTAAGTATGAGGCAGCAAAGCAGATGCCAAGATGACCCATGTGGTTGGCCTTATAGGTTGGGAAGTATGGTCTTGTATGGACCCTATAAGATATATTGGGGTAAATGTTTGTACTCATTCACTCAACAATGAAGACGGCTTAATCCTAAGGGTCTTGAGGAGTTCCAGAACTTAGTAAGTTTACTTCCCCAGTAACACAGTTTCTGGAGGTTTCCTGAAGTGCTGTTCTAGGGCGGAGATTTTCACTTGTGCTTCCCCCCTTCCCTCCCCACTGCAACCAAACAGTACAGTTTATTTGCAACCTGGGAAAAAGTACACCTATTTACTTAGATCTCACTACTTCAATTCATCCCTACCTGTCATTCTGATCCTTACTTAATTCCTAATTTAACTATGCTCTTCCTCTAGTTTATGTCTTGACCCTTGTTTTAAGGGGATTTATGTTCTTTCAATCCGAAAGAAAAGACATAGTCCTTGCCCTCATGGAGTTTACAATCTATTACTGAGTTGATACAAGTAATGGTAATTATTCAATATTGAATGATACAGGAAATCCGTTAGATAGTTACAACATTACATGAGACCTGAGAGGAAAGGGTGGAGGAAGGTGAGATCAGAGAAAGTGTGCTTCATGGAATTGATGGTATTAGAAGGCCTCAAAAATGTGTAGGAATTCTACAGATTGTTTGGCTTAGGCGCTTTGAAAGAGTAGACTTGGAGGTTTGATTGTGTGCTTGTTTATGGTTGTCTGCCATGTTAAAACAAAACTTATAAATTAAAATTGTAAAAGAATTCATCAAGCATGAAGGGTAGGAAAAGCCTAGGAAAGAGTGAGCAAAGTACAGTGAGTGGAGAATACTTCAGTTGTTGGAAGTTTGCAGAGTGCCTGGAGAAAGGAGAGTGATATAAGATACAGTGAGAAAAGAGAGTCCTGAGTGTTGGACAAAAGAATCTGAACTTTCTTCTGGAGGCAATAGGGAGCCCCTGAATATTCCTGAAGAAAGGAGAGACATAACAGCATATCTGTCTTTGTTTCCTTCTGCTTTATCTGTCAAGGTGAATGACCCTTGAATAATAAATGACAGAACAAAAATGACTAACGGGAAATAGGTACCCAGACAAGTAACAAAATAATAAAAGAGAGCTTAGCTTTCCTTGATGAATTCAAGTCACCTGGCCCAGATGAATTATAGGCTCCAAAAGAACCGGCAAGCTGTGATTGTTGAGGCACTCACTAGTAATAATGTTTGAGAGATTGTGAGAAATGGAAGAAATATCACAAGCTTGGAGAAGGGCAAATATTATACTGATTTTTATTAAAAGCTAAGAGAACAGAGTCTATAATCTATCTGTTGTGAGCTTGACTTTGATTTCTGGGCAAATTACAGAATAGATCCTGAAAGAGATTGTTTGCGAATGTTCAGAGAGGAAGCAGCGATTACAGAGATTCAGCATGGCTTTATAACAAAAAAAAAAAAAATAAAAAATAACACAGGCTATATTTGTCTAACCTCACATTTAAAAAAAGAGATTACCAAATTAGCAGATGAAAGAAATGGTTTAGATGTAGTTTATCTAGCTTTAGCAAAACTTTCATGAAATATCTCAAACTATTCTTGTGGAAATGTTTATATATAAATATAAATATATATATATATATAAATAAGGTTTTGGTGAGGATATAACCGTGAGCCTTCTGAATGAGTCAGGTGACTGAACTTGTCAAATAGTTAAAGGAGCTATGTCAATTTGAAATCATGGCTCTAGTGGACTATCCAAGGGATTTGGGCTTAGCCCTCTGGCTATTAATTTTGTTATTAATACCTTAGATTAGAGGTGTCAAACTATGGCCCTCACAGTGCTGCCTGAACCAGGTTAAAGTGTAATTGGGAAGTGGGAAGTGTTTTTAAAAAATACAGTGCAATAGAGACAATGTTAATTTGTAGTTTTGCAGCTGTAGGGTTCTGTTTCTATTTGAGTTTGACACTGCTGCCTTAGATAAGGTATACTTACTAAGTTTGAAGATGACACAAAACTGGGAGAGACAGCTAACAAACTGGATGTCTGGGGCAGAACCCAAAAGGATCACAAGTTAGAGCACTGGACTGAATACAATAAGAAGGATTACAACAGATGTATTGATCGATACATGTGAAGTCTTACAGTTGGGTACAAGAAAAGTCAATTTCACAAGTCTAAGACAGGACAGTCAAGGTTATATAGCAGTTGTTCTCAAAAAGGAAAAATGGGGATCTTAGTTGACTGCATGTTCAATACAAGTCAGTGATAAGATATGATAGCCAAAAAAGCTGATGCAATCTTGGGCTGCATTAAGAGGGTCATAGCTGACACTTACACAGAGGCTCCCTTGCGCTTTGCCTTTTCAGACCTCATCTGGAGCACTATGTACATTTTTGGGAGCCATGGTTTAATAAGGACATTGAGATGCTAGAAAGTGGGCAGAGGGTAGCCAGGATGATGAAGGGCCTTGACTCTGTGTCATAAGGGACTGGCTATACAGAAGACTCCACAGAGACATGAAAGATATCTTCAAGCTTGAAGGGTGTGTGTATGTGTGTGTGTGTGTGTATGTGCGTGTGTGTGCCTGCTGAACAAAAGACTCTGCAGGGACATGAAAGATATCTTCAAGGAAAATTCTGTGGATCTCCTATAAACTCCATTGGTATTTTTGTAGTAAATTGTGAAATTACCTCATGGGAAGATGTGTTAGGAGGTTATTAGAATATTCCAGGTAACAGTAATTCAAGCCTGTACTAGCATGGTGGCAGTAAGCATATAACAGAAGGAACATATCTAAGAATCTGTCATAGGGATAAAATTGATAAGACTCGGTCAGTGACTAAATATGTGAAATGAGCGAGTGTGAAAGATAACCTCAAGATTGTGAATCTGGAAGTCGTGATGAACGGTCTAACTCAAAGCGGAAATTGTGAAGTCAGACTGTGGATGCAATCAGGGAAGCGACTGTTGTGTTTTTGGCTTTGTATTCCTAGGTCCTAGAGCAGGACTTGCACTGAGTAGGAACTAAATAGATGCACGGTGAATTAAATTGAGTTGATTTGCACTGAGACGCAACGCTCAGGGTTAAGGATAATAATTTTGGTTTGGGGCATGTTTTATTTGAGATGCTACTAGAATAATAAGGAGCTATATCCTGTAATCAGTTGAAAGTATGGGTTTGCAGCTCTGAATCGAGGTCAGGCCTTGAAAGATAAAATCAAATGTCATCTCTTTGAGACTGTATGATCTTGCCGAGTGAGAGAACGTAAAAAAAGAAAAGAAAAAGGATGAGAACAAAGTTTTTTGGCAGGAGAAGGGCTGAGACAGAGAAGTACTTTAATCCTAATCATTCTCTAGATTAAACAGTTCAAGTGAATGGAACTGGGGCCTGGAGAACTTCAGTGATTTTTCTCAAGGTAATAGAGCTATTTTGCATCAAAACGGGGCCCTAAACCCCAATCTCCTGACTCTTTCCATGACGCACCATACTGAATGGGTAACATAGGCGCTGTTACTGAACTCTGACACAAACCTCCGTGTTTCAGCTGAGCTCTTAGAGTAGAATAACTACTCTGGGGACGGCGTCTTGACCAGAACGACCACAACCATGACATAATTGCTTTGGGTTCAGAGGGTCTGTAGTATTCATGTTCTCATATAAGCATATAGCTTGGCAGTACGGTATATTTGCAGCATGGTTTGCAGTGAGCAAATCAGAATACTCAGAGACATTAGAAAAATACATCATTGTTATCGCATTTCACTAATTTAAAAGTACAAAGCAGTGAAATTCAGGGCCACAAGATTTTCAAGCAGATTAAATACTGTATATCAATCAAACAAAATAAATCAGAACAATACTGTATATCAAACAAAATAAATCAGAACAATACTGTATATCAAACAAAATAAATCAGAACAATACTGTATATCAAACAAAATAAATCAGAACAATACTGTATATCAAACAAAATAAATCAGAACAATACTGTATATCAAACAAAATAAATCAGAACAATACTGTATATCAAACAAAAATAAATCAGAACAATGCTGTATATCAAACAAAATAAATCAGAACAATACTGTATATCAAACAAAATAAATCAGAACAATACTGTATATCAAACAAAATAAATCAGAACAATACTGTATATCAAACAAAATAAATCAGAAAGCTCACAGTAATATTCTTGTGGTCCCCAAAGGGGGAAAGGATAGAGTTTTAGAGTTTACAAATGCTTTCATAGAACTCCTATGTTTTGATCCTTAAAATAACATGGCGACATACGCGGCAAGTACATTCTCCTACATTTTTCAGATGAGGGAATTGAGACTTAGAAAGATTAAATGACTTTTCTGAAGTCAAGAGCTAGTCATTATCCACGCTGGGACCTAGAACCTGGTTTTAACTCTGATAACCATTTCTCTCACTATACCACACGGCCGCTGTACAACCCCAAACTTCATGTTACTACTAAATATATTAGAACTAGTTTGTAGAGCGCAGAATGGACGGTACAAATGGACAATCAGTTTGTACCAGTATTCAGTAGGACTGAGGCTCAATTGGCTTTCAGGAAATTGTAAACTTACTTTAATGACTTCAAACTTTTCCCAGAAACAAAGGCCAATCTGCATGGCTCTAGGCAACTCACTAGTATGTAGACACAAAAAGGATCAGATACAGTTATCTCTTTCACATTGTGGGAGTTAGGAGGTGCTACAGGGGATGGAGTGGGGCAGTGGGGTGAGGCGGGTGGACCTCCTCCCTCTTCCTGCTCCTCTCCTCCCCCCCACCACAATCTGGAAAATCCATGTAAAATTTAGTCTGGATTTTTTTCTTTCTCTTTTATGGGGTATACCTTATTTTAAGATTTGGATTAAGAATTTCTGAGTTTCTAAATTTCTTCTGCGTCATCTGCTACCCTTTGTGTGTTGTCTGCAGCTTCCACAAAACTCCCCCAAAGTTACCATTTACAGTAATTTCTTATGCCGACCCCGTGATATATTGAAACCTGCAATGGGGAAGCATGTAATGTGGAAGGGAGAACTGTAGATGTGGAACTGTAAGGGATATTTTAGGCCATCTAGTTTAATCTTTTGACTTCATGTATAAGAAAATTGAGGCCCATAGGGTAAAGTGACTTGGTCAAGGTCATAAAACTATTAAATGGCCAAGCTGACCTCCAAACCCACCACTGCTTCCCCTTTAAGAAATTTAATTTTTTTTTGTCATTAGCAGAATTATGCAACTGAAACCTGCCAATCACATACAATAAAAGTATGACAGATATAACATGGACTTTGCCCCATCACCAAAACTGTGAAGGTCTTTCAGTTTAAGATTTAGTCCCTAAAAAGATATTTTTTAAAACCCACATTACCTTAAACTTGGATTTTTCTTTTACATTCACGGTCTCCTCTTAGAAAAACTTAAATAGTTAACTAATCCAAATGTACCAAGGATTTTTTTTTGCCTTGTAAATTTAGCAGCTGGAAAAATATGGTCAGATTTAAATTTAAGAACTTTAATATATTAAGAAATACTTCTTGTATGTGCAGAAGGTGCTTGGAAGCTAAATCACACTGCAGATATTATTTTAAAGCAGTAGTTGAAGGCAGCTGCAGTCTCACTTTCCTGTTTCAGAACCTTAAGGTAGGTCTATAAACACAAAAACTGTCAATGCACCCAACCACCCTATGCAGTCAGAACGAACCCCTCCCCCCCACAAAAAAAGCCAAAACAACAACCTTTAAATGACTTGTTTAACTGAAACAACCAATTTGGTTAAATTGACTAGTTATTCTCTCCCCTCCCCTATAGTATTTTATTTTTTCCAATTACTTGTAAAGAGAGTTTTCAACTTTTAAAGGATTTTGATTTCCAATTTTTTTCTTTCTCTCTCCTTCCCTTCCCCTCTCCCCAAGATGGCATGCAATCTGATAAAGGCTACAGAAGTACAATCATGTTAAACATATTTCCACATATGTCATGTAGTGAAAGAAGAATCAGAACAAAAGGAAAAAACCATGAGAAAGAAAAGAAAGAAAATAGTCTGCTTGGATCTTCCTTCAGACTCCATCGTTCCTTCTCTGGATGTGGAGAGCATTTTCCATCAGGAGTCTTTTGGAATTGTCTTAGATCTTTGTATTGCTGCTGACTTGGTTTATATGAGAGGTTAACCTAGACATAGTCACAGAATGCTGACATTAATGAGCTGGTATAACTGGAGGTCTTAGCAACATAAAATAAGTATGCTTAGAAACTATGGATCTTGGACCAGGATGTTGGTGCAAAGGTACTCCAAACTGCTAAAACTATTTACTTTCTGTTAAAGTTTTCTATGACTGGTTATTTCAGTTGTTTTGGGCACTGTCCTAATTAGGTTAAAGTTATGGGTTCAATACCATTGTATGGTAGTTAGCTTTAGTCCAATCTATAGCAAAATTGGTTCTCACAAATGTGCGACTTTGAATTTTCACTGAAAATACTGAAGCCATTTCTGAGAGCACTCTCCTCTTTCTTCCTTTCATCACTCAGACACCTTCTGCCACAATCTTCTCCTTCCTTCCTGTCCCACATGATAAGGTATCCCTTCTCCTTGTCAGGAGAAACCACTTTATTTCAAAGTGACCCCATTTCATCTCATCGTCTCCAGCAGACAACCATCACAGATTACTGTCACTACTTTCTCTCATTTATTTTCAATCTCTTCTGATCTATCGGCTGCTTCCCAACCACCTACAGCCCATGTCTTTCCCATCCTCAAAAAACCTTCACTTGATCCATCCATCCCCACCTAGGTATCATCCTATGTTTCCTCTCCATTTTGTGTTTAATTCCTTTATAAGGCTATCTATAATTAATACTTCTCCCTTTTTTCCTCTCACTCTCTCCTCAACTCTCTAAAATCTGTTTTCTGATCTCTTCTTTCAACTGAAACTTCTCTAAAATGTTACCAAGGATCTCTTAATCACAGAATGTAATGGTATTTTTCTCAACCACCATCCGTCTTGACCTCACTGCAGGCTTTGACTCTATTGATTAGTCTCCTTCTCGATGCACTCTTCTCTCTAGGTTTTCAAGACACTGCTCTCGTAGGAGACAGTATAACACTATCCTGGTTCTCCTTGACCATTCCTTCTCAAGCTCCTTTCCTGGATCTTCATCCAGGTGACTCTTGTTAACCGTGAGTGTCCTTTAAAACTCTGTTCCAGGTCCTCTTCTCTTCTCCCTCTGTACTATTTCACTTGGTGATCTCATCAAGTCTCATAGATCCAACTATTACCACTGTGCACAGGATTCTCAGAATTATTTGTCTAGGCCTGACTTCTAGTCACACATCTTCAATTGCCTATTAGATATCTCAAACTGGATATCCATTGATATCTTAAACTCAACATGTCTAAAACTGAATTCATTATCTTTCATCCCAAACTCTTCCCTCTTCTGCATTATCCTATTACCATCAAGGGTGCCAATATCCTCCCAGGCACCTGAGCTTGGAAGTTAAGTGTTTTCCTTACTTGTTCCCTCTCTCTCACCCTCCATATCCAGTCTGTGGCCAAGTCCTGTTGATTTTACCTTCATAACGTCCTTTTTATGTGCCCCCTTCTCTTTTCTGACACTGACAGCAGCCTGGGGTGGGCCTTCATTACCTCATAGCTTTTGATTGGTCTCCCTGACTCTGATCACTCCCAATTCTACCTCATTTTCTACTCAGTTGGCAAAATGACTTTTTCCAAAGCACGAGTCTGACTATGTTTCCATTCAATAAACTCTAAGGACTCATCACCTCCATGATCAAATATAAAATCCTCGTTTGATATTTATCTTGCTTATTCCCATGTACTCCGAAACCCAGTGACAGTGGACTTCTTGCTACTCTTTGAACTAGGTACTCAATTTTTTGACACTATGCATTTTCTGGCTATCCTCCATTCTTGGAATTCTCTCCCTCCTCATCTCCACTTCTTGCCTTCCTTCAAATTCCAGCCCAAATTGCACCTCATGTAAACAGCCTGGCCAAATTCTCCTTTAATGCTAATGCATTCCATCTCTTGATTACCTCCAACTTTTCTATCTGTATATCTCATTTGTGGGCATGGTCTCCTTGGTTAGACTTTGGGCTCTTGGATGGCAGGGATCGTCTCTTGCCTTTCTTTATATTCCCAGCATTTAGCACAATGCCTGGCACATGGTAGAAGCTTACTACTTATTGACTGACTTTCCTGCACTATGAGATCACAGTCAAAATAAATAATCCAAATACATCATCACTGTTGAAAAACAACTTAAAGTGACTTCTTGTCCTCAGTCAGTGGGTAAGTGATATCATCTTCACATAGAAAGTATAGGACAACCACTCAGTGAGCTATCAGTATTCTGATTTCTCTCTTCCAGCTTATAGCAGTAACTAAGACAGAAGGCAGTCTTGAAGAGATGGGCAGATATTCAAAATTTGGATTGCTAAAAAGAGAAAATACTGGGGATAAAAGGTATTCGTGCATGAAATAAACTTGAAATATTAGTATTAAATGGATCTGGTTATAGGATTAACTTGGATTCTGCTGACTTATGGATTTTAAAAAGTCCATAATGTTAACTCCTAGAAAATAACAATGCAATGTTTAGAACAGTTGTTGGATTTAAACAAGATTGAAGGAATGTAAAAGACCAATGAAATATTTTACTCTAAAATTCTTGGGATTACATTTGAAAAAGCCTTTTTAAAGTTATTGTTACAGGGATCTACTCCATCAAAGATAGTAATTTATTTTATAATCACATGAGAAATCTGCAAGAGGCTAGACCCATAATGAGAGTGGAGGAAAGGAGGCTACCTGAACATCTGGCTCATAGTGATGTAGGACAAGGGAAACAAACACAAATAAGGAGCCAGAAGAAATTTTGAAAAGTATTCCCCCATAATCCAGCTTTATGTAATACAGCATCTCTCAGAACTTCTAATGAAGAAAAGTAGCTAATAGACCATCCTGAAATGTAATCATTGAAACAACTATTTGGATTTCCATCTAATTCACAGGGTACTGCTTCAAAATCTGACGGACTTTACAAATGAGGGGCTGTAACTAGAGCATAATGCTCTATGCTACCTTCCATATGAGCCAGGCTGAAAGAGCAGGCAAAATGTTGGGTTTAGAGCAAGGAAGAGGTGAGTCTGAGTCCTTTAATGTCTGTGTGGGATCCTGGGTTATTCACTATGTTTCTCAGGCAACTCTCGGACTTTAAGTCAGTGAGATATACTGCTGAATTTGTCAAAGGACTTGGATTCAAATCCTGAGTCTTTCATTTAATACATCCTACTTCGACCAAGTTCTACTAACTTCTCTGGGCCTCACTTCCTCATCTACAAAACGCGAGTTTGGACTAGAAGGCCTCTGAGATCACTTCAAGTTCTAGATCTATGATCAAATAATCCTTCAATCTACTATATAATAGATCTTTGACCTGTTTAAAAAGCTTATGGAATTCTAAGCGATATGAGATATTGTGCAAATATTAAACTTTTCAGCCACCAGAACTCAACCATGTGAGTTAAATTAAGGATTCAACATTTGTTAAGGTTCAGAGCACTGTAATAGGTCCTGGAAATAGAAAGATAAAACCAACTAGTCTCTATACTCAAGGATTTTAAATTCTGCTTGGAGGGAATAAGGATGATTCAGCTAGTAAATGGAGATAAATAGAAAGCATTTTGAGGTGACATCGTTGCATAGCAATCCACCTAAGTAACACTATTCAGTCTCTCTCTCTCTCTTTCTCTCTCTCTCCCTCTCTCTCTCTCTCCCCCTCTCTCTTTCTCTCCACATATATGTGTGTGTACATATATATGTATTCTCTAATATGATGTTTTATGATATAAACCAGAGGAAAATGTGAAGTATAGACTTGTGAGGAGTGGCTTTTTGTAGGCACTAAGAGGCTAGGCAGAGAGAGAAGGCAGTCTGCTAACTGCTAAGGCAGACTAGGTGACTAGGTTAAAATAGAAGCAGTCTTAGAAAATTATGCTTCAGGTAATTTTCATCCAAATTATGGCCTTTTTGTTTGGGAGTAATTTTCATATTTATGCAAAACAATTTCTGCTTTCAGATAAAACAAATATATGTTCCAGGATAAACTGTAATAGAATCAAACCAACAATGTAATAAAATGTCAATAGCCCAAAGCCAAATAGTCATTACTTCTCAGTAATTTCACAATTACTGAGCTTCCTTAGCCAGCATGTGGTGAGGTGTCTACAGATGACTACCCTAAAATTTGAGGCTGAAACATCACAAAAAGCTTAAGAACATAGGAACCGATTTCTAGATTGCTTTGTCTTCAGAATTCCTTCTGACTTCAAAGAGAAAACATGGAGAATAGCATCAAGGGAATAATCCATTGCTCATCTAAACTGCTTTGGGAATCATTCCTCTGTGATTATCACAGAGAGCTATATACACAATGGATATTTGAGCCATCTGGCAGGAGATCTTCATCCACTAAACTTGCAGCTTTAATCTATATCAAACTCTGTTATCACAATCTGGTGAGAAAAGGCAGTTTTCACAGCGTAAAGTTTCTATCAGATTCTTTTTCTCAGATAAATGTATTTAGCTGTATTCCACAGGAAGAAGGAGAGATTGCTCAAGGAGCTTCATTTAATAAATGGGAATAGTAGCTTAGACACAAAGAGATCAACCAAATACTTATTAGGCTACATAAATGTGTTTTAGTCATATATTACCAAAAGAAATGTATTAATGGCTATAATTAATGAGCCAATTAAAAACATTTTTAAACTATATCTAGCATATGCCCAAGTACTATACTGAGGACATGAAGGCAATGAAATGAAACTGTCTTTGTCGTCAAGGTCAAGCTTCTTACAGTCTATCAAGGGGGCAAGTCATACATATATGAATATACAATGCATATGTGTGTATACACACAGCATATATAAATATATTTTTGCTCTCTGTGTTTATGTGTATGTACACACACACACACACATTCTTACATATGTAAATCTTGTCTCCCCTGATAGGCTGTAATTGTCTTTGTATCCATACACATACATATGCATATATTTATACATACATATACGCGTGTATGCATACACACATACATACACATGCATACAACATAAATAGGCAGCTAGGTGGCACACTAGATAGAGTGCTGGGCCTGGAGTCAGAAAAACCTTGCTAGCTCTGAGATCCTGGGCAAATCATTTAAGCTCTGTTTGCCTGTGTTTCCCAATCCATATGATGGTGATAATAATAGCACCTATCTCCCAGGGTTATCCTGAGGGTCAAATGAGGCAATGCTTATAAAGGGCTTAGCACCACGCCTACTACATAGTAGGCTCTATGTGACCGGTCAATGGTGCATCGTTATTGTCTTATCTTATTGTCTTATCTTATTGTCTTATCTTATATGTGTTATCATCGTTATGGCAGTGCTTTGGGGATAACAAAGCACATTCATTTTACTGGACCACAACATTTTTGTTTCTGTTATTAAATCCAAAGTTCCTGCTTTGTATCATGTAGATGGAGCTAATGACAGTGTTTACATTATGTGTATCAACTCTTTTTAAAGATAACATAACCTAACAATATTTTTGAAATCCCTAAATCTTGTGCATTGCCCACTCTTGCAGATTCTTTTATCTTTTTGTAAGAATCCTTAAATTAAATCAACCTTGCAATTACATCAAGTCACAGTACTGTTTTAAAATGTTTATTTCTAGTATATTCCTATATGAGCTATAGGATACTCCAAATAAAAGGCTTAAAACTCCAATCAACAAACACTTACTAAGTACTGATCATGTGGAAATCATGGTTATTCAATCTGATCTAGAAGGAGAGACAAAGAGAAATAAGGCAGATAAGGTTTACTCTCAAGGAGCCTGCAAATCTACAGAGGAAGTAAGACATTTCCTTAAGTAGCTATAATATAAAAGATGTCATTGTCAACAGAGAAGAGGCACAAATGAAGTGATATTAGAGTTCTGGGGAGGGAAACATAACTTGTGACTAGGAGGGTCAGTCAAGGAAGGTCTCATGGAAGATGTAGCACTTAAACTGGGTCTGGGAGAACAGGAGTTTAATCAGTAGAAATGGGGGGAAAGCGCATTCAAAGCCTTGGGAATGGTGTAAAGGAAGGCAGGAAGTGGGATAGAGGGACAAGTTCTTGACAGAACAATCCAGTTTAGTTGGAGTGTTGAATATTTTACAGGCATGAGTGTGAAGTAAGTCTGCCAAGGCAAGCCAATGCCAAATTATTTCTGGTGTTTAAAACTAGGTTACAGTTTTGATTCTATTGTATAAACAATTAGGATACATTGACATATTTTTAAGCAGTGGTGTAGCATGGTTATTTGTGGGCCTATGGACAATGAGTCTAGTAACATTATGAAGAAAATGTATTGAAAGAGTTGGAATCATTTGGGTGGCTTTTGCAGAAGTCCAGGAAAGAAGTAATGAAAGATTGGAATAGAATGCTATCGGTGGGAATTGAAATAAGAGGACAGAAAAAAAAATCCATATTGCAAAAGCAAAGTGACAGAGCTTGGCAAGTATACATGAAAGATTAAGGACAAGGAAGGAGTCTTTGGAAGGACCTTCAGAAGCTGTAATTGAAGGGAGAAACATTCAGCAGAGACTGCATATCCAAAAGTCAAAGGCACCAGCCACCTGACCAGCCACGAGACCCTCTGAGACCAGCGGAAAAATTTCCAATAGAATCTCTGGGGCCTTGCAGCCATGTTAAGATTACAGGGGAAACTTCAAAGCATGTATTCAGGCGACACATATTTTGTATAAACATACTTGTCATGTGTGATTCTTAGGAGCATTCATCCTTCCACACTTGTGTTGTGTGTGTGTGTGTGTGTTTTGGGGGAGAGTGTACCCTCTGTATGTGGTAATAATGTTCTATTGCAGCTTTTCTTACTAGGCGATGGTTATCACCTTCATTTCTGATGAATCCTTTTCCTCCCTGCTCAGAATCATCATTTGTAACAATGAATAAAAAAGGAGGAAAATAAAACCAGGTCAACAAAAGTAATCGACGTGTCAATCAAGCCTGACAGCTCTAGATAGTCTCAATAACAATAAGATTGTGTTCACTTTAACACGCTTTTACTCCAATAGATTACGTATACTTTGGCATCTAATTACACAACTTTCCTTACTAGATTATTTCCTTAAATGACTATTTATAATTAACCGAGTCATCTGACTAAGGAAGAAGCGAATCCATGGCTAGGGTCTCATGAGATGTAGTTTGGGGTGGATACAGACCCATAGAGAGCCTCGAGTCTGGGAGAGCTAGATCAAAGCTCTTCAGAGAGATGATCACAAACTATCACCAGCTATTTATGAGAGGGCAGGGAAAACATTTAAATTCAGCTCAAAGGTGACTGTATTTCAACTTCATTCAAATTTCTTAAAAGATCAAATGTTCAATGACACCACATGCTCCAAGTTTTAATTAGTCTAATCGCTCAGGTTTAATGAATCAGTCCAAAGGCTATTTGAGTTTACATTCCGTCATAAAGATTTCTGAATCCAAGCATCTCCAAACCTCTATCCTGTAAGACGAGGGAAAGATGAATTTGTAATTCTAAAAGCTAATGTAAAATTGTCAGGAGCAACAATAGCGAAGCTAATTTGAATCAATACCAGATTTTATGTTATTTTTTTATTTTATGATAGTCCAAAATAGAGAAAAGAGGTTAAAAGTTAAATATTGTCCGCAATACTTAATTTGATACAGAATGCTCTTCTCTAAGGGATGGACCATATTGAGTAGGACAGATGAATGGTTAGGAGTAACAGTAAATAAATTCACCTGACAAGAGAGGGAATGATGAAGCTAGCAAAAACAGGATAGCATAAACTGATGGAAAACTGGGAAGTCTAGGAAATTCAAGTTTCAGTTTGACCCCAGTTGCAATGAAAAGCAATTAAATCTATTTAATTAATAGATTCAGGAAGGAAATTTAGGAAGGAAATAAAAGAAACTTTAGAGCATAGAGTGAAGGGAAGGAGTCCTGGAGATGAAAGAAGAGTTCTTTATATAGGCCAAGGGGAAAAAAAAAAACAAGTAGTAAGTGGAAGAAATAAAAAGGAAAAAAATTATCTGTAAAAAACACAGGCAGAATGAGTAGAGGATCAAGAACGAACTATTGATGTTAACTGCCATTAAAAAGTCCCTAATGGTAGCGAGAAGTCAATCAATCACAAAAATTCAAAGAATTAAATAATCAATACTCTGAAGGTTACATTCAGAAATTGCTATGAATGCTTTTAATAGTGTTGACAGAATCAAGATTCATAACTCAACAGATTAGAATGGGGAGTTCAAAAGTAAGATTACATTTAATAAGGAAAATAAAATGTTCTGCATTTGGGCTAAAAATATCTACTGCACAAATATGTGTTGGAAAGAACTGGTCTAATAGTAGTTCATATGAAAAAAATTTAAATATTTTAGTTGATTGCAGACTCACTAAATATCAACATTGTTACATGGTTGCAAAAAAAAATCTAGAGTGATCTTTGGCTATGGTGTTCAGGGATGATAATTGTCCAATTTTATTCTTCATTGATTAAACTGTTTCTCTAATAATGTCTAGGTACCACAGTTTAAAAGGATAACTGCCCATGAGAAGATGGGAATGTTGAACTAGGTGGAAGACTGAAAGAAAAGATGAGGCTTCTGCAGAGGACTGAAAAAGAGACAGACTCTGCCATGACCAACTGGAGAGACTGGAGGCAGAACTGTGATGCAGCACATTCTGCTCACCTGTTTCATGAGCAGAGGGGCTGCCATCTATTGTGATTTTGGAATAATTCCCTAATAGTTAGTAATCTCCTATCCCCTTTTACTCTCTCTATCCCATGTCACTAAATCTCTGACTGCCTAATCTGATAGCACTCTCTTCTGTCATTCTTTCTGTCCACTCTCTCACTCTCATCCACCTCAACCATGCCCACCTCCAGTGTCCCTCTCCAGATCTTCTTGCCCCTTCTAACTGTGCTAAGAGGTGGAATTCTTCCCCTCCCCCAAATTGGAGCTACAGAAATATATAGAAATTTCTTTCAGTTGATTCCACTGAAAGATAGATAAGCTGTGAAAGGGAAGTTGGGTAGGGATTATCTTCGATTTAAAAGATACTTATTTTGAAATTGTGGGAAAATTATTGACCAAACGTTCAAAATATATTTCATTCAAATAAAGTTTTAAAAATTTCAATGCAGAAGAAAATTGGTTCCATTATGAATTCATTTAGCAAGTGATTCTCTTCCCTCGTCAAAGCCCACAATATTTTGATTTACTTCTCTTATGTACTTATTCTACTCTAATTGCCAGATCTGATTACCTTTCTTCAATCTTTATCTTTCTTGACTTCTTTGCAATACTTGACACTGTTGATTACACGCTCTTCCTGAATATTTTTGCTACTTCTGGTTTCTGTGGCACTGCTTTCTTCGCTGACTTCTTCACAGTCTCTTTTGCTGGATCATCATCCTTATGCATGGCCCAAGGCTCCATCCTGAGCTTTCTTCTTTATCCCCTCTTGGTAGTCTCAACAGCTCCTATGACGTTCTCAACACAGATGATTCCCAGACTTACATATCCAGCACTGTTCTCTCTTCTGAATTCCAGTCCCTCATCATCAAATGCATGTTGAACCTTTCATACTAGATATCCTAAAGGCATCTCAAGCTCTCTATATCCAAAACAATTTGTTGTCTTTAACCTCCAAATCCAGCTGTCTTCGAAATATCCTTGTTTCTGTCAAAGGCATCACTGTCCTTCCAGTCCTTACCAGCCTCGATGTCATCTTAAACTTGTTACTCTCCCTCATGCTATAAATCCAATTGACAAATATTATCATTTTTGGACTGGAGAGGCCATCTAATTCCACTAATACACAAAAGGAATACTCATTATAATATATTTGCTTTACTAGTTTTTCTTTACTCTGTTTGAAGACCTCTAAGGAGAGTAAACCCCCTATCTCTTGAGACAGCCCATTCCACTTTTGGTTATCTGAAATTGTTAGGAAGTTTCCTATGACAAGAAACCTAAATTTGTTTCTTTGCAACTTCTTCCTACTGCTCCTAGTTTACTCTGAGGCCAAACAGAGCAAGTCTAATTCCTCTTCCACATAATAGTCTTTCAAATACTTGAAAACAACTCTTGTATCCCCTCTGTCTTTTCTTCTCTAGAATAAACTTGCCTAATATCTTCAGCCAATTCTCATTTTACATGGCTTCAAAGTCTTTCATCTATATTTGACATTTAAAGTCTTCCTCAATTTGACCCCAACTGACCTCTCCAGCCATCAAACCTGCCTTCTTAGTATTCTTGCATGACACTCACCTATCTCTATATCCTTGCAAAGGCATCCTAATCCCTGGAATATATTATTGTCTCACTTCTCATCATTTAGACATCCTCATTTCTTCAAGACTTAGCTTGGTAAAATTTTTTACAAGAAGCATTTCCTATCCTTCAAATAACTATATGTATGTATGTGTATGTATAGCTGTATATACATAAAGATGTACAAATACACATATACGCACATACACACAGAGGTGAATACATACAGGGTGTCTAAAAAGTCTCAGTGCACTTTTTAAGCTAGCACAGTGTCCAGAACATAGTAGGAGATGCTGGTTGACTGATTTTTATATCATATTACACTTATTTTTTGTACCTATGATTACTTGGACTAGGTGAAAGTTTTGAGGCCATGGACCCTGGTAAATTCAGATTTCCCAGTTTTGTAATCATGTTACCAGTGAGACTATGTTTCAAAAGAAGCTCAAATTACTTGATTTTAACAAGAGTTCTAAAGAATATGACTAAGTCATAACAAGATCATTTTAGAAAAAGGACACAATTTTCTATATGCTTTTAGGTGGATAGAATGACATAGGAATATACCATCAATAGCTGGTCTTTTAGAAGATCCCGATTGGCAGAAGTTCGGTTCTCGACCATAAGTGGTCTGCTTTCTGCCGGAAACTACCAGCACAGCCAAGGAAAACATGCCTTGCCAATACCCAGCATTGACACCGGAGCAAAAGAAAGGACTGTCTGATACAGCTCACCAAATTGTTGCTTCGGGCAAGGGAATCTTGGCAGCAGATGAATCCACTGATAGCATTGCAAAGAGGCTGCCGTCCATTGGAACTGAGAACACAGAGGAAAATCGATGCCTCTATAGGCAGTTGCTTCTGACAGCAGACGATCGAGTGCACTCCTGTATTGGAGATGTTATCCTTTTCCATGAGATGCTCTAACAGAAAGCTGATGATGGACATCCCTTCCTCAAAGTCATAAAGGCAAAGGGTGGCATTGTGGGCATCAAGGTGGACAAAGGTATAGTGCCTCTGGCAGGGACCAATGGCGAGACTACCACCCAAGTTCTGGATGGGCTGAGTGAGCGCTGTGCCTGGTATAAGAAGGATGGAGCTGACTTTGCCGAGTGGGATTGTATACTGAGTATTGGGGATAATATACCTTCTCCACTTGCCATCATGGAGAATGCCAATGTGCCAGCCCGATATGCCAGCATTTGCCAGCAGAATGGCATCGTCAACATCGTGAAGTCAGAAATCCTCCCTGATGGAGAACATGATCTGAAGTGTTGTCAGTATGTCACTGAGAAGGTCCTGGCTGCTGTCTACAAAGCTCTGAGTGACCACCATGTAGGGACCTTGATGAAGCCTAACATGGTCACTCCCGGCCATGCCTGTACCCAGAAGTATTCACATGAGGAGATCGCAATGGCAAATGTAACTGCCCTTCGCCAGACTGTGCCTCCTGCAGTCACTGCAAATTTCTGGGGGTCAGAGTGAAGAAGATGCCTCCATCGATCTGAATGCTGTCAACACCTGCCCCTTGCACAAGCCATGGGCCCTGACCTTTTCTTACGGCCGAGCCCTGCAGTCCTGGGGTGGAAAGAAGGAAAATGTCCAGGCTGCCCAAGAGGACTATATTAAGTGGGCCATGGCTAACAGCCAAGCTGCTCAAGGCAAGTATACTCCAAGTAGAAAGTCAGGAGCTGCAGCCAGCAAGTCTTTGTCTCTAACCATACCTACTAAGTCAAGGTCTTCCACCTGGGTATGCCCTAACACTCTAGGCCATCCCTCACAGTCCAGAAAGAGGCTGAGATCCCAGAGCTTTGTGCTGACCTCTCCCATCACTCCTAACTTGTGTGGTATTGTTGCTCTCTGGGGAATCTAGTGACCACTCCTCAGTCCACTTTTTCCAATAAACAACTATTTAACAAAATAAAAAAAGAAGATCCTGATTGGCCCTACTGTAGACATCCTCTCCTTATTTCTCATCAGAGATGCCTCACAAAGGACAGTGAGCTAGCTCCATTTACTGCAAAACTTTCCAACCAGCAGCGTTTGTTAAGCACCTACTACGTTATGGGTACTATACTTGAATTTGGAGATAAAAGAAATGAAACAAGCCTTACTCACAAGTAGCTTACAATCTAGAAGGCAGACCACAAGTTCATATGCAAACATATGCAGACTAAATATCGAGAGAACAAATACAAATAAATAGTAAAATGGTAGTTTTGGAAGGAAGGCACTAGCATTTGGGGAGAAAAGAGAACAGGAAAGGCATCGTGTGCTTGAGTCACCTTGAAGGAAGAGAGAGATTCTATGGAGAAGGAGCACATTATAGGAATGGGAGCCAGCCAGCACAAAGGAAGAAATATGGGAGATGGAATGTATATATGAAGAAGGCTGCAAAGGGCAGTTCAGCTAGAAGAATGTATAATGAAATTGAAAAGACAGGTTAGGACCAGAATATAAAGGGCTTTGAAAACTAAACAGAGAAGTTTCAATTTTATCCTGGAGCCACTAGAGATTCTTTATCAGTGGAGTGACAGAATCAAGATTTTCACTTATGGAGCATTTAACATGGATTTTGTAAACACTAACAAGATTAAACAAGGTATGAATTAATGAATGGACCTCTATATGGCACAGTGGATCAGGTGCAGGGCCTGAAGTCAGGAAGGTTCATCTTTTTGAGTTCAAATCTGGTCTCGGCTGCATGGCCCTGGGCAAGTCACTTAACCCCGTTTGCTTCAGTTCCTCATTTGTAAAATGAAGTAGAGAAGGAAATAGAAAACCATTCCAGTATCTCTGCCAAGAAAAGCCCCAAGAGGGGTCATGAAGAGTTGGACATGATTGAAATGACTGAATAACAAAAATGAATTAATGAAGGCATCTCACAATAGACTCTTGTACTACAGTACAGAATTCATGTTGCCTCAGGTTTATTGGGTAATGTATGCATTTACTTCCATTTATATATTAAATTACTTATTCAGAGAGTCTAACAGAAAAGTGCAGTGTACAGATCATCTTCTTAGGTTATGTCACCAATGGAAATTTGCTTTTAGGCATAATTAAGGTGCATGACTAAGTCTGCCCAAGTTAGAAAAACATTAAAATTGGTTACAATAAATTATACAGTTTGCATCATTTCCTATACATAAGCCAAGACTGGTATTAGCTATATTTATGTGTGTATGTATATGTACATGCCCATATATGTTAGTATTTTCTCTTAGACTCCTCAATTACACTTCAATAAGTACATTAATTTGACAAATGGGCATCTCCAGACTGTAAATGTAAAACAAACATGGGAACAAACAAAGGAATGAAGACTATGGAACATATTTTACAAATTTCGCTAATTCATACAGATACTTGCATCACTAGAAGGAATACTCACTTCAGTGAGCTTATGGACACATTTGGGGGCATACCCAATAGTACCATGTACAAAAATCCTACAAACTATACTCATACTATTTAGACCCTACTTTGCAATGATAAAATTTTTTATATTGTCATGGAACTTTTTTTGCTTAATTTTAGATCTTCTTTTTTGAGTGACTAGCAAGTTAGATTTTAAAATACTTTCCACAACATTTTTTTAAAAATAGAAGAATGTGGGAGGTCTCAAGTTTTATACCCCTCTACCCTGGGTTTTTTTTTAGCACAACCAGCGGGGATTTAACTATTAAGGTCCTCATGCCACATAAAGCTGAAATAAATAGTTGGACTAATGTACTTCTATACCTCTAAGTTCCAAATCACCATTTCCTTAAATACATTAGTTGAATAACACAGTAATATAGATGCTGTGAAAGAACAAGTGTTTTAAAATCACACTTGTCTATTTTGGGGGATGCTTTAAAATCACACACCAAATATAAAAATCCTGACTACAGTATAACAATTGAGAGCCTTTTAAAACAAAATTTGGAGTCAAAGAAATTTGTGATTATAGTATCCTTCCACAGAAACTTTTCTGGTGATAAACTCCTAAAGCTGTAACCTTTTTCCAAAGGTATGTAATCTCATTCATCTTGAAATAATTCAGTTGGCTTCTAGGAATGTATTTTCCAAGGGAAGAATAATCATCACCACCAAAAATCCTTTTGATCGAGCACTTAGTGTGTCCACCACAGAGCACAGACTAACAGGTAGGTCAATACAAGCACATACATATGCATTAGTTTGAGATAACAAATGGATAAACAGAAACAAAAAAAGGTTTTACATAGCCAAATAATTGATTATTTGGCAAAAACTAGACAATTCCATTAAAAAAGTTGTGAATTAGTTGTTTTCAAAACCACTGGTTGTAGGATAAGTAAAGCTGCCTTCTCCAAACAATAATATGTGATTGTGTCATTCATACTTTTGTTCATGTAACAAATACGTATCAAATCACAGAATCCTAGATTTGGAAGGAAATTTTTAATCTAACTCTGAACATCTTCCACAACATTCCTGACAATAAGTGAGACAATGTCTTCTTGAGCATCTCTAGTGAGGGGGAACTCCTTACGAAGGAAGTCCATAGTACTTTCTGATAAAAAAATTCTTAGCAAACTTTCCCAAATTTTAAGTCAAAATTTACTTCTCAGTGACTTTTGCACATTGATTCTGTTTTGCCTACTGGAGCCAACCACAGAGAATAAAGGAAATACTTCTGCATGACAATCCTCCAAATACCTTTAGAAAGTTGCTCTGTCATCTTTAAATCATATGCAAGTAATGGTTGAAATTTATGTAGCATTTTTAAATCTGCAAAACACTTTATATACATTACCTCATTGGTCCTGCTTACCAACCCTATGTGGTAGCTACTACAGGCTCATTTTACAGGAAAGGAGCCAGAAATTAAGTGAATTGCCTTTGATCGTATAGCTAGCAAATGTCAGAGATTGGATCTGAACCCAGGGCTTCCTGGTTCTAAGCCCAACACTCCAATTACTCTACTGTGCTTCTCCACATCCTGGTCACCCTTCTGTGTAGGGACCTACTTTGAAATATTACTTTGTTCCTCAACTTCCTAAGTACACACTCTACTCTGAAACACCTCTCTTTTCCTTGCATGGAAGCTGCATCTCTTACTTCTGTACCTTTGCACTGGCTCTCCCCAGGCTTGGAATGTACTCCTTCTTTTCCTTTGCCTCATAGAATCCATTCAGCTAATATACCACAGGAGGCGATATTGAATCCACTTGACTGCCTGTACTCCTCCATTCAAACTACCTTGCATTTATTTCTATGCATTTTCTTTCTATTTCTTGGCTCAGCTCCATTATAAGTTAAACTCCTTGAGAGTTGGGATTTTTTCACTTGTACATATGTGTCTAGTACAGTGACTGGAACACAGCAATCATTTAATGAACACTTGTTGGTTGAATGTCTCTCAAAATATGACACTGGAATTACAATCACTAAGTCTTCTTTCACAGGAAGTGCTGTCAAGTCACTTATCAATTTTCTTCTGTTTTTGACTGCTGAAATGCAAGAATATCAGGACTTTCCTTAGTTTCTAGTAAAATTTAATCTTTATTTGGCACTTCAGAGTGATGTCTCCACAATCATTCATTGATGGGGAAAAGTTTATCACAGCCACTCTTTCAGATGTATTTCATTTTTCCTCTGTTCACTGTCTTTCCAATTTTATCTTTAAATGCCCCCAGTATTATTGAACTTAAGTCTCTTGGCAAGCTTTATGCAAATTTTCTTCCCCTTTGCTGTTTTTCCCCATTTCATGTGGTATTCACTCATAATCTTTCACTACCATCCTCCCTATGAGTTTACAAATGAGTTTGTATTATTTACTGCTGTTACCTCTGGTTTCCATATCTCTCCTCTTATCAAGGACCATTTATTGCTGGCTAAGGCAGTTCCTTTGTTAATTTGTTCTGCTCATTGTGGAGTGATTTATATGAGCTATACTTCTTTAATAAATGGTTATATTCTATACCAATATTCATTTCTTATCCCTTCCCCAGGTTTTGGTATCATAAGCTTGTTAAATTACAAGTCATGGTAGAGTTGGGGTCAATAGAGCACCATATCTTCTCTTTTTCCCCCTCTTCTGATTGGATATTGACTGGGCATTAATATTGACTTGTTTCTGGAACATGGTCTAACCATACATACACAGCTAATTAAACAATAGTTCCCACATCAGTAAACCATCATTTTCTGTGAACACATAACAAATTTCCATTTTGTGACCTTATTTGTGCTTTCAACTCTATCCTTGAAGAAGCCATCATGATATTCACCTATATGCCAGAGTCTTTTTCTCTTACTCCTCTATTATGCTTTTTTCTAAACTATTTTTGTCATCCTTTTCTGGGTTCCCCTTTTCATTAAAGTCAGAGAGTAATAAAATAACTATTGATTTGATTAGAGGGTCTCATTGAGTTCTTTGTAGAATTTATCTCTATCTTCATCTTTTGTAACAATTCGTGATGAATATGAGGATGATCTTTTTGCTTATTATGTTCATCATGACTATTGCAATGAAAAATTACTGTGTTCTATAAAATGGGGTATCTTCTTGAAGCAGCTAGGTGACAGAGCGGTTAGAATTCTAGAATGAAGTCAGAAAGATTTGACTTCAAATCTAGCCTCACACACTTACTAGCTGTGTGTCCCCTTAGTGAGTCACAGCCTCTGACTGCCTCAGTTTCCATCTGCAAAATGAGGATAATAGTAGCACTTACTGCCCAGGGTTATTGTAAGGATAGTATTTGTAAATCACTTTGCAAATTTTGAAGTCCTCTGTGAATGCTAGTTGTTATCATTACCTTTGGATGCACTAAAAAATTCCTCTTCCATATTACTCTCTAAGAGGAGTATTGAGCTACTCTTCCATATAGTGATAACTTCCTTTTGCCCTGTGGTTTCATTTATTGTGAGCATATCTATATTGATATGATTCAGTTCTTCTAAGAGTACACTTTTAAGGTATTGGACATGTATCTCACATTCAGAGAAGCATCAGTTAAGTACTTATGTGGCAATGCTCTACGATACTGAGTGATAAACATCTACTGCCCGGCCTGCAACATGCATCTGAATACATATATAGAATTATGTCCAACCACACATATATCTATTATAGAGAGTACAGATGGGCAGCGAACAGGGTTCCAGATTGGAAAGGGAGGGGGAAGTGGACTATATTGCTTTTGAAAAATTGGAAAGCACATTTATTCACCCCAAGTTTCCACAAAGACCAAATGCTAATCCTTTCAATATAAACATCTAACAAGTATCTAGACCTGGAACATCACTGCCTATGAAGAAATAAAGACAGGAGTCACAGAGTTCGACAGAGAAGTGCATGGTACCTATAAGCAAGATTCTATAACCAATGAACAACTCCAAAAGAGGACAGGAATAAATAATATCATCAAGGATTTGCACAAGAAAAAGAGAAGATAGGCTGGTTACATGGTGAGAGTTAAGAAGGACTGGGGGATGACCAGAATAATGTCTGAAGAAAGTGAGAAGGGCCTCAGGAGTGTTTGCTGTGTCCCTCTCCCCTATGGCAAACTTTCAGGAGTATGTAGATGTGTCATGTAGCATGAACAGGCATGTATGAAATATGATTTGCACTGGGGAAGTGTTTCAACAATCCAGCTAGCAGCTTCTGTGGGGGTGTAAGATCCACCCACAGCCAGCACCCAGAAAGCTGCCAACAGCACAGGTTCTTTTGATCTGCTTAACTAAGGAAAGCAAGGTGAAGGGGTTGACAAGCTTACTTTAATTCAGCATACAAATATCAGTCACTAAGTTCAGGGCAAAAAGCCAGCACACTGAACTTCAGAGCAAATTGCAAACAAATTACAAACATCAACAGACAGACCCAGTACAGATTCATAGTTACCAACATCTAGGTTCAGCCCGGGAGCTCAGAACAAGGGCTGGCCCAGAGTCACACGCGCCACCACTGCTGTGGGAATGAGCTCCCAAGAAGAGACAGACGACCCCTGGTTTTATATCTTTTGCAGGGTCAAGGGTGAGTCACACATGCGACTCGCCCACATGACCTAGAATCGTCACAAAGAGGCGACTTAAACCCACTTGGTCTAAAAGCCTCTGGTGTCCCAGACATGTAAACTAGGCCCTCCCTGGAGATAGCCCCACCTTGGGCCCCACCTTAGTTGCCAATCCACACCCACATAGGTTTTACACCTAATAGGGGTTTGGGCCTGGGGCTTAGCACTTAGTAAGACTTAGTGAAATACACTGAATTACTCAAAGGAAACAAAAGCCAAACTCTTCAAGAGCACTTGTTGAACTAAGTGCTAAGGAGCCCATTTTGCTTACCAATACAGGAAGGTACCCTCTGAAGTGATGAGACCACAGATTCATTTGAATATTTTAGTATTAATTTGGTCCAATGTACCAACTTATTTTCTTGAACTTGGATTCTGTTATCTAATGTACGTATCCTTGATACACAAGGACGCATAGTAACTGACATAAAAAGACTTTCATAGACATCATCTTATTTGATTCCCACATGAACTCTGTGATGTAGGATATAAAGATATTATTACTGCCTTTTTATACATAGGAAACTAATCTTCTAATTAACTAGCCCAAGATCACATAGCTGTAAGATACCAAAGGCATAATCCAAATCCACAACTCTTTCCCCTACAACACACTGATGGAAGCAAAATATGAATTGAATATATCCATTTTCTCTGTTTAATTATTGCTTTTTGTTTTGATACTGTGGTCTTTTCTGCTTAACAATCTTTTCCCACATTTAAACCCTTAATTGCAAAAAAGAAAAAAAATAAGCAAAGATAACTGATAGAATGACCAGGGCTGATGATAGATAGATAGACAGATAGATAGCATATTCCATCTTTGGGCCATACCTCTCTAACAAGGGAGGAAGATTTTTTTCATATCTTTCCTTTTTACATCATTTTGCCTCCAAGTATATTCCTCACTTCTCACCTTACATTCTTTGTAAAACAGTTTTTAAAAGAGAAAACGTTCAACCAAGCAACAACCAACACATTGATTGTATCCATCTATATATGCTAGAGTCTGCACTCATAGTCACTCACCTTTACAAAGGTAAAAAGCAAGCACATTTTCTCAATTCCTCTTCAAAGCCAAGCTCAGTCTTTAAAATCATTCGTGTTTTTATTCCTTCTGTTCACATTATTGTAGCCATTGTGAACATGTTTTTCGGGTTCTTCAAACTCAACTTTGCAGCATTTCATATAAATCATCCCATGCTTCTCTGAATTCTTTATATTCATCATTTTTGTAGTGCAGTACTAATGAATTATATCCACATACCATGATCTGCTTGACCATTTTCCAATTGATGGGCACTGAGTTACCTATTTTGTTCCCAATTCTTAGTTCTCAATCTTGATCAGTCCTTCAAATATTTTCCTTTTCTTGTTGCATTTATGCTAATGTCTTCATTCTTTATTGTTTCCTTTTTCTCATTTAGTGACAGTCCACGCTTAGTTCCTTCCTTGTGTGTCTTTGACATAAATCTCGGAAAGCAAAGTAGTCCCAACCAATTAGAAGTAAATTTCTTATCTAATGAATTTGATGTTCTTTTTGAAGTCATATGGAGTATGTATGTATGTGTGTGTGTGGGGGGGTGTGGGTGTGTGTGGGTGTAAGGTATGGGACAATATCTCATCCTTAAAATCCAGAACATTTATGGAGAAAGAGGTGTTTTAAAAATTCAACTTTGTTTTATTTTAGTTCTGAACTAATTCCCTTCTTCTTTCCCCTCCTCAACACTTTGGGAAGCCAAGAAAAACAAAGCCCATCACAGGTATGTATAGTCATGTGTAACAAATTTCCACATTAGATATATAAAAAAGAAAAATAAAGAAAGAAATGCATGCTTCAATCTCCACTCAAGTTCACCAGCTGTCTATCTGGAGGTGGCTAGCATGTTTCCTCTTCAGTCGTTTGGAACTGTGTTGGTCATTGTTTTGATCACAGTTGCCAAGTCTTTCAAGTTTGACTACCTTTGAAATATTATAATATAATTTTTCTCCTGGTTCTGCTCACTTCACCTTGGACCAGTTCATATGAATATTCCTAGCTTTTTCTGAAACCATCCTCTTTGTAATTTCTTATAAAACAAAGTATTTGATCATATCCATATGCCATAGTTGTTTAGTTATTCCTGAATTTATGGGCATTCTTCATCTTCCAATTTGTGCCCCCACAAAAAGAACTGCTATAAATATTATTGTAAATCAATTTCAAATCATTATAGCAACAATATTGCATAATAGATAACAAGAAGCTATCTTTTGTTTGGGTTTACAAAACTGTTCTATAATAAACTGTTCCATTAATAGGCAATTCACTCTTTCAAGTCTAACCACATTGCATTCCTTCCTCCTTTTTAAATCAGAAAAATGTTTTTCTCATACTGGGATAGAAATATATGAACATAATATTATACATTTATTTTTTTGCCTTTTCAATTTATTTCCCCCCATGGTAAGAATTAGAGATTAACTCCATACAGAATGATAGGATGGACTCTCTGTAGTAGACCATCTTGTTTTTACCCTATGAAATAATCTGTTTAAGTTATAAAGTACTCCCTAAAGTGATTAATTTGTTCTAAAAATGGATTAAAGCTAAGAGATAGCCATATTCCTAGTAGGAGCTGTCATGAAATCTTATTTTTACAGAATTAAGAGATGCCCTTATGAAAGTCAGCTTAGTGTTTAGCACTCAGACATGAGCTTTCATTTAGAGATATTCTTTAAACTAAACCTAATGCCAAAATGACATGTATATGTAAATATTAGTGGGAAGAATTTATTTTTATTTTTTTGGAGGGGGGAAAGCAAGGCAATTGGGGTTAAGTGACTTGCCCAAGGTCACACAGCTAAGTGTGTCAAGTGTCTGAGGCCGAATTTGAACTCAAGTCCTCCTGACTCCAGGGCTGGTGCCTACCCACTGCACCAACTAGCTGCCCCAAGTGGGAAGAATTTTAATCTGAATAGTGTAATGGAATAAAAAATGGCATAGAATCTATCGGCAGGGGCACTAGGCAAACCAAAGGAATAATATCTTCATGGTACTTTCCATTCCCCTCCTTTGGCACAACATTTCAATTCAGTGTAGTTCCTTAAAATTTATGGAAGTATATCATAGAAAGCTGCTAATATTACTGTAATCTAGGAACAATGTCAAATGGTCATGAAAAGTGGCTTCTAAGGATAGTTGGCAGGCACTGAGCTTAATTCTGTTTCAGTTTGCATTTAAATAATGTAGTTTTTAAAAGATTTGCTACATTCTTACTTTTTTGTCTTAGGTCCAGTAATTTTGTGGGGGCATGTCTTTGATTTTTGATGAAAGTTAATGAAAAATAGAGTTTAATTGTAAAAAATTAAATTCACAAATATTACTGGAAAGTATCTATGCCATAAAATAAGAAATAACTATCATCTTCAACTATTCCTTATATTTTAATATTATGCCTTTTATATTTTAAATAATCTAAATATTGTTTTCTATATGTGGCTTGTGATGTTTGATTGACTTGCACAGAACTTGACCACATTAGCTTACATCAACTATTGCATTAGATAGTACCTGAAAAATTATTCTAAACTCAACTTTAGTAGCCCATTCTCCTAGAACATCTTTAGCAATATAATTATGCATTCTATTTTAATCCTTTTTACTGTACTGTAACCTAATGGTTAATTGTTTTACCCTTGTGTTTCAACAATCCGGCTAGCAGCTTCTGTGGGGGTGTAAGATCCACCCACAACCAGCACCCAGAAAGCTGCCAACAGCACAGTTTCTTTTGATCTGCTTAACCTAGGAAAGCAAGGTGAAGGGGTTGACAGGCTTACTTTAATTCAGCATACAAATATCAGTCACTTAGTTCAGGGGAGAAGGCCAGCACCCTGAACTTCAGAGCAACATACAAATAAATTATAAACATCAACAGACAGACCCAATACAGATTAATAGTTACCAACATCTAGGTTCAGCCCAGGAGCTCAGAACAAGGGCTGGCCCAGAGTCACATGCCACCACTGCTGTAAGGAGGAGCTCCAAAGAACAGACAGCCAATCCCTGGTTTTTATGTCTTCTTCAGCGTCAGGGGTGAGTCACATATGCGACTCACCCATGTGACCAAGAATCGTCACAAAGAGGCGGACTTAAACCCATGTGGTCTAAAAGCCTCTGCTGTCCCAGACATGTAAACTAGGCCCTCCCTGGAGTTAGCCCCACCTTGGGCCCCATCTTAGTCGCCAATCCACCCCACTAAGGTTTTACACTTAATAGGGGTTTGGGCCTGGGGCTTAGCACCTAGTAAGGCTCAATGAATTACTTAAAGGGAACAAAAGCCAAATTATTCAAGGGCACTTGTTGAACTAAGTGCTAAGGAGCCCATTTTTGCTTACCAACACACCTTAATATTTGACATTCAATTTAAAACGTAAAGTGTTGACTGATTTGGGAATAGGTTACCTGAGAAATAGCTTTTTTCTATTCATATTTTATAACAGCTGATTTCAGCTGTCTCTTTAAGCTACCACATAACAGCTGAGGACTTACTCTTGGTCTCTAGATGTGAAGTGAGGGTAACTTGAAGCACCAAATTTGGAGTGGAATGTGTAGAACCCTGGAATTTGTTTCTTTATCAGCAACAGCTTTAGGCTATTGACATTTGTGATATATAAGCATGGGCATAATGACTTTATTTTGCTCTTTATCTTCTTTTCCTACACACACACACACACACACACATGAGTCTATGTGTATTTTTATATAGAAGCTTCAAATACCACACGTAACTCAAAAAGAATAACCACCCTCTGATTTTTCTGTCTTTCTGCAGGTCAAAGGCAAATCACATATAAAGAAATTCAATCTTTAGATCACAGTGTGAAATAAAAAAACCCCAAACTTAAAAATGCCCCGAGTAGCTTCAGATTTGTTGTGATTCCTCCTATATGGCACAATAATTTTACATAGTTTGCAATGAAAATAGATGCAAAAATTGAATATAACTGATAGAAATTAACCTTATGCATAACTTTGCTTTTTTTCCTTTTCTCCAGAAGAATGAAGTAAGTTCCTTAAGGAAGAGGGACTGTTTTGTTTTGGTTTTTGTATTATCAGAGCCTAGCATGTGTGTGCAAGCTATGGAATACTATAGCTGATCCAGAATTGAAATGGCACATCACTCAGAGAGCTACGGAGAGGCATATGATGGGCATGAGAAGGCTGAAACACACAACAAAAACCACAAATAGGAACAAGATTAAAGAATATCATCTAATAAATATATGGTTAAAAACAATATATTCCGGTGAAGAGGTCTTGTATGAGTATCCTCATCGTGTCAGGACACAGCAAAGAAGACCTTCAGCCGTCTGAGCAGATCTTCCGTGGTGAAGGCAGGGAAAGACAGACCGGACAGGTATGAACGGGCCGTGCTTTGCCTTGCTGGAGGGAACATTCCCGTTGGGAGAACATTGTTCATTTGAAAGCACATTTGCTCGCACATAGCGGCTATTATTTAAGGATTTGTTGAATTGAATTCATTTCACAGAATCAGAAATTGTCGGAATTGGAAGTTATTTAAGAGGTCTCCTCCTTGAACAAAAATCCTCTCTAGAAAATGTTCAAAAGATGGAAATTTAGACTTTGTGTGAGGACCGCCAAACGGAGGAACTCCTATTTCCTTCAGAGGCAGCCCATTTTACTTCTGGATAGCCTTGATGGGAAGTTTTTCCTTACAGTGAAGCCGTATCTACCTTGAAACATTATTTTTGTTTCAGCCTTTGAAAAAATTGAAAGCCACCATGATGTCTTGGGATGCATCTAAGAATAGGGCGATTCTCATTGTGCCTTGCCTTGAGTCAGACCTCGTCTTGAATTTCATGTTTAGTTCTGGGCTCCAAAGCTTAAGAAAGATGCTGTCAGTCTCTACAGTGTTCAGAAGATAGAAACTTGGATGGTGAAGGATCTTGAGTATTGGATAAAAATGGGAATGCGAAGCCTGGAGAGAAGATACTAGGGAAAACTTGATATCTGTGTTCAAATATTGGGAGGACTGGGGACCATCTCCAGTCATCTTGATCTGTATCTTGCCGTTGGACCCAGATGGCTCTGGAGGAGAAAGTGAGGCCGATGACTTTGCACAGCCCTGTCTCACTTAAATCCAATTCACTGGCAAGTCATGGTATCACCTTCTTGATGTCATGGTCCTCTTTGAGAATGAAGGAAAGACAGCAACAACCTTTGAAGGACTGTCACGTAAAAGAAGAATAGGCTTTTTCTGCTTGATATCAGAGGTCAAAACCAGGATCAATGCGTAGAAACTATAAAGTGGCAAATTTAAGCATCATATCAGGAAAAATATCCAATTAGAAATATCAAAAATGGAATAAGATGCTTAGAGAAGTGTTGTGTGCCCCCTTCCCTGAAAGCAGAGTCTGGATGACTACTTGTTGGACATTTTACAGTGGGGATTCTTTTTATGGATTGTACTCAATGGCTTCTGAGGTCCTTTCCTGCTCTCATATCTTGTGATGCTGTAATTTTAATGAGGCTGGGACAATTTTACATGGGGCCCATATTCTTTTTTTAAAAAGTATTTTGACCTTCACATTCTATATTGCTCTGTCATAATGCTATGGTTAATCTAATCTATAAGATGAGATCTCTATCATATCAGTAGTATATATGTGCATGTATGCACATATATGAATAAATTGTGCATGTATACACATGTGCATTATATGTATACATGTATAATCTACACATAAATGTATATCCTCAAAGCCAGTTGTTCCTGTAGTGCATATTGTGGTATTCAACTCTCTTTAAGACTCCCAGATTATACATTAGCTTTCTTTGAAAAGATAGATCTCATCCCTGATGTCTGCATGCCAGCAAATTCTGTCAACTGCAGTTGTTTCCCAGCTGTCTATGGTGAGGTTACATGCTTCAGGCAGTGTTTCTGAACATTCTAGTTCATTTCTCTGGCTGTGAGATACTCCTTATCTTGATTCACCATAAAATGGTTGATTTTTATCATCAACTTTGTAATCTGTTCATCGCAAGAATTTTTTTTACATCTGAGATCAAAATAAGTCAACATCATTCTTGCTATTAAAGATTATGTTCATTAATTTTTTAGACAGGAATTATTCTGCCAAAAAACAATTAGAAGAAATTTCGTTGGCAGGACAAATAAAAACTAAGGAGTAAAGGGGAATTCTACCTTAGAAGGGGACATTTATTTTCTTTTTAACCAACAAATAAACTAGCCTTCTATGGTAGGTTGTAACCAGTGATTTTTGAAAAAAAGTGGGTTTTTGGAAAAAAGATAAGAGAAAATGCTACATTTAGGCTATTTAATAATGCTGAGTTAAGGCTTGTAAATAAGGAAGCAGGAATGATAAATCAATATAAATAAAACACCCTTTATCTTAAGGTATCAGTAAATGGGACACAAAAAGGCATTTCTCTACTTTTTAAGATTTTCAAGACATCTCAGAAGCTATTTTTCCTGAATAATTCTAAACATTTCAATACTTCCAGAAAGTCTTCAGCTATCTTCAGTTGAAAGAAGAGAGAGTCAATATAAACTTCTGAAAATTTTGAAAATATCCTATAATAAAATTCATAATGCTTATTTTTATGGGGAGATTGCTAAAACAGAGAACTAGTACTTACAAAGGGGAAGAACTGCAGATATGGGGCATGCTCCAGGGGTGGATGGAGAAAGCTTAAGTATCAGATGTTTTCAGTCATTACAATGTTTTCCTGGAAGTACGTGTGTTTTACATTTACAAGTTTAATGCATAAGGTAAAAGTCATCCATAACTCATATTGAGAGCATCTATAAAAGGACCTTGGGAATTTCCTGATGTGGATAGAGTTTTAATGATGAGATCTCGATACATCTTTCACCTTACATCATGGCTTTACTTTTGTATAGTTTTGTAGAATTACGTCTGCAAATTTAATAGGAAGGTAAAACATGGAAACAATATGATATTACTTGAAATCTGAACCTAACAGAATGCAAACTCATGGGTAAAAGTTTAAAACCCCAAAGTAGCCATTCAAAAAGGGTGCAGCATATAGATGATGTATATAAATTCACAGCATTGGAGTTTTACCTTCCTCAACCTTTTTTTTACATTACAATAAAATTCATCATACATAAGCCTTCGGGGAAAAAAATCTGAGTGATTCAAACCTAAGATAGCTGATGCACTGAGTTCTACTTTCTCAAATCTGAGGAACAGATGTTGCTATGCCAGCATAGTTCTCTCTAGATAATTATTGCATTCTTTAGTTTTATATCGAGGACTGTTATTATTTTTAAAAATTCTACTACCTCTTTTTGCAAACTATTTACAGAGACATAGGGATATTTTGAATATACTTAAACTGCTTACAGAATAGATATATTCACAGGCATATCCCACAGCAAGGGGCTGTTTTAGTAGGTGAAAATTGCAATAGGATAGCATTTCTTTTAGTTTCTATTTACATTTCAGAAGTATAGTAGTCACATTATGTACCACACACAAACACTCTGAAAAAGAATGTTTAGCTCCTTTTGTATTTTGTGACTTTTGAGTTACCAATTGTTAAATTATTATCTACTTTAAATATTGGGGAATGATACCACAAAGGTTATTAGCCCCCAAAAATCAACCTAATTTTTCACAAAGCAAATTGTCAGTAGCCATGTTCCATATTTTTCCTTTCATTCCTATTTCTCATTCTCCTCAACATTCCCATGTGAAACATAAACACCATAATCTTGTATCATTGCTGAATTCGCTTTCCTACCAGTTGTATTCGGTCAAGTAACCAAAATATGTGAATACATTATAAGGGACCTTATTATTTCTTTGATTGATTTGGTGAGTAATTGTGGAGGTCAATATATAAGGGTGGATGAAAATTATAATGAGTTATCAATACAAGGTACCAAGATAGCTTTCCTGAGGTGGGCTTCCCCGTCTCTGAAGGGCCACATCAAATATGTTATAATGGATTGGACTAGATGACTGGTGAGATGTCTTCAAATTCTCATACTCAGTGATTCTGTAAAGTTCATTCCTGCTTTCAGGTTTCATTGCATACTATACTCTGATGGATCTCTACCATTTCAATAAAATTCTCCTTCTTCAACTCTGTGCCGAATGGTATAGTATGTACAGAAAAGTACAGAATGAAATTCCTCCCTACTTCTTGATTTTTATCCATGTCTTTCCACAAATCCTCCATAGCCATTTACTCACGGTGCTGGAGACTTTCCTCTAAATACCTTATGGCTTCAAATCGTAAGTAACACTCAGGCTACCTGTTTATTGTCTTTCTGTTTTACAGGAATATTCTACTTGCTTTTCTGTTAATATGTTTATGTCCTTGATATATTTTATTCCATTTTTGCTTAAATAGTCTTTGGTAATATGTTGAAGCCCTCTTAACCACCATGTGTTTTCCATTGTCCTTTGAGTCACCTTAAATTTTGATTTTTTCATGACCATGACTTTCCAAGATTCACAGTTGCATAGTATCACTTGGACAATACTGGTATTAAAGGGATTATTTTGTTTGTTTATTGGTTGATCGGTTTTCTTTAGGGCAGTGGCCAACTTAACATCTTGAACATTATTTTTTACTTTCCCAACTATCCAATAGCCTGACTTACTTCTACTCTGGTTCAAGGTTGTGATCTTTCTGTAGCTTCTCTTCAAGACATGTAGAGGTATGACTGTCATAGAAAAATGAGGCATGGTCTACAGAACATATGCTAGGGGTGACAGGGAATTAAAATCTAATTCATATGATTTAATGGTCAGAGACCTTAGAAGTCATCTAGTCAAATTCTCTGTACAGAGGAGGAGACTGAGGGTTTTTTCCAGGGTCGTGTAGTTGTAAGGAGCAGAACTAGGGTTTGAACCCAATTCTTTTGACTCCAAATTTCATGCACTTTTGATTATACCAGTTCTAAAACTGCCTTACCTAATGCATATTGATGTGACCAGTCATAATCAACAATAAAACTGTTTCAGCTTACCTATTATGGAGTGGAAAGAGCACTTAGTCTGTTGATAGGAAACCTGTGGTCAAGTCCTAGCTTTGATATTTAGGTAAGTTGTTTAGGTCCTCAAAGTCTTAATTTCCTCCTTTTAAAATTAGGAATAATATTTGTGAGGAAAATGCTTTACAAATTAGAGTATGCTATATACATGTCCAATTATATGATATTCTACAATTATAATAAATTCTGGATTAATGGAAATATCAGGAAGTCAAGTTGACAAGTCTCAAATATTTATTAAGCATCCACTACGTACCAAGCACTATGCGAAGCTTGGGATTCAAAGGAAAAAGGGAAAAAAACCAACAATCCCTGTTCCCAGGGAGCTCATAGCCTAATTGGGGGGACAACATGAAACAACTACACATAGAATATATAGAGTAAGTTGGAGAGAATCTCAGAAGAAAGCATTAGCTTTAAGGGGGATCAGGAAAGTTTTTCCGAGATGCTGAGCGCTTCAGTCAAGAATTGAAGGGAACCAGTGAAATCAGGAGGCAGGGGTGAGGAGGGAGAGAATTCTAGGCATGGGATGCACTCAATGAAAATGCACAGTCAGGAGGTAGAATGTTTTGGGTAAGGACATAGAAAACATGTACTGGCATAAGGTGTAAAAAGACTGGAAAAGAAGGAAGTCACCAGGTTACAAAAATGCCAGACAGAGGGTTTTATATGTGACCACAAGGAGCTTCTTATACTATAGGAATATCAGTTTGACAGCTGAGTGTAGGATGAGTTGGAATGAGAAGGCTTATGGCATACAGACCAAATAGCAGGTTGTTGAAATAGTTTATTCATGAGGTGATGAAGGCCTGGACCATCTTGGTGGCAGCATCAGAGGACAGAGAGGGGCATATTCAAGAGATGTTAAGAAGGCAAAATCAAAAGGATATGACAATGGATTAGATACGGAAAGTGGTAGAGAGTGAAGAGTTTAAGGCAACACCTCAGACAATACTAGATCAGGTGACTAGGAGGTCCACCTAGGAGGTGACTAAGAGTACCACCACTAGGTGTATTAGAAAGAGGAGAGGGTTTCAGGGGAAAGATAGTGAGTTTAGTTTTAGACATGTTGAGTTTAAGAGCTGTCCAATGGGCAGTTGGAGATGTGAGACTGGAGGTCAGGAAAGAGAGAGGTTATGACTGGATAAATAGAACTGAGAATCACTTGCATAGACATGATAGTTGAGAGTATGAGAGATAATGTCACCAAGCCAAATAGTACAGGGGTATGAAGGAAGATGGTCTAACATAGAGCCTTGGGGAGCACCCATAGTTCAGTGTGTATGACTTCCATGAATACCCCATAAAAGAGTCTGAGAAGTGGTCCAGCAGGGGAACCAAGAGAAAGCCATGTCACAAACACCTAGAGAGAATAGATTAATGAGAAAAGGGTGTCCAACACTGCCAGAAGCTGCAGAGAGGTCAAGAAGGATGAAGAAGCAATATACTTTATTTTCATGAAATTTAAGATACTTCAAATTCATACTTTTAAAAAAAGACTTCTACAAATTGGTCTTGGGAGTGGTTTTAGAGGTTTTAGTCAGGGGAGGACAGATATTAGTGTATCCCTAACCAAAGAATAATGTTTCTCTAACATGGAAAGAAAGTTCCAAATGAATGCACATAGACTGATAATACTCAACTCACCAGAGACATCTCTGTCATAGATCTAGAGCTGGAAGGGCCTTCAGAGCCCAAATAGTCCAACCCTTTCATTTACAATGAGGAAAATGATCTCCAAGGAGGTTAACTGACTTAACTTGAGGTTATATAGGTAGTAAACATCAGAGGCAGGACTGGAACCCAGGCTCCATAGACAGTGCTCTTCCAATACACCACACAGGTTTCTGATGATGAATGGTATGATAGAGAAATCATGCTCACAAACTTAGAAAGATATCTGAGATTCTTCCATCAGACATTGAATACGGTTGGAACTTGTGTCCAAAAATTTGATGGAATATTGTCTGTATAGGAATATCTTTATATTTTCATCAATGAACAGAAAAATAATTTGTTACATGAAATTGAGTAAAATATGTATTTACAAGCCTTCACAAAATGGTAGAACACCAATTGCAATATCATTCAAGGCAATTTCTAGAACATTTGCTGTTTCTAATTTTAGTTTCTTGTTTACCTTAGGGGGGAAATGTTTCGAAGTTTGATTACATATGCACAGTTGAATGCTTGTGGCTGACAAACAGAAATATCAACATGAAAATTAAACTTTTCACAGAAGAAGTGAGGTTAAATCACATTCCCCCCCCTCCAGGCTCCACAGTCTACACAACTCTCCAGAGCTATAAGAGTTAACTAGCAAAGCCCAGGCAAAATCCTTGAGATAAAATCTAGACCAGTACTGCAGATGTGTGGAGCACAGAGAAGGTGTGGCTCATTTATTCTGCATCCATATTTAATGCCTAAAATTATTTTTAAGTCTTGAAACATCTTGGAAATGCTGTGAATTACAATGCTTAGACAAGGCCAAACCCATTCTTAAATATAAAGAGGAAAGTAGGGAAAAGGAACTAAAAGTGAAAAATCCCAGGTTACTCACGATTCTTTTCACCTTTCCACCTTGACCCAGCTTTCATTCTGCCTGAGACGCCCACAGTAGAAGTTATTTCTGCCATCCAGAGCAGCAGCATCAGTGACAGCACAGCCATGCCAGGTAAAAAATAACCTCTACAGGGAGGGGAGTGAATACTGACACCGACGAACCTGAAGACTTTTACTGGCAATGAAAATCTAGAGCCAATCCTGTCATTTTATTCAGCAGAGATGCGAAAACATGGTTTCTGCCATACATTTTAAAAAGCAGGTATGTTTGCATCACGCTCTCCATTTAGATTATTCTGGAAATGGCAAAAAACCAGAAAAGGACATAAAACCATCTTCTGATACACAGAAATCAAATACCAAGAGAGTGAAAGAGCTTTCACTGGGATCTCTGCAGATACTGGCTCCTAACATGCTTCTGCAGCCCCTTAGCTTTTCCAAATGTTTGTCAACAATCCTCATAACACAATAACAGGGGACAGCAGAGGTTTAAGCATCTCTCCCCTCCCTCCCCTCACTGCACTGTAAATTATAGTATCTGATGAAATAGGATGTTTAATTTTGGCACTGCAGACTCACCTCGTTTCAAACAGACCTAGCTGTTAAGAAAAAAAGAAAACAAGTTTGCAAAGCTCTATTTAGCATCTGGGAGAAGAAGGTAGATGGCTAGAGAGACCCGGTGCCGAATGATGATAAAAATACCTTTGCAAGGAGGGAGTGGTAAGTAATTGTCTTCTATTTAGCTTGCCCTACTGTAGTTTTCTATTTGGATAGTAAAGTCAAAGGGGGAGTTTCTCTTCTTATACCCCCTCCCCCACTGCATCTAGAATCTGTAGACCAAACTGTCAAATATACCACTTTCACATAATGATCTGCAGTACAGTGTTTTGAAAAAGCTCACACAACAATAATACAGCTTTATTAATAGATGCTGGCATCTTCAGTGCAGCCATTATGCTGTGTAATGATTTTGCCATCTCACGAACTGAACAGACTCTTGAGCAAATCAGACTTCTCTGGTTTGCAGTTATCTCTCCATTTTTTCTTGCACGTGCCCCCCAAGATGATTATTTTGTAACAAGACTGTAACCAAGGAAGACCCTCGTATTTTGCTGTAATTAAATTCTTCACCATAATCAAATAATTTTCTAATACTAAGGCAATGATAGAAGGGAAGCCAGCACAAATATAAAAATATATTTTCAGATATGATCACTTACATAATAATATTGTACAGCCTGACCTACTTCAAATGTTAAGCTGATAAACAGCATTAATAATTCCTCCCTACCCCAGAAGAGTGTTAGAAACACTAGATTCTACATCTTACCACATCAGATATATTATAAAAATCTCTGAAAGAACATCATCATAAGTTCTTTGTTTCCCTGGCTTTCTCCAAGTCTTAGTTTGAACACTGCCTGATCCAGGAGGCTTTCCTTATGCCCAGAGCTTCTAGTACTTTCCTTTCTGAGATTAACTCCCATCTACTTTTTATAAACCTTGTATGTACACATTTATTTGTATGTTGTATCACTCATTAGAAGGTGACTTATTAGATGGCAGAGACTATTTTTGCCTTTCTTTGTATTCTGATTCCTTTCACAGTGTTTGGATCACAGTAAGTGCTTAATAAATGCTTCTAGATTAAGTGGATATGCACAAATATAAAGATTTCTTTCTGTATTAGTATTGTAAAGCCATGTTAATAAGCTTTAAGAATGAATGTCATTAATAATCTTATTTACTTGTCACTAATCAAGACTGATAATAATCATAAAAAGATTAAAAATTTAAAAATGCACTATTATTGTGGCATTCTAATGACAATACTTTTTCTTTTGGTGTCCTGCCTATTTGGGTCTGCTGAGTAAATTTAAGCCATGTTGAAAAGAGTAGTGCAGGATGGCAAACCAAAGACAAGAAGGTCCTATAGGACAGAAGGGATCCTCAAAGGAGATTGTTGAGTTATCTACCATAAAATCTGGCTAAAGAAAAAACAAACCAATCCCCTCTCTCCCTAATGAAGATTCAGGTTTTCTGGTTTCTGGGTCAGGAAAACCTATGTTCAAATACTATCTTCTGCCTTACTGTGTGACTCTGGGCAAGAAACTTAACCAGTTTTTTTCAGGGGGGGAAGGCAGGGCAATTGGGGTTAAGTGACTTGTCCAAAGTCACACAGCTAGTGTTTCAAGTGTCTGAGTTCAGATTTGAACTCAGGTCCTCCTGACTCCAGGGCTGATGCTCTAATCACTGTGCCACCTAGCTGTCCCCACTTAACCAGTTTTAATCTGTAAAAATGAGATAATAATTGCATCTACCTCACAGAATTGATGTGATGACCAAATGAGGTAATACAATTTTTTTTTTTGCAAAATCTTAAAATACTATAGAAATCCTACCGTACTACTACTAGTAGTAGTAGTACTGCCTATTTTTAATGTAGTAATGAAGTAAGGTGGCATTATGTTGACACATCTCATTAGAATGACACAGTATAGTGTTTTCGAAGTATGTTCTTAATGAGGCTTCAGGTAAATTAAATAAGCCTGGAAGATCAAACTGTATATTAGACATTGGTCTTCTTTTTTAATAGTTTTTTTATTTGCTCAGTGATTCAGTCACATCCAGTTCTTTGTGACTCCATGGATTATACAGCCCATGGGGTTTTCTTGGCAAAGATACTAGAGTGATTTGCCATTTCCTTCTCCAGGAGGTTAAATAGGCTAATTCAATGCTAAATAGACCAAGGGTATTGTTGGCTGGCCATGGCGACTATTTTGCTTTTACCTGTTCTTTGAGCATAGCCTGAAGTTGTAGCTGCAGCTAGAATTCCTAAACATAAGTGCCTTTGGTCACAAACTAGACACATCAGGTGTAGATGGAGGACTCTACACAGATACATGCTTCTGGAAAACAAACAAACAAACCTTAAAACATATGCCATAGAGAAAATGGGTTATCAGCATCATCTACACAACTACAGATCACACATTTCAAAACAATAATCTTAGAATTTCAGACCTAGCAAGTTCATCAGAGATCAAAAGCATAGAAGCTCTGAGTTGGTTTAGGAATCAAAGGCCATTTAGTTCAATCTCTTCATTAAAAAGAATCCTCTTTCTCACATCCCCACAAAATGGCCATTCAACCTCCACCTGAAGACCTTTAGTGATGGGGAACTTGCTACCTGCATCTTCTAAATGATAGTTCTTGATCCTCTGGAAGATGACTTCTCTACATTAATCATTCCTAGTTCCTTCAAATGATACTCACTTAAAGCGCTTCATAATTCTGACTGCCTCCTCTGAACATTTTCTACCCTAGCCATGCCCTTCCTAAAATGTAGGACCCAGCATTGGACATAATAACAAATGAAGTAACACATTTTATACTGTATATATTGCTTAAGACTTTTATACTGTTTAGTTTGCTAACACTGTATGGCCACTAACTATTCATGAGGAAGCATTTATAAACCCAGGTCTTTTAAACCTTCATCTACCTCACATTTCATGGCCTTTGTGCTATACAATTAAGACCAACAGGGTTCCTATTTAAAGATTCAAGATTTGTTTTATAGAAGAAATAGTGGGGGCACTTTTCTTCATGAGCTTTGTATTTTAAGCTAAATAGGAAGATCTTTGTTCTCCACCTGCTTTGTAACATAGCTGGATGGCTGCAATTGAGGAATAATGCAAGATGCTCCAACTGCCAAATGTGAAAAGGCTTGAAAAGCAGGCTACTTCACATAAAAGCTTACCACTGTTCTTTCCAGCTTATTTGAAAAAAAACCAGGCATACAAAAGATGACAATTTCAATTCTTAAAATAGAAGAAATATACATTTCTCTGACTTAGTAAAAAATAAAATGGTGTGGGAGTAGGAGTGATGAAGGAGAAATGCCATAGATTTTTCAGAGAGGCAGCTAGGGCTGGATTTGGAGACAGGAGAAATTGAAATTAAAAGTCAGATTCCTGACATTCACTGAGTCTCAGTTTTCTCATCTGCAAAATGGGGATAATAATACCTGCAGTACTTATATCATAGGATTGTTATAAGATTAATCATATAAACAAAAACAAAAGAGGAAAAATAGTGCGCCTCAATCTGCATTCAGACTCCATAGTTCTTTCTCTGGATGTCTGAATGCAGATTGAGGCATACTTTTTTTTCCTTTTGTTTTTGGGGTTTTTTTGGTTCTGTTTCCTCTTTCTCATGATTCATTCCATTGGTCATAATTCTTCTTCACAACTTGACTAGTGTGTAAATAAGTTCAATGTGAAGTTATACAGAGAAGATATATCAGATTCCACGCCGGCTTGGGGAGGAGGCGGGGAAGAAAATCTGGAACTCAAAATTATGTAGAACCTAGTATTGTAAACTAAAAATAAAAAACCTCAAAAAAAGATAAAGAATATAAACATATTATAAATCTTAATATTCTATGTAAACGCCAGTTGCAATTATTACAGTAATCTGTAAGCATAGGATCACAGAAAAAATGATCTTGGATTTAATGTTCGAAGGGATGACCAAGTCTAATCCCTTCATTTTACAAATGAGGAAACTGAGGTCCACAGATGTTATGTGTTTAGAGATTGCCTGGAGGCACTGGGAGGTTAAATGATTTTCCTAGGGTCACATATCCAGTGAGTGTCTGAGGAAGAATTTGAATCTAAGTCGAGGCATCTAGGTGGACCAATCGAAAATAAACACTGGATATGGAGGCAATAAGATCAAGAGGAAGTCATTTCACCTCCCTCAGACTCAGTTTCCTTATTTGCAAAAAGGGGATAATGACAGCGACTGGCTCCTCGAGTTGTTGTTGCAACCAAATGAGAGAGTATTACTATATAACTGCTTGCTGTCATTATACCTAACTGCCCCGTGATGGTGGAAGGGACCGTAAGAGGAAATCTCCATTTACAGATGAAAAAACCTGAGGCCCAAGGTCATATTGTCAGTGGCAGGGCCATGGTTTGAACCCAGGTCTTTTGACTCCAAATTTAGTCCTCTTACCACCAGCAATTGATGTTTGCTTTCTTGTATTTGGCAATCACAACGATAATGCTACAGATTTACCAATATCTATGAATCTCCGCTTATTTTGACTATATTCAATTTAAGTATCTGGGTAGTAATATTTATGGTCTGCAATATGGCAACTTATAGCCAGGCCCTAAGGCTTCCTGAAAGTGAAAATGAGGGTGGAATCCTTGGATTGGATAAGCATTAAAATGCTCCAAACCTTTTTTTCTTTTTATTACAAATTGAAGTTTTATCTATCTTATTATAATAAAAATGTTTGGTGGGTTATTCCCTTTATCCTACACACCGATGCTTGGCTGAAAGACCAAAAGCTGAAATGGATAGACAAATGAGCTAATATGAAGGTAAGGCCTAAGCAATTCCTTGAGGAAGAAATGGATTACTATGTAAATGAAGGACCATAACCCTATTATGGTGACTAAAGAGCTAGGCCCAAAGTCAGTAAGACCCATGTTGAAATCCCACCTCTGACACCTACTGGCTGTGTGATCCTCAGCCAGCTGCAGTAATCTCTCTGCATTGGACAGCTGTCGAAGATTATCAGGTGCAGACTGAATAGCAATTTGCATCGGTACAGAGAGGTTCTTCATTTCATTGGTGTTCCCCTCACCAGCAAAAGTACAAATTGGGTTTCCTACTTCCTCCACCCCAAAGTGTCTACATTGAAGCCCTAAGTTCTTTAATCCATGCATCTTTAGGCCTCTCTCCTGGATGGTAGTTTATAGCGTAGGGGAATTGGGTTGCTATCTTATAAAACAAATGAAAAGAAATTTGACCCAAGTTTTGTTGTCCTTTATGAGAATGTAAAGGAAACAAAGATATTTATTTCAAAGAATGAGCTTATTTTTATAACGAAAACTAATTAAAAATACATATGAGTTTCCCATCCTAATTTAAGAGGAGTACTTGGGAGAAAGTTGAGAATAGATTACTCGATTCTTATTTAGAACTACTCTGTTCTTAATAAGTTATTTTTGTGGCTATTAAGCTGCCTTTGATTTTTAAAAGGACTGCATTGTCCCTAGGGGCAGCTGGGTGGCACAGGAGATAAATGCCAGGCCTGGAGTCAGGAAGAACTAAGTTCAATCCTGTCTCAAACACTTGCTAGCTGTGGGCAAGTTACATAGCACCTGTTTACCTCAGTTTCCTCACCAAAATGAGTTGGAAAATGAAATAGCAAACCATTCTCAGCATATGTGCCAAGAAAACCCCAAACATGGTCATGCAGAATCAGACATGACTAAAATTACTGAACGACAACATCCCAAAGTCATAAGGTCATCTGAGAATCATTTATGTCACAGTAAGATTCCAATCATTACCGGTTTCATTTATACGAGTTTTTCTCACAACCGTCCTTTGAGGTAGCACAAATCTCATTACCCCATTTTAAAGATGAGGAGCTAGAAGCTCACAAAGCTCAAGCGTTACAGATCTAGTTTCACAGATATTATGTTCTAGCTAAGATTTACAACCAATAGAGTTTGAATAGGCCTTAGTCGCCGAGTTCAACTCTTTCATTTTACAGTTGACGAAAACAAGGCTAAGTGTGTTGTTTGAGGTTATGTGGGTAGTAAGAAGCTGGACTGTGATTTGATTCATTTTCTAACTCCAAATTCAGAGCATTTTCCTATCTACAAGTCTGCTGACTCCAAGGCTGCTGTTCTTTTTCACTTTCTACATGTTGTAGTTACTATAACATTTCGCTGAAAACACTACTTAATTCACTTTTTAAAATAACATACAGGTCCTAGTATCCTGGAGGAATCATGATGATAAGGAAGGAAAGGAACATTTGAGAGTCAGATCAACTCTATGTAATACAGAAATGAATCTGAAAGGAGATTGGGGGAGTAAATTAAATAATTGAGTTTTCAGGGTCCCTACTTATTAGAATAGCAAAGACAATGTTCTCAGTAGTCCAGAGTCAGAAGTGAATTTTGGGCTCCTTTCCTCCTTCTTTTTGGTTGTGGAAAGAAGCAAATAGTAAGATAAATGATGGACAGAAACAGTTTAACACAGAGATGGAGCAAGTGGTCACTCAGTTGTAGAACGTGAAGGTATTTTAAGGTTACTTCAAGGTGTGTGACTTTTATTTATTCTAGTAGTCTTTTATCAGATTGCCTTTCTTTGTGAATTGTCTTCTTAAGCTGAAAGGTGAGAAAACAAAACTGATGGGCTGGGTGCTCTAATGGAGGAAAAAGGAAGAGAACCTGGGAGCTTGGAGCATTGACTGGAACAGCTATTCTCTAAAGGTATCTAAGCAAAAGGTATATTAGGATAAAGAGTAGTCAAAGGAAAGATACATATATATATATATATATATATATATATATATATATTCTTTATCTAGATATCTATATCTATATATAATCTTAGTTTTAAAAAGTTTCTCAGAGTCTGTCTAATCTGACCCATATCTGACCAGCAATGCTATTTGAAACATAACCCACAGTGGTCATGCAACCTCTGAACATTTTTTTTCACTTTTAGATAGCTCTAATTTTTAGGAAGTTGTTTTTCCTGACATCATGTCCGAGTTTACTTCTTCTCAACTGCTACCTTTTGCCCCTAGTTCTGATCTCTGGGGTCAGGAGGAACACATTTAATCCTTTCTCCATGTGGCAATCCACGAAATACTTGAAGGCAGTTATTGTCTCTGCCCTAAATCTTCTCTCTTCAGGGTAACATCCTCAGCTCCTTCAAATATTTCTTAAGTATTATGACCCTGACGGTTTATCAACTTTTCCAGTTTATCAATGACTTTTCTAAAATGTGGCACCCGGAACTCAACATAATACTAAATGTGGACATATGTGAATAAGTATTGTGGGATTCTATGGTGAAGACAAATTTTCCAGTACTTTAAAATATTACTTAATGATGGCCTTAAGTATTATTAGATTATCAAGGAGGAAGAGATCATTTATTGGTCTATGGAACAAAGGGTCGATCATAAAAACTTAATAGAGGAAATGATAATTGAATCTTAGAGGATTGTTAAGATTTCTACATGAGAGAGGGGTGACCTAAGCAGAAGCTTTGTAGGCCTAAGGAATAGTGTGAGCTTAATCAAGACAAAATTCACTCTCTATAAATAAACACACATACATTAAATATTTAATTTTGACTTTACATTAGAAGACAGTGGAAGTGGTATGAGGGAGAAGAATTGTTGTCACCTCAATTCTTAATACCAAGGCACAAAGAATCTACTTCGGTTAGGGTGGTATAAAGTGTGAAAATATGTATAGGAATAATATAAACCTACAAAAATAAATTGGAGGCTGATTTTGGAGGGATGTGAATGCTTATAAAGAATATTGACTTCATACTTACATTGAATATTGTTGAATTGTGGAATACTATAACGATAACATGCATTAGGAAAATTAATGTGGTTCAGAATAAACAAAATAGAATAATAGTTGTTTTAAATGTAATGGGACCTAAGAAACCATTTAGTCCAATGTCTTTGTACCACAGAAGGGAAAAGTGAGGCCAAGAAAGGTTACCTCACTTGCCCAAGATTACACGGCTAAGCAGTGGCAGATTTAGAGACCATAGAACCCAGACCTTCTGAGTCCATCTCTTTCTATCAGACCTTTTGGTATCTGGTTTTGTATTTCAGAGTAGAAGATACTTTTCTTTCCCAATTCTGAGTCTTTGTATGGCAGAATACTATATCCTATATAAGAAAGATATAACTGTTAAAACATGTCTTTGTACATAGTATATCTCCCAACAAAATCTTTAAAGTTTTAGTATGCTAACAATCTATCCATGGTCATCTCAAAATGTTTTCCAGTAGACTCTGGCCTCTAGTAAAATAATTTTAAGTAAAGGAAAGAAAAGCAGCATGGCACAGTGGAGAGAGGTGGTTTTAGAGTACAGATGATGTGGGTTCAATTTCCACCTCTGACATATACTGTTTATGAGTCACTGGACAAATTGCCTGACTTCTTAGCCTTACAGGTAACTCAGTCAGTAAATAAACATGAATTAAGTGCCTACTATGTGACAAGCCTGTGCTATGCATTAGAAATCCAAAAAAAGGCAAAAGCAGTTCCTGTTTTTGAGCTGCTCACAACCTAATAAACAAACAACTCTGTACAAACTATATACAAGATAAATAGGAAGTAATCAACAGAAGTAAGACATTAGAATTAGGAGAGATGGAGAAAGGCTTCCAAAACTATTAAGCATACATGAGGTAGTGATTTCCATTGGGAAAGGAAGTTTCCTCATTGGGAATTCCCTATACCTATGAAATCGCAGCTTCCAGAGAGAGAGGGAGAGACAGAGAGGGAGAGGGAGAGAGAGAGAGAGAGAGAGAGAGAGAGAGAGAGAGAGAGAGAGAGAGAGAGAGAGGGAGAGAGAGAGGGAGGGAGGGAGAGAGGAAGAGACAGAGAGAGAGACAGAGAGACAGAGAGAGAGGGAGGGAGGGAGGGAGAGATTGGGAGAGAGAGAGAGAGAGAGAGAGCAGAGTGATCCATTTGATCAAATTTTAAACATTTGGAAGCTGTCGTAGTTTTATTGAACAAAATGAATGCTCATAATTCACTTATCACAACTTATGCAGTCTTTGTACTCCCCTTAGACGTAGTGGATAGAGTGTAGGACCTGGAGTCAGGAAGACCCAAGTTCAAATCCAGTCTCAAACACTTACCAGCTGTGTGAACCTGGTTAAGTCACTTAACCTCTCTGTGCTTCAGTTTCCTCATCTGTAAAATGGGTATAATAATAGGGCCTGTTTCCTGGGATTGTTGTAAAGATCAAATAAGATAATTGTAAAGCACACAGTAAGCACTATATAAGTGTTAGCTGTTATTACTATTAATATTACTTACTTATCTACATACATGATATTTCATACCATGATTGCATTGAAGTTTCCTGGGGGGGAAGATATTGGCTCATTTTATTTTTGGATCCCCACAATACCTACCATATGGTAGGTTATTACTAAATGTTTATTGAATTGAATAACAGCTAATGAGCCTCAGATATAATTCAGAAATATATGAGGTGGTTCTGAAGCGGGCCTCACTCATTTTGAAATAACAATAGAGTATGGGAGAAACAGCAACATGATATGAAAACACAGCAATGGTGATATGGTGGCAAGAGAGCTGATTTCAGAGTCTGAAAGACTGGGGTTCAAATGTCTTTTGTGATACATAATGCCTATGTGACTCTCAGCATGTCATTTAATCTCCCAGTGCCTCAGGTTACTCAGAGAGAAAACCAATTCAAGAGCAGGGGCTTATCTGAATTAATATAGGTAATTTTCATGCTCAAAGTTCCCTATACTAAAGTAATTATAAATGTAATCTCAGGGGCAGGAGCCAAGATGGCAGCTGGAAAACAGGGACTTGCTTTAAGCTCTCCCGCAAATCCCTCCAAACACCTGTAAAAATGACTCTGAACAAATCCTAGAGCTACAGAACCCACAGAATAACAGAGGGAAACAAGTTTCCAGCCCAAGATGGCCTGGATGGTCACTGGGAAGGGTCTATCGCATTGTGCTGGGAGACCAGCGTGGCCAGCGCCAGGAAAGACCAGACCGGAAGTCAGGTGGAGTAGGCATCAGGGCCATGAATCAGTGAGCTGTGGCAGTTACCAGACTTCTCAACCCATAAATGCCAAAGAAAACAGAGCAGGTTAGTGGGAAAACTGTTGGATCTGGGTGAGAGAACTACATGGTCTGGCCCCAGCCTGGGTGGGGGGGGGGCGGAGGTGGCATGGTGGCAGCAGCAGGAAGCTCCTGAGGCTGCTTCCAGAGGGCCAGAGGAGGCTGTTTCCAACCCCAGGCCCACACAGTGTGAGGAATCAAGTGGCGGATCAGAGTGGGACTTCAGGGATTACTTTGCTGGTGCAGAGGCAGGGTTCTCTTGCTTTGCCCTGCTTGGATCTGGGTCAAGGTTCTGGTTGGCGGTTCTTGGGGAGGAGGAGCGCTGCTGTGGCAGAGCTTCTGGTGACTGTGGAGCTCTGAAAACAGCAGCTCAAAACCCCTGAAGCTTGGGACAAAGTACTCTCTACTCTATAAGTAGTCATACCCTGACAAAAAGCTTAAGGGTCAAGTAGTTGGCTGGGAACATGAGCAGGCAGCATAAAAAGACTCAGACTCAGACTCAGAATATAGAATCTTTTTTGGTGACAAAGAAGACCAAAACATACAGCCAGAATAAGTCAACAAAGTCAAAGAGCCAACATCAAAAGCCTCCAAGAAAAATACAAAGTGGTCTCAGGTCATGGAAAAGCTCAAAAAGGATTTGGAAAATCAAGTAAGAGAAGTAGAGGAAAAATTGGGAAGAGAAATGGGAGTGATACAAGAAAATCATAAAAAATAAGTCAATGACTTGCTAAAGGAGACCCAAAAAATACTGAAGAAAAATAACACCTTAAAAAATAGACTAACCCAAATGGCAAAAGAGCTCCAAAAGCCAATGAGGAGAAGAATGCCTTGAAAGGCAGAATGAGCCAAATGGAAAAGGAGGTCCAAAATACCACTGGAGAAAATACCACCTTAAAAATTAGAATGGAGCAAGTGGAACCTAGTGACTTTATGAGAAATCAAGATATACAACAAAGTCAAAGGAATGAAAAAATGGAAGACAATGTGAAATATCTCATTGGAAAAACCACTGACCTGGAAAATAGATCCAGGAGAGATAATTTAAAAATTATTGGACTACCTGAAAGCCATGATTCAAAAAAAAGAGTTTAGACACCATCTTTCAAGAAATTATCAAGGAGAACTACCCTGGTATTCTAGAGCCAGAGGGTAAAATAGAAATTGAAAGAATCCACCAATTGCCTCCTCAAAAAGATCCCAAAAAGAGAACTCCTAGGAATATTGTAGCCAAATTCCAGACCTCCTAGATCAAGGAGAAAATACCGCAAGTAGCCAGAAAGAAACAATTTGAGTACTGTGGAAACACAATCAGGATAACACAAGATCTAGCAGCTTCTACATTAAGGGATTGAAGGGCTTGGAATATGATATTTTGGAGGTCAGTGGGGCTAGGATTAAAACCAAGAATCACCTACCCAGCAAAACTGAGTGTCATGCTCCAAGGCAAAATATGGATTTTTCAATAAAATAGAAGACTTTCAAGCCTTGTCAATGAAAAGACCAGAGCTGAATAGAAAATTTGATTTTCAAATACAAGAATCAAGGGAAGCATGAAAAGGTAAACAGGAAAGAGAAATCCTAAGGTACTTACTAAAGTTGAACTGTTTTGTTTACATTCCTACATGGAAAGATGACATTTGTGACTCATGAGACTTTTCTCAGTATTAGGGTAGTTATAGGTAATATGCATATAGATAGACAGACAGACAGACAGATAGATAGATAGATAGAGGGCACAATGTGAGTTGAACATGAAGGGATGATATCTTAAAAAAATAAAATTAAGGGGTGAGAGAGGAATATATTGGGAAAAAGAGAAAGGGAGAGATAGAATGGCGTAAATTATCTCAAATAAAAGTGGCAAGAAAAAGCACTTATAATGGAAAGGAAGAGGGGGCAGGGGAAAGGGAATGAGTCCATCTTGCTCTCAGCTGATTTGACTTCAGGACGGATTAACATACACACTTCATCGGTTATCTTACCCCACAGGAAAGTAAGGGGAAGGGGATAAGAGGGGGGAATGATAGAAGGGAGGGCAGATTGGGGAGGAGGTAGTCAAAAGCGAACATTTTTGAAAAGGGACAGGGTCAAGGGAGAAATTTGAATAAAGGGGGATGGGATAGGATGGAGGGAAATATAGTTAGTCTTTTACAACATAACTATTATGGAAGTATTTTGCATAATGATTCACGTGTGGCCTATGTTGAATTGCTCGCCTTCTCAAGGATGGTGGACGGAGAGGGATGAAGAGAGAGAATTTGGAACTCAAAGTTCTAAAAACAAATGTCTAAAAAAGGTTGTTTTTACATGCAATTGGGGAATAAGATATGCAGGCAATGGGGTATAGAAATCTATATTGCCCTACAAGAAGGTGAGGGGAAAGGGGATGAGGGTGGGGAGTGGGGTGACAGAAGGGAGGGCAGACTGAGGAAATCAGAATATATGCCATCTTGGAGTGGGGGGAGGGTAGAAATGGGAAGAAAATTTGTAACTCAAAATCTTGTGGAAATCAATGTTGAAAACTAAAAATGTTAAATAAATATTTAAAATAAAAAAATAAAATATAAAAATAAATATAATCTAAGTATAGTAGTTGCTTTTCAATAGCTACCTAATCTTGCTTTCTAGAAAACAAGGACAACAAAGGACTTCTTGGATCTACCCTAGGCAAGGGCACATCCAGAAAGGTCACAGGTTGATGTTTTCCTGGTTCAGATTTGAATACCACACACATCTAAAGCAAATATCCAAATGGGTGTTTCATGTCTATTATGGGCTTGGAGTTTGGCCTAGATCCTGTGGAAATCTCCAGGATTCAGCAGACCCTCTCAGTCCCTTCACTTTCTCCTAATCCTAAAATATTATATATTTGGGGGTGGAGAGTGGAGGTCAGTGGAGCTCAGTGCTCAGCTTAGGCTATGGATTCACGGGCTATGGAGAGAGCCCAGAAATGTCATTAAGGTACTGACATTTTCCTCACTGAAAGGAGCTTCTAGCAGCAACTGGAGGTTTGTTGGCACCAAACTCAAAAAGAAAGTAAATCTGAAGTCAAATATTCTTATTGGCTAAGTCCCAATTCATTTTAGAGCATTAATTCTGTAAAGCAATCTTGTTGGTCTCAAAAATTTAAGTTTTGTCTAATAAACATTTTTACAGTTCCCTGAAAATAATACTGAGAACTGTTTCACATCTGGAGCCTCTCATAAAGTATACATTAATCCTGTTACAGAGGATGATCTAAAACTTGTGGGCCCCCTCCATCAACTCTGGTTCTGGTTTTGTCTGTAGGAAAAACCAGAAGTTATCTGTTCACTCAGTTGATAATTAAATTGTTTTCTTAAAAACTGTTAAATGCTACAAAAATGCATATATGCTTATTATTATTATTGTTAGAGTGTTTATCAGCCCACCTGTACAACGAAATTTGGTATTAAGCCATTCCTGAAAAGTCTTTACAAATTTTTATTTCTTTAATGATCTCTCCCTGTTTCACTGCCATCCCTCAATTAAACAAAACAAAACCCTCACAGCAAACTCACATGGTCTGGGAAAACAAATGCTCACATTGGCCATGTCAAAAAATGCATGTTTCATATTGGGTTAGAATTCCATCACTTCTGGGGCAGCTAGGTGGCGCAGTGAATAGAGCACCAACCCTGGAGTCAGGAGGACCTGGGTTCAAATTCAACCTCAGACACTTGACACACTTACTAGCTGTGTGACCTTCGGCAAGTCACTTAACCCCAATTGCCCTGTCCTCCCCTTGCAAAATAAATAAATAAATAAATTTAAAAAAAAAAGAATTCCATCACTTCTCTGGCAGGAGGTGGGTAGCATGATATATCTTCAATTCCAGCAGTTTATCCTTGCATTAATCAGAGTTATTAAGCTTTTCAAATTGTGCTTTCCCCCCTCTGATGCTGTCATTATGCACAGTATTTTCTCTTTATTTTTATCTTTCTACTCTTTATCAGGTCTTCCCAGATTTAAATTTTTTAAAGTAAGTAGCCTGTAATGGCATTCTAATAGACTGATAGACTGAGTTACCTATATATGGATAATGTATAGGAATCATTTATTATTATTATCAATTTTGAAAAATAGAAAAACCTATGTGTTATAAATTAAACTCAAAGTATTCAAAAAGGAAGCAGTTAGATGAAATATAGTAGTTATATTATTTGATTTTTTGTTAGTTTCTACCTATTACATTGTATACTCTATATATCCAGTCTCCTTCCAATAATGATTTGCACTTTATTCTCTTTTTTTCACCTAGATATCACAAGTTGTTTTCTCCCCCAGTAGAGTAGGCCAAAAACAGACTTTGTAAGTATTAAAAGACTTTATATTTACTTATCTTTACATGAATTATTTTCTACACATAGAATATAAGACCTTGAGACTAGGAGCCAGTTTGTTTTTGTTTTTGTATCTGACCTGTATTGCTAGGGAGAATTTTCACAGGAGGAGCTCCTTATAGGGATAAGATCATAACTCTGGACCAAAAAAATATTCCCAGCACTGTGCTTGGCATATAGAAGCTGTCTGATAGATGAATATTTAACAAATGAACGAATGAATAACATACATATTTTTAAAAAATCCTGTGTTCAGAGATTACACTCCTAAAGGTCCTGAAGTTCCTGATTGTGAAACTAAAGTTTGTTAATACTAATTGAAAAAAATTAGTTTGAATTGAAGAAGAGGTATTTGACTTGGGAGTATTTTCATTCTAATCATAAAAATATGATTTTCATTTTCAAGATGCAAATATTCTTTTAATTGCTGGTGGCTTTTATTGGACTATACCATTTTCCTCTGTCCAAATAATCATCCTTAATTGTAGTTGCCATCTCCCTCAGAGTGGGGGAAAGAAGAAATTCTTGGTTCATTCCATGAAACCACTTAATTTTGCTTTTCTTAGGCTATTGAGTTCATGAGAACAGCAGTTCATTCCTTAAAAGCATCAAAGGAGAAGCAGATTGAATCCAGAAGATTCAACTCTAAGGGCAGTGGTGGTGGGGTAAATCTACTGCATTGGAGGTAGGTGTGAACATTGAGGGAGTCTATTTCATCTTTAGAGAATATACCTACCTGCTGTACAGAGGAACCATGTATAAACAGAAACATTGTAAATGCAAACATATTTCAATGCCCCAAATCATATAACATTCTCTCAGAGTAAGACTATGAATTACCACTCAAAGTACTTATGAAGTGATTTCAAGTTCAAACTCAAATTTTTTGAAAATCAACAAGTTCTTTTCATATTGAGTCAATAAGATGCCTAAAAAGATTAAAAAGAATTTTGGCTGAGATAGATATTGAGTATATTGAATATATGCGAATATATCAATCTATCTATAATGGTCTGATTATCTATTATCTAGCCAAACTTGGATAAAAGAGTAAGTTAACACTAAAAGCCTAATGAGCCAATCTTCCATTATAACCTTTGAATTTCTATAATCCTGTGGGAAAAAAATGCTACCAGTTAACCAACCTGTGCTATAATTTACAACTGCAGTTCTGTTAAGAACCATCAAAATTCTACTTTGACAGATAAAGTTCCTTTTCACCAGTGACTTGTAGCTTCCCTCTGCCCATACCAAAGATACTTAGACTGTAGTCTATGTCTTCAATCTTCTGTTTTAATCCATTTATGTCATGCTTAAGGAAAAGAAGGCTAAATCCTATTCAATTTTATTTATTTTGCTTTGATCCTTAGGTTGTCATGTAAACTAAACACCACATTTCTTTCTCACTTCTGTATAGGCTTGCTAACTAACAGAGTTCTCAAATTTCTACAGGGTGAGAGAAGTTATTTTTAATATAGTGTGAGATATTTTAAAAGAGTGTTTAAAGTGTTAAAATGGATATATGTGCCAAAATAAATGACAATCATATACTTAAATGCAATCATTCCAAAAAACCATGGTCTAAGATTCTTTGTACCAAAGGAAGTACTGATAGATGAAAATAACTTCACATGAGCAATAGCCTAGAGATATTTTGGGAAACTGACTCTACAATTCAAAATCTAGCCATTATCCCCAACTTAATTCAGAGTTCCTCTTAAATCTTGCATGACTGTTTCCTGCTTCCCTCTTCTCTATACTATTCCCTGTCTACCTTCCCCATCTGCTTCCCTCCTTGGCACCAGCCTGCCCCTCCCCCCCACCTCATGTTTCCTGGAAAGGTGAATGTATATAAATTTACATACTATAAATTTAAATACTCTAACTTATTGATTCTATCATAATTTAAAGGAGGTAAATGTATTTTTAGGAAAATTTTATGTACATGAAGTAATTTTCTATCATCATGGATATCTGTGGGTCTCAGTTTCTTCATCTGTAAAAGGAAGGGGTTGGATTAGCCAATTTTCAAGTTATCATCCAATTAAAACTGCTCCAGTCCTATAAAATAAGTGTCATTGTCTGGTTTAGGGACAGAAAGAAAAGTGTGTTTCCTCACTGGTAATGGAAGTCAAGAGGGGGTCAAGGAATTGAGAATTAAATATATATGTTTACTTTTCTGATAACAAATTCAATTCCGCTAACATTTATTAAACCTTTCCTACTAGGTTGCACTGCTGGGAATGAGAACTCATGAAGGTGAAAACATCTTAAACTGCAATATCACCAATATTCTCTGCTGCTACCGCTGCTTACTGAACTAAGTAAAGATATCACATCATTGTGTTCTGGCTAGGTAATAATCCTGAGGAATGATTATTTCAGTGTTGGAATTGGAAAGGATTATAACCCCATTTTACAGACCAGGGAAATGACAACAAAAATTGTCTTCACTAAAGGAACCATCATAATTTACAGAGAAGCTGTGAGTCGTGCAATTTTGCCATTACTGTCATCGTTAAAGTGCTTTCTGTGGAAATAGAAAAAGGCAGCCACATAAAGACAATGAAATCAGTTGGATTATATTATTTTCCTTTGTGTTCACTATCTGATAGTATATAAGCTAAAATTGATGATTAAGCTTCACAAACCACATGGAGTGGCTCTTTCTGAAGGGAATGAATTGGCTATGAAGCCCTTAATCTAAAGCATCCAACCATTAGTGTTAATTATAGCTCTTTTGGGCTCTATAACTTAGTTTTAGATCAGGGAGACAATTTGCTTAGAAGCCCCTTGTTTTCTGCCTTGGAATGCTGTTGCTCGTATGTATTCAGTGGCCTAACTACACCTACATTTCAACCTGGATTTTTTGTTTAGTGAAAGTAATAATTAAATAACTAAAGAGTAAAAAACTACTTCAACATGGATAGCTCACCAGCACTGAGAACAGTGACTGGCACTTGCACAGCACTTAATAAATGTTTATTTAAAACAAACAAATGAACAAACCAATTTTGAGATCTTTTGCTTTTACATCATCTCCATTTTTTATTAGATATCTCTCACTCCTCCTCGAAAGTCACCCTCTAGATCAAAAGTGGGCCTGAAGTATAAAAATATAAAAAACATTATTTGCTCATAGAAGCATACAAAAATAGACCAGTGACTAGATTTTGTCCTTGGGCTGTAATTTGCCCACCCCGTCCTAGAACAAGGAATTTTTTTTAAAAAGGGGAAAAAGCAGTTCAGCATAACTAACCAACACATTGATGAATTTTTATATTTGGTGTTCCACACCTTAACCCTAAGATCCTGAAAAGAGTGGGGGGAGGGGCAGTGAAGTCTACTACTTCTTTTCAAAAGTCAAGCTTGGATATTATCATTTCAAAACATTGAATTTTGATTATTTTCTTAATATTGCTCTTTTCGCTTATATTGCAGTAGTTAGTCATTGGCCATGTGGCTTTTCTATTTCCACTTATCTCACTGTGCACCAATGCATATGTCTAGCCATACTTCCCTACATTTGTCATATGAACAATTTCTTATAATGCAGTAATAATCTTCATTGTATCCCTGTATTTCTTTAGCCAATCCCCAAACAATGTTGTTGAGTCATTTCAGTGATGTGCGACTCTTCCTGACCCCATTTGGAATTTTCTTGTCAGAGGTACTGGAGAGATTTGCCATTACCTTCTCCAGCCCATTTTATAGATAAGGAACTGAGGCCAACAGGGTTAAGTGACCTGCCCAGATTTATGTAGCTAGTAAGTGTCTGAGGCCGGATTTGAACTCATGAAGGGAAGTCTTCCTGACTCCAGGCTTGGCACTCTAGGGAGGTAGGTGCTATTATTAGCCTCATTTTATATATACATACATATGTAAAATCATTCAATACATGCTTCTATTTATCAGTTCATTCTCTGGATGCAGATAGCAGCTTCCTTCATATGTCCTTTGTAGTTGATTTGGGTATTTATAATAGTCAAAATGGATTGTTTGCTCAAATTTGCTCTTAAAACAGTACTATTAATGTATACAGCATTCTCTTCACTCGCTTAGCTCTGCATTATTTCATGCAAATTTTCCCAGGTTTTTCTTAGACCATCGAGCTCATCATTTCTTAAAGCACAGTAATATTCTGTTACAATCTTACACCACAACTGGTTCAGCCATTCTCTTATTGATGGGGATCTCCATGATATCCAATTCTTTGCCACCACAAAGAGAGCTGCTATAAGTATTTTAAAAAATACAGGTTCTTTTCCTTTATCCCTAATCATCCTTGGAAATAGACCTAGTAGTAATATTGCTGAGTCAAAGGGTACAGGCAGTTTAATAGTTCATAGGGCATAATTCCAGATTGTTCTCTAAAACAGTTCGATCAGCTCATAATTCCACCAACAATGAGTTAGTGTCCCAATTTTTTTTGACATCCCCTCCAACATTTGTCTCTTTCTCCTTCAATCGTTTTAGTCAATCCGATAGGTATAAGATAATATCTCAAGATTGTTTTAATTTGCATTTCTCTTACCAATAATGATTTAGAGCATTTTTTCATATGACAATAAATTGTTTTGATTTTGTCATTGGAAAAATGACTGTTCACAACCTTTGACCATTGGAGAATGACTCACATTCTTATGAATTTGACAAAGCTCTTAATGTAGTTGAGATATGAGGCCATCATCTGAGAAAAACTGTTTATAAATCTCCCCACACCAGATTTTCTGCTTTCCTTCTGATCTTGGCTACATTTGTTTTATTTGTACAAAACCTTTTAATTCAATATAATTAAAATTATACATTTTATACCTCACTCTGCTCTCTCTTTTTTATTCATAAATTGTCCACCTAGACATAAATCTGATATGCAATATGTTCCATGTTAAAATTTTCTCATACTATCTCTCTTTATCTCTAGATCACATATTCATTTTGACCTTATCTTGGTAAATGGCATAAAATATTGGTCTATGCCCAATTTTTGCCATAGTGTTTTCAGTTTTCCCAACAATTTTTTTATCAAATAGTGAATTTTTATCCTCAAATCCAAAGTCTTAACACTTGTCAAATATGTGGTTACTATATAAATAAAGATCATATAAAAATTAAAAGAGTCATGTCAGGTACCTTTTATAGCTATGGCTTTCACTTCTCAGTACTTTCCCTGGTCATCACACTGGCCATGAGGTCTTTATTCCCAGTTTTACCTCACAGCAAACCAGACCTCCTCTGACCCACCAATACCCTGGATTCTTTCACTGATAATTAGCATAGTCCTGCTTCTTCTTACTCTCCCCGTTCTAAACCCTGACTGTCAATGCACAAACTCCTTGCCAGTTTTCTGTTCCTTTCTTCTCATTTACCTCACTGCCCCACTCCAGATCTACCTACCACTTCTGCTGTGCACCTAGAACTCCTGTGCTATAATTAATGAACTTCCTTCCATTTCAGACATTCTCATGTTCCTTCCATCTTGTTACACTCATTCAAACCTGTTTCCCTTGGATGATATTGCACACTTAGCTGTGTCATTTCTTACCTTGCTGTTCTGGGTGGGGGAATCAGAATACTCCTAGCTCCTTGTCATCATATCTAAACTCTCCCTCTACTGTTATGGCTCCTTTAGGTTCACTCTATTCAAATTTATCACCCAATATCTATTCTTATGGTGATTGCCTGCCAGCCTCTAGGATTGTCTTCCTCTTTTGATGAACTCAGTACCTGTCTTACAGTCTCTCCGCCCCAACTTCCGTTCTAATTCTAGGGGACTTCAGCATACCTAGTGATGTTCCCTCAATTTTCCTTATTCCTTAATCTATTCAACTCCCATGATGTACTACCTTACTCCATCTACCCACAGGAATGGTCATGTTCTTTATCTTACCATCACCCTTAAGTCTTCTACTTTCATGTTCAAGAGCTCCAAATGTTCTTTATCTAACCATAATTTTTTGTCATTCCATCTCTCCCTACACCTTACTACCCTTAAACTTACTCAGCATGATCACGTTCAGTCCTTCATCTTCTCAACACTTTTCCTATCACTTAAGCCATGTGATCCTCTTTTCCCAGTCTTGACTTCTCAGTAAACCAATTTTATTCTTTATTTTACTGAACTTCCACATCTTTTGCATTCTTATTAATCATGTCAATCATGCCTTGCCAAATCACAACTTTAGGTTATCCCTATCATGTAGCATTTTCTCTGCTTGTACCCCCTGCCTGAAATGCATCTCTTCCCATCTCTACTTCTTGATTTCTCTGGCTTCTTTCAAGTCTCACTTAAGCTGCAGCTTCTACAGGAATTTTCTTCCAATACCTCTTACTTCTAGAGCTTTGCTTCAGTACATAATTTGCCTTTTATCTTGCTTTTTTTACATAAATCTTTTACTTATTTTCTTCCCCATCATACTGTGAGCTCCACAAGGGCAGCAGTTGTTGTGTTGGTAAGCAAAATGGGCTCTTAGCACTTAGTTCAACCAAGTGCCCTTGAAGAGTTTGGCCTTTGTTTCCTTGATTAGATTTGGGTGTCCTCGGTGCCTCCTTGCCTCAGGGGAGGGCCTAGTTTACACATGAGTTTGAGTGACATGTTTGGGACAGCAGAGGCTTTTAGACCACATGGGTTTAAGTCGCCTCTTTGTGACGGTTCTAGGTCACGTGGGGGACCCTGAAAAAGATATAAAACCAGGGGTTGGCTTTCTCTTCTTTGGAGCTCTTACCCGCAGCAATGGTAGCACGAGTCACTCTGGGCCAGACCTCATTATGAGCTCCCAGGCTGAACCTGCTGAACCTAGATGCTGGTAACTATGAATCTGTATTTGGCCTGTCTGTCGATGTTTGTAATTTGTTTAGGGCTCTCACTTGAGGTGGTGATGCAGAGACTCCAGACAGCTGTAGTTAAGAGCTAAGAGCCCTCCAGCTTGTAACCTGGATGCTGAGATTTTGTTAAACTCTGGTAACTATGTATTGGGATTTGAATCAGACAAGGTCCGTCTGTCGATATTTGTACTTTGTTTGTATTTTGCTCTGAAGTTCAGGGTGTTGGCTTTTTCCCCTAAACTAAGTGAGTGATATTTATATGCTGAATTAAAGCAAACTTGTCAACCCCTTAACGTCGCTTTCCTTACTGAAGCAGATCAAAAGAACCTGGGCTTTTGCAGCATGCTGGCAGCCTTCTTGTTGTTGGGCTTATGTTGGTCTTTCACCCCACAACAGCTGCTAGCCGGATTGTTGAAACAGTTGTCTTTCGCCTTTCTTTGTATCCAATGGGCTTAGTACACCGCCTGGCAAATAGTAGCTGCTTAATAATGCTTATTCATTAAGCATTAATGTGACTGACTGACTGAATAACCTACATGCTGATGAATGTAGCTGTAGGCAGTCATGCAATTCTGATGGAATCTATTGCAAATTTTTGTTGTATAATCTCAATGGGGTTCTCACTATAACAAAGCAATCTTTCTGCTACTATTTTTAAATAGATTCCCTATCCCACTCATTGCAGCAATATTTCTAACCTTTCTATTCTCTCCTCAAGACTCCCAATATACCACTTCCTCCTACCATCTTAGGACCTCACTTCATTTATCTCAGAAAAAAATTCAGATTATTCCACATGAGTTTCCACTTCTCTCTGTCTCCATTCTGATGAAGAGGTGACCCTTCTTCTTGCCAAAACTTTATATACTATTAAATTAATCTTCTCCAGTCTTCACTAGCAGATTGCTTCCAACAATCATACCCTTTGTGTCTAATATTCATCCTCTCCGTATCTGCTGGCTATTTCCTTGCTAGCTACAAATACATCCAACTCCTCCAGCCTTAAACAATATTCACTGGATCCTATTGTCCTTACTAGCTTTCATCATATACATCTTTTTTTTCAACTGAACTCATTGAAAAATTGATTCCATACTTTGAAGTTCTGCTTTCTCTCCTGTTACTCTCTTCTAAACCTTCTATAGTCAGCTTTATCATCCCATTATTCAAGTCAACCTGCTCTCTTCAAAGATACCAGTGATTTCGTTGGCCAAAGTCAATGGCCTTTTCTCAGTTCCCTTTCTTCTTCTCTCTCCTTAATTATTGTAGTGACCTTCTTGCTGTTCCTTCTACTTTTACTCCATCCTGTCCTACCATCGTCTTTCACACAATCACTAAAACAATCTTCCAAATGCTCAGCTCCAGCCACATTACCCTCCTGCTCCAAAACTATCTGATTATTCCCATTTCCTCTAGGATAAGAAATTAATTCTTCAGTCCGACATTTAAAGCCCTACAACCTTTATGCATATTCACTCAGTATATTGCTGAAGCCAAACTAGTGATTCCCTTGTCTTGTTCTTCATTCTCCCAACTCTATCCACTTCTATAAGCCCTATGCCTGAAATTCAGTAACTCAATTAAACTGAGCAAATAGTTATTTAGAGTCCATTAAATGCAAGACATTGTGTTAGATGCTGGGGATACAGAAATCAAAATGAAACACTAACTCCTCATCTCCATCTGTTGAAACTTTTCTTTCTCCAAGGCCCAGCTTAACTGTTATGTCTCCCATGAAGCCTTCCCTAAAATAGCCCTGCACCAACACCAATGCTTAAAGTGAACACTGCTTCTTCAAAATTTTCTTATAATATTTTGGATTACTTCCTTGCTTTAATCCTTATCAGCTTAAGGACAGACAGTTTTGCTTTATGTCCTTGTGTACATATGTATGTGCATATCTATATATGTATTTATGTATGTAAAAATACATGCATATGTGTGTATTCATTAAATGCTTCCTATTTTCCTGGCTCTGTAATAATCATAGAGGATATACATACAAATGAGTAAAACAGTCCCTGCCCTCAAGGCACTTACCTTACACACAGGGAGACTATAACATAGAGGACAACTAGAAATAATGCAGCCATATTTGGAAAATGAAAGGCCAAGAAGTGATGGCAAGGCCTGATACTGGTAAGATAAGACTCAATTTTCAGAGCCCAACATGATTTGAAGGGTAAAGGCCAAGTTTTTTGTGGGTCGGTGTGTGTGGAGGAGGAGTAGAGGAGAGAATAGATAAGGATGATGGCTAGAGTGCAAGTAGCATTATAAAACACATGCAGAACCCTGAAACCTATCTGTGAGGAACTTAAAAGTGCCTCATCTACTACATACTAATATTAGAGAAAAACAAAGTTTTGAGTATAGTGAACTATGTCCTTAGGAATTAGGGCCAAGGAGCCAAGATGGAGAAGTAGAGAAGCATTCAGCTGAGCCTTCACAACATTCCCCTCCAAACAACTTTAAAATAATGCCACATGGCGCACGTGAGGTGGTACAGTGAGTAGAGCACCAGCCCTGGAGCCAAGAGGACCTGAGTTCAAATTTGACCTCAGACACTTGACATACTTACTAGCTGTGTGACCTTGGCCAAGTCACTTAACCCCAATTGCCCTGCTTCCCCCCTCCAAAAAAGTAATAAAAATAAGTTAAAAGAAAATAATGTCACAAGTTGACTTCTGAAGTAGCAGAGCAACAAAAATCAGAGTGAGACAGGGGGTTGGGAAGGAGATATCTGTGACATGGGGGTGGAGGCTGATCCAGAGCCCATATAAATGAAACACTGGAGGTGGGACTAGTGGTGACAGAAGAAACAGCAGCTTTGGGAACGCTCAAGCTAGAGAGGGTAAGGGGCTCTGGCAACTGGTCAGAAAGAGATTGCTGTGGATCCATGATCTAGCACTGGACACAGGAACAGATGCTGTTTGATAACTTCATTGTGTATACCAGTGTCTGGGTCATAGCTCAAAGGGAGAGAGGAGCACTTTCAATCAAGTGGGAGTGAGAGTCCTGAAGGGCGACTGTTTGGCAACCATTGTCTATACCCACCTGTGAGTAATACTTCAAGGACAGAGAGTAACACTTTAAGTCAAGAGGAATTGGAAGACCTGAGGGGCAGTATCACTTCTGGCTCCAAGGAATCAAGGAGCCTGAGGAACAGTATCATTTCTAGTCCCAAGGGTGCAAGGGCCCTGAAGAGTGGCATCATTTGAAATCCCAAGGAATGAGGGGACCTTCCTCAATTAGAACCATAATGCAGATCAAGTGAGTAGTGACTATATTTCTCTCCAGATAATACTACCTCGCAAGCACCAAAAACTTCCAAACCCCCAGAATAAATTTTGAAAACAGTATTACAAAAGAGCCTGACATTTGAGGTAGTGCTTCCCCAATCCTCCAGAGCGCAACATTAACATAAAATTCCAAATCAAGAAAAAAAGTGAAAAAATGGGCAAAGAACAATAACAACAAAAAGGAGCCTGACCATAAAAACCTATTATGGTGAGCAAAATGCAAACTCAGAAGACCATGAAGTGAAATTATATACAACTAAAGCCTCAAAGAAAATTGTGAATCGGATACAAGCCCAACAAGAATTCCTGAAAGACCTAAAAATGATTTTCAAAATCCAAACAAGAAAGGTAGGGGAAAATTAGGTAAATAAATTAAAGCAAAGGAAGAAAATTATGGAAATACAATTAACAGCTTGGTAAAAGAGTCACAAAAAATAGTAAAGAAAATACCTTAAAAAATAGAATTTGTTAAATGGAAAAAGAAGTACAAAACATCATTGATGAAAATGACTCCTTGAAAAGAAGAATTGGGAAACAGTGAGCTGTAGCAGTTACCAGACTTCTCAACCCACAAACACCAAAGAGCAGGTTGGGGGAAACTGTGGGATAGAGTTCAGAGTGGTCTGGTCACCAGCTCTGGTGGTGGAGGAGGTGGTGGCGGTAGCAGCAGCAGGAAGCTCCTGGGCTGCTTCCAGAACTACAGCATCAGCTGCTTTCCGAGTCCCTGGCTCACACAGTGGGAAGAATCTAGCAGCAGATCAGAGCAGGAGTGCAAGGAGCACTTCATGGTCACGAAGGCAGATTCTCTTACTTTGCCTGCTTGGATCTGTATTGTGGTCTGGGTTGGTGGTTCTTGGGGGAGGAGGAGCTCTGTTGGGACAGAGCCTGGAGTGACAGTGGAGTAGAAGTAGCTCTGAAAAGAGCAGTGCTTGGACCCTAAAGCTTGGGACAAAGTACTCTCTACACTACAAGCAGCCATATCCTGACAAAAAGCTCAAGGGTCAAGTAGTTGGCTGGGAACATGAACAGGCAGCGAAAATGAACTCAGGCTCAAACTCAGACTCAAACTCAAAGTCTAGATTCCTTTTTTGATGACAAAGAAGATCAAAACATACAGCCAGAAGAAGTCAGCAAAGTAGAGCCTACATCAAAAGCCTCCTAGAAAAATATGAATTGGGTTCAGGCCATGCAAAGCTCAAAAAGGATTTGGAAAAGCAAGTAAGAGAAGTAGAGGAAAAATTGGAAAAGAAATGAGAGTGAGGCAAGAAAACCATGGCAAAACAAGTCAACTACTTGCTAAAGAAAACCCAAAAAATACTGAAGAAAATAACACCTTAAAGAATAGACTAACCCAAATGGCAAAATAGCTCCAAAAAGCCAATGAGAAAAAGAATACCTTGAAATGCAGAATTAGCCAAATGGAAAAGGAGGTCCAAAAGACCACTGGAGAAAATACCACTTTAAAAATGAGATTGGAGCAAGTGGAAGCTAGTGACTTTATGGGAAATCAAGATATTAAAAAACAGAAGCAAAGGAATGAAAAAATGGAAGACAATGTGAAATATCTCACTGGAAAAACCACTGACCTGGAGAATAGATCCAGGAGAGAGAATTTAAAAATTATTGGACTACCTGAAAGCCGTGATCAAAAAAGAGCCTAGACATCATCTTTCAAGAAATTATCAAGGAAAACTACTTTGATATTCTAGAGCCAGACAGTAAAACAGAAATTGAAAGAATCCACTGATCACCTCTTGAAAAAGATTCCAAAAAGAAAACTCTTAGGAATATTGTTGCCAAATTCCAGAGCTCCCAGCTCAAGGAGAAAATACTGCAAGCAGCCAGAAAGAAACAATTTGAATATTGTGGAAACATAATCAGGATAATACAAGATCTAGCAGTTCCTATATTAAGGGATTGAAGGGATTCGAATATGGATTTTCAATAAAATAGAGGACTTTCAGGCTTTCTCAATGAAAAGACCAGAGCTGAATAGAAAATTTGACTTTCAAATACAAGAATCAAGAGAAGCATGAAAAGGTAAACAAGAAAGAGAATTCATAAGGGACTTACTAAAGTTGAATTGTTATGTTTACATTCCTACATGGAAAGATGATGTGTGTAATTTGTGAGACCTTTCTCAATATTAGGGGAGTTGAAGGGAATATAGACAGAGGGCACAGAATGAGTTGAATATGAAGGGATGATATCTAAAAAATGAAATAAATTTAAGAAGTGAGAATGGAATATATTGACAGAGGGAGAAAGGGAGAGATAGAATGGGGTAAATTATCTCACATAAAAGTGGTGAGAAAAGGCAGTTCTGTTGGAAGGGAAGAGGGGGCAGGTGAGAAGGAATGAGTAAATCATACTTTCACAGATCCAACTTGAGGAGGGAATAACATATACACTCAATTGAGTATCTTACTCCACAGGAAAGTAAGGGGAAGGAGATAAAAAAGGGGGATGACAGAAGGGAGGGCAGACAGGAGGAGGAGGTAATCAAAAGCAAACACCTTTGAAAAGGGACAGGGTCTAGGGAAAAAAAATTGAATAAAGGGGGATACAATAGGATGGAAGGAAATATAGTTAGCCTTTCACAACATGAGCATTGTGGAAGTGTTTTACATAATGACAAATGTGTGATCTATGTTGAATTGCTTGCCTTCCTAGGGAGGGTAGGAGGGAAGGGAAGAGGGAAGAGAATTTGGAACTCAGAGTTTTAAAAGCAGATGCTTAAAAAAATAAAAAAAGAGTTGTTTTTGCATGCAGCTGGGAAACAAGATATATAGGGAATGGGGCATAGAAATCTATCCTGCACTACAAGAAAGTAAGGGGAAAGGGGATGATGGATGGAGTGGGGTGAAAGAGGGGAGGGCTGACTGGGGAATGAGGCAATCAGAATATATGCCATTTTGGAATGGGGGGAGGGTAGAAATGGGGAGAAAATTTATAACTCGAAATCTTGTGGAAATCAATGTTGAAAACTAAAATATTAAATAAAAAAAAGAAATTTAAAAAAAGAAAAAAAAGAATTGGTCAAATGGAAAAAGAGGTACAGAACTCAATGAAGAAAATAAGTCCTTAAAAATTAGAATTAGGCAAGTGGAAGCATGTCAATAAATTGGGCATACAACTAAAAGAAAAGCTATAAAAAGAAGAAAGTCAATACCTCTAGTTAAATAACAGAGTGAAAATACAAGGAGAGATTAATAAATTAAAAGTAAAAAATATTGAAATAATAAATAGAACTGGTTTTATGAAAAAACAATAAAATAAATAAAATATTGATTAATTTGATTTAAAAAATAAAGAAGCAAATGAAATTACTATTATCAAAAGATAAAAAGGGTGAATGCACTAGAAATGAAGATTAAATTAAAAGCAATTATTAGGGCTTATTTTATCTAATTATATATCTCTAACCTCACAATTTAAGTGAAATGGATGAATATTTATAAAAATATAAATTGCTCAGTTAAATAACACTATCTTAGAAAAAGGAATTGAACAAGCTATAAATGTTCTCTCCAAGAAAAAAATCCTTTGGACCAGATGGATTTACAAGTAAATTCTAACAAACATTTAAGGAACAATGAATCCCAATAGTATATAAACTATTTAGAAAAAATAGGCAAAGCAGGCATCCTATTAAATTCTTTTTATGACACAAATATGATTTTGATACCTAAACCAGGGAGAGCAAAATCAGAGAAAGAAAACTATTCCCTAATTAATATTGATGAAAAATTTAAATAAAATACTAATGATGAGATCTGGTTTAATACTAAGAAAACTGTCAGTATAATTGACCATTGTCAATTGACCATAATTGAAAATAAAAATAAAAATCATGGTTATATGAATAGATGCAGAAAAAGCCTTTGACAATATGTAACTTCCACTTCTGTTAACAACACTAGAAAGCATAGGAATCAATGGAACTTTTCTTAAAATGATAAGTATTATCTATCTAAAACAAAGAGTAAGCATTATCTAGATAAACCTGCAGTCTTCCAAATAACATCAGGTGTGAAGCAAGAATATCCATCATTACCACTATTATTTAGTGTTTTACTAGAAATGCTAGCTATAACAATAAGACAGAAAAATGACTGGAGGAATAAGAATAGGCCATGAGAAATTAAAACTATCATTCTTTGAAAAAGATATAATGGCATACTTAGAGAATCCTAAAAAATCAACAAAAAAAATTTATCCGTATTTAATACTAACATATTTAACCAAAACATTTGTTAGCAAGTGTTTTGTTGCTTCACAAATTCTCTAGTTTATGTACTTAAAAGGTAGACTTTTTTAAAGTAAGTTTCTTTAATGAAGGCTTCATTTCTTAAACATATAGGTAACTGAACCAAATCTGTAAAAATATGAGGCATTCTCCAATTGATAAGTGGTCAAAGGATATGAACAGGCAGTTTTCAAAAGAAAAAAAATTAAAACTATCAATAGTCACAGGAAGCAATGCTCTAACTTACTTCTGATTAGAAAAATGCTAATTAAAAGAACTCTGAGATACCACCTCACACCTATCAGAGTGGCTGTGACAGAAAAGGAAAATTATGAATGCTGGAGGGGATGTGAAAAAACTGGGACACTTATGTACTGTTTCTGGAGTTGTGAACTAGTCAAGCCATTCTGGATAACAGTTTGGAACTATGCCCAAAGGGCTATGAAACTGTGCATACCCTTTGACCCAACAATACTACTAGCAAGTCTGTATCTCAAAGAGATCAATAATAATCCTTAATAGCAGAATTAAATACATAACTGCCATATCAAGCTATGACTCCACTTTAAAAAATTGAGATATTGTGCAATAATTAGTTAGAACTCATCTTTAAGGTCCATTCCAGCAGAGATCCTATAATTCTAAGTCAGAAGGCACCTAATTACAAATCTTTCACTCACATTTTTGAAAATAATATGTTTCACAGTGAGGCTGCCTTATGTTACTCATCTATTTCTAGCATCCAAACAGATTCACAATGTTTTAACTTCCTCTTCCAGTTAAAAATAAGTTTGATTTTTGATAGATATTTTAACCAATTGGAGAATTTAATAATTTAAACAATATTTTAAAAGTAAGCTAATGCTTTTCTCAGTAAATCAAGGGGAGAGAGCAGTACTAAATTCATGCTTCCTGGATTCAATGATGCTGGGAAGATAATAGGAAATCCAACCTTAAAATATGTAAACCAGAGGATTTGTGAAGCAACAAAACGCTTGCTAACACGTATCTGGATTATGTATATTAGTATGAAATACATCGCTCAATTTCTTTCTCAACTATACCACAGTAGTTAATAATTGTCATGTTTTCTGAGAAATTTTTTTTGCCTTAAGAACATAGCAAAGAACAAATTTGGACTAATATCGCTAAATCAACAGTGATTTGGAAACTGATTTACTATGTTCATTTTATATTTCTATTTTAAGTAATAACATTTTTGGAACTGAGCCCTCCTTATTTACTACCACCATTGTTGCTTCTCAATAAGAGAATCTGAGTTTGATTTTCCTAAGTGCATGAATTCCACATTGTCTATGGAGACCTACTATAAAAACAAAAGTCATTTAACTTCTCTGGGTTTCAGTTTCTTAAAATGTAAGATGAGGGGACTAAATGACCTCTGAGGTTCCTTTAGCTCTAAATTTATGATCCTATGAACTTATATAGAATGATGATAATCATGAAACTTTCAGGTCTTAAGTAGTAATTAATGATAATGTTTTATAATAGAACTGAAAGTAGGACCCTATGTAATGAATTTGCAAGTAGGTGATTCCTATTTACAGTAAACTAAAATTTTTCTTGATCGTTTCTATAAACTTTTACATACAATCTCAAAACCCTTTTTAGTCCAATTTTTAATATTCCATCATAATAAATTCTATGTGGCTCTACTGGAATTTTCCACAGTCTTTGCCAATCAAGCTAAAAAGTCAATAGTTTAGTTCTATATTTGCAACATCTTTTGGCAATTCTACTTAGTAGGCTCAGCCATAGAGTCTGAATAGCTCAGATTTGAAAATTTATTTGGCAAGAAAATACAAATGTGAACAGATAAAAAATTCATCTTTGCTCTTCTTAGACCTTCAAATAGCTACATCTTAAATTACAATTTTGAGAAAAAGGCAATTGGTCATACGAAATATAATGATGTGACTTTGGCGCACCTACACATAGAGTGTGACAGAAAGAAAAAAAAATTGAATCTCATTCGCAAGAGTCTGCAGATTGCTGGTGCAAAGGAAGGTTAAAAGAAAACTAAAATGATTTAGAAGTGGTAATAGATAGGACACTCCAAAGGCATGAATCTGTACTCTAGAGATTACCTCAAAATTGATTGAAGCTATAACCACAACATAAAGTGGCTTGGTATTTAACATAGCAATAGTCTATAAATTTTTCTGCCACCGGAATATCAGAATTTTATTTCGTGAAGTAACATGCTGAATCACACTGGCCTTGGAGGTCAACTTCCAAGAAAATAGAGAAGCCATTTTTCGTGGCAGAAAAAAAGCAAAACAGTTTATTGTTCAATATTAAATCCTGTTATGAAGAAAAGTATTAGAGACTCTTTTTTACATGTATAAATAAGATTCAACTACATGTTTTCAAACATACAGTACTAAGATAAACTTAGTGTCAGCACAATATAATAGAGAAAAAAACATGATACTTGGAATCAAAGAACCTGTTTTTTAACCAGAGCCTCAGCCATTTGCTTACAGTGTCCCTGAGTAAGTACTGTTTCCTCTTTGAGACTCACTTTATTCATCTGTAAAAAGGGATTAGATATTTGAACTCCTCAATGCATAGAGCTGTTGTAAGGCTCAAGTAAAAAAAGTACACAAAACACTTTATAAACTATGAAATATGACAAATGTGTTGATGCATGCTAAGTAATCATGCATCGTGAATCTTTCTGGACCTCATTTTCCATGTCTGTAAGAAGACTGGATCCTTCAAGTGAATGAATTCATTTTGTTCTCCTGTACATGTAAACATGCCAAAGTCACATCATTATATATTTTTCTCAGAATTATAAGATATTAATATACATTAAAACTATTAAACCATAGTTAGAATGGGGAGTCCAGAAGAACTGCCTTTCCTGTGAATTCTATGTAGTTTCATTACTTAAATAAAAACAAATTAAAGGCAACATCAGTGGAAGGAATTCCCAGACCAATGAATTCACAAATCTTTAATGTATTAACATATTAAAACAGAAACTAAGTCTAACTTTATGAATTTTAATATTTGAATAGTGATGAAAAACCTATGTGCTTCTGGTTATAACATCAATAGATTTCCCCTTTTAAATGTTTAAAACATTTTATTGATGCCTTTGGTTTCATATTAATCATTTTTAATACAATCCCTCATGGCTAGTGAGTCTTCTCTTGCATCCATAGCAACAACAAAAAACAATTAAGCATAAACATTTGTATGTGACCGTATAGGTAATATTCCAAACCCACATTTATTCACCTTTCAAAAAAATGCCTAATTAGTAGTCCCACAAATCTCTTTAGGTTCTGTCTCTCAACAGATTTTAACACTGGTTGTAATTTTGAAATATGTTTTAAGTTTATTTTTGCCAAATGCACAATTGTGAGTATCCTGTGCTGTGAATTTCTTTTGTGTCTAAGAATAAATTACCTGCCTTCCATTTTTGTGTAGGAATAAATTATCTTCCATAACTAAATCATATTATACGTTTGATATTTTGTGCTTTTTGGGGGGGGATTCCTAAATAGGAGCTATAACCAAAGTTAGAGGAAAAATTCTGATGACAAATGACAAAATAATCATAATCACAAGATGGTAATTTGTCTACATAAGTGAGGAAAGCCATAGAAGATAAGGGATAGAATCATTCCTGATTGGTTTAAAGATTTAAATTGTACATTTCTGTTCAAGTTCATCAGGAAAATAGTCATCATACAGATAACGCTAAAGCGAATAAGGGGCAATGCTACGCAAAGTAATCCTTAAAGTCTCTTAGAACCCTTTGTCTTGTCTCCCCTTTTATCCATATCACATTCTATGTTGTATTTTTTGCTCATTGGCTAGAGCTCTGGGCCTGTTGTCAGGAAGACCTGAGTTCAAATGCAGCCTTGGACACTTGATAACTATGCACCCCTGGGCAAGTCACTTAACCTCTGTTTCCTCCTCTATAAAACGGTGATAAAATTAGCACCTATGACCTGAATTGCTGTGAGGATCAGATAATATAATTGTAAAGTGATGAGCACAGTACCTGTCACATAGCAAGTGTTACATACGTGTTACTTATTATTTATTATTATTTTACTTAATTGTGTAAATCCATATTCTTTTTCTTCCCCTCCCCCAGGAGAATTTTTCTTCCTTAAGGGCAAAGTTAGAATCATCTTAGCACTTGCCAGAAGGCCTTGCATGTAGTAAATTATTAATACATATTTATTGGAATGGGTTACCCATTGGTGGATTTTAAAATCATTGAGGGGAAAGGAGAAGGGAATGAGTATTTATTAAGTGCTTATTATGTTATTGTACTATGTTTCACCAATTTAAAGCTCTGAGAAAACTAGATTAACAGTAATAAAAACTGGTTATAAAATTAATGATAATTTTATTGATGTTCTTTATATAATTTGATTCTACTGACATCATCAGCAGGCACAATTTTGAGTGAGTTTTTATTGAGGGGCAGGATGGAGGTGGATTGACCCATCTACACTCCTTGAATAGTCAGCCTACTTTCTGTCCAGCTCCATCTGCTCATCAAATAGCTACCCAGAAGCAAAATGTGCAATTGATAGCCATGAAACAGTAATTTATTAATATAAAATTATAGTCATATGCTGAACTTGAAAATTATACTGAAAAATCATCTAGCCAAGAAATCTTTGCTCAATAACCCACTTCATTGAAATCTTTCCTTTATCCTCTTCCACTTTCTATTCACAAACAGAAATTTCTTTATCTGGTGATATTTTATCATTCCACATGTCCATATACTTTATTACCTCTAAAGCTGTTCTTCATTCTCTTTGTGTCCTCCATCTCCCTGGGTGTATTGGTCTCCCTCAACCAGGCCATCACCCTAAACCTGGCTCCTTTCTAGCCTATCTTGACCCCTTGGCAACCAACTCAGTTCTATACTATCTGAGTTTGTTCTCTGGTGAATGACATCTCTAACATTAATTTGTTTTTGCTCAGTTGCATTGTAAATGTTCTAGCACAGTTCTAAAAAATTTTTTGTTATAATTGACATTAACTTAATTTGTAATGAGAAGATATATTTATCATCTTCAGCATATATTCTGGCTACAGTACAATTACAAGAATGGGTTGAAGGCAAGTAGTCTCCCTGAACAATTGACTTAAAATAGATCAGCAAAGCCACAGTAATCTTAAAATATTTGTCATATTTTAAGTTCTAGGCTCAGTGAAGAAATTTCATCTCATCTGGTTTGCTGTCCATATGAATCTTAATCTCCAGATCCATAAGCTATCTTTCCAAGCTCATTTCGCTTTATTCTCCCACACTTGGATCGGGTCTAACTAAATTTCTTTTTCTAATACATGACACTATGATTTTTGTATTTGTGATTTCACTTGTCATTGCCTATGCCTAGGCACATAGCAAAGTGCCCAGTGCTTAGCACATTGTTTGACACATAGTAGGAGCCTAATAAATGTTTGACTGTCCTCCTGGAATAGACTCCATCTTTGCCTTCCCTGCAGAGTCCCTTTTTTCCTTTAAGATGCAATGTTGGCAACGTCTGCTTGAGGTATTTTCTGATTCTACTAATGTCCTCCTTCTAAACTAACTTTTACTTAGCTATTTTGAATATATTTGTATTTATTCTTTGTATAGTTATGTTGTATACCTTTTTATATGTACTAGTCTCCATCATTAGAATGTAAGCTCCTTGAGAACAAGGATTGTTTCATTCTTTGTACTTCTATTTGCAGTGCTTACCACTGTGTCTGGCACACAGTAGGGCTTTAATAAACACTTGTTACTTGATTGCTTGATCTATTGCTTGTTCCTGGGCCATTACCCGAGCACATTAGTAGGCCAACTACTTCTTGACACTTGAAGAATCTCTTGTTTTTCTTTGACTTTGGTGAGACAGTGCTCTAGGAATTACTCCAGTGCAAGGTTGCTCTCCACAGACAAGATCTTTTCCATCTTCTCTTTCCTCCTACTCCCAGGGGCCTTTGCCAGGACAAACAAGACATCCCTGCATCCTGACTGTGCTCCCATCCTTAATGTTTATCCCTGTCTTTGTGAGGCAGGACACCCTGGGTCTCATAGAACACATCAACATGTGCCAGGAAGCTGAACCTTAATGGAGGAACTCAAATAATATATCCTTGTATCTCCCTCAACAAACTTTTCTCAGATCACTAATATTCCATCTGGAATTGCTGCTCATTGATTAGCATACTTCCACCTCCTTATAATAACCCCATTCCAGGCATTCTGAAACCTCAACTGTTGATAGAAAAACCTCATTCCCCACCCTCAACTTGCTATTCTCTACATCATGTTAGCTCTCCTCTCTGGCCCCTCCAATGTTCCACTTTTAATATTCCACTGTGCTCTCTGGAATGCCTGCTCCATATGTCCTTTAATCATAAACCTCTTCCTTACTCTTTCTGTCTTTTAGCTCTCACTGTAGATTTGGTTTCCTCCTGACAACATTGCCTCTTTGGCCATTCTTTCTAGTGCTAGCTAAGCTTCATCTCCCACTCACTCACTGGTTGTGCTAAGGGAGATGTAAGATTTCCTCCTGCACACTGCCATTTCCAGATCCTCCCTTTCACCTTCATTAAGCAACCTCCCCTTTGAGGTTCATGCTCTCTAAATTTATTACTCAACCCAGATCCTGGTAGCTGTCATTTAGCAATCCCCAGGATATTCTCTTTACTCTATCAATGAGTTTAGGGTCTGCCTCACAGTCTTTCTACCTCATTTCTCCACTCATTCTAGGGAACTTCAAAATACATATTGATAGCCCCCTCAAATATTCTAGTTTCCTAGTTCTTCATCCTATTCACTTTATGCATTATTTCACCATTCAGCTATACAAAGAGATGGTTGTACCCTTGGTCTTGCCATTATCCACAAGTATTCCACTTTATTCACAAACTTTTAAATTGCTTCATGTGCTCATAATATTTTGTAATTCCAGATTTCCAGATCCCTCATTACCCATATGCCTAATCTTCATTTTCATTTACACCCCTAAGCCTCAATTCTTTCCCAAGCCCTAATCTTATACTAGGATACACTCTTCTTCCTTGCCTATTTTACCCTTTCAGTTCTTTACCCCAGTCAGTGCTATACTACCCCAAGTTCTACATTACCTTGACCCCTCATCCAGTGAATGATTCTGCCTTGCCAAACTGCAATGGTGGATTACTCCCACAGTCTTCCTCCTTCACTCCTATATATACATAGCTGAATAGAGTCAGAAAAAAAATCACAAAACTATGCTGACTGAGCTTACTAAAAATGTATGATATTTTATATTTTTATTTATATTTTATTTTTTGTATTTTGTATTTTATCTGGAAATGACAATGTGAAGGAAGAAATCTTACAGCTCTCTGTACTATATTTGAACTGTGTCCTCACTGAAGCAAGGCAATATGCAATTCCTCCATAATTGACTTGCTACCCCACTCTCTTCATAGACTGTTCTATATCTTCTCATCTCTTCTTAAGCTTCCCATGACACTCCCTCTCCACTCTCTTAGTTGAGGATATTGCATTATAATTGACCAAAAACCCCTGACACTATTAACTAAAAGCTCCCTTCCTCATGCATCCCCCTCATCTCATATCATTCAGACATCTTTTTCCACCATCTTTTCCTTCATATCAGTTTCAGACGAGCAAGGGCACTTCTCCAAGGATCCAGTAAAACAACTCTCTGTGTTCTTTGTCTTTCCGCTTCCTGACTTCTCCATAAAATTGCTCTCACTGTCATCCTCATTCTCTCTCTTAGTTTCAATCTCTCTGTTTATTTACTGGCCCCTTCTTTGCTGCCTAAAACATGTCCACATCTCCCATACCCTTAAAAATCCTCATTTGATCTGACTATCCCCACTAACTATCATCCTAAATCTCTCCTCCACATTGTGACCAAATTCCTCAGGAAAGTTTTCTACAATTGCTGCAACTGCTTCTCCTCTTACTCTTTTCTGAATATTCTACCATCTGGCTTCAGACTCCAATCATTCAACTAAGATAGCCCTCTCCAAATTTACAAGTGCTCTCTTAATTACTAAAGAGAATGATCTTTTTTCAATCCTGATCATCCTTGATGTTTCTGCAGCATTTGATATCATTGATCACCCTCTTTCTTCTGGATAGATGCCATCTCTTCCCTCTCTTCCTATTCTCCTCCTCTTTTTCTGACCATTCTTCTTTAATTTCCTTCACTGGATCTTTATCCATGTCATGTCCACTAACGTTGGGTCTTCCCTTTTTGTTCTATATGATATCACTTGGTCATCTCATTAGCTTTCCTGGGTTCAATCACCCGTAGGCACTTTAAACCTAACATGTCAAAACCAGAATTAATTCTCTTTCCCCCTAATTTTATCCCCTTATAAACTTCACTCTTGCCATTAAGGGTACCACCATCATCTGAGCCACCCATACTTGTAACCTGGGTGTTATTCCTGATTTTTCACTCTCACTCAAATGACGTATGCAATCTCTTACAAAATCTGGTTATACTCTACCTTCATACCTTGTCAGCTTAGTGCAGGATGTAATGAAGTGGGGAGAAACTTGAACTAGAAAGTCCACTTAGAAAGCTATTGGAGAAGTTTGGCCAAGAGATTGTGAAGGACTAACCTAATATTTTTGGCTGTGCGAATGGGGAGAAAAGAATGTATAGGATAGGTATTATTAAATGAGTTGTAGTAGCTTTCTATCACCTTTAGGATCAAATATAAGTAATTCATTTGACTTTTAAAGTTCTTTATAGCATGGTCCCTTCCTACTTTGCTAGTCTTCTTACTCCTCATTCCCTACCACACACTATATTCAACAACACTGGACTACTTGAAGTTCTTCAGAAATGGCCTGCCATCTCCTCACTCTGCTGTGCCATTGAACTGACTGTGCTCCATACCTGGGATGTTCTGTTCCCCTCACTTCTGCCTCTTAGTTTCATTGACTTTTTTCAAGGCTCAGCTCAAAGCTCACTTTCTGCCTGGAGGGTCACATGACTGAAGAGATAGCTACTCTCTCAGATTTTCATGACCTCTCAAATCTCCCCAAAATAAGATTGTGCACAAAAAAATAACATCAGCTGTCTCCTCAGCCTAGGACACTAGGAATCCTCATGAGGCAATAATTCAATGAATTAACAGAACAGAAGGCTAATCACTAATCTACAACTTGCTCATTTAGCAGCCTCTCCTCCAGTGGCCACCTGACTCTGATGTCTAACCACACATTTGCCACATAACTCATTTAGGTCTCCCTTCACCTCTCTGTGCTACAGAAATCCAGAAGTTAGAAGGTTGCTAGTACTACACTATAATAGTACTATTGGCCAAAGAATTGAAGATATGAGAGAACTGCAGCAGGATGGCAATTGATTACCCTCAACTAGGCCTATAGCAAAGTAGACTGGCATCCAGCTGTGATTAGTTCTTTCATTCCAGAAGTCACTTGAGGAAGAGACTGAAAATAGTGAAACATGAATCATTCTGGGTTGTTAAAAACTAAGATTTCTTTGAGGTATATCCCCTGGGGAAATCATCACCCAAGAGGAAGGAGTCAGAAAGTGAAAAATAGGTGACATATAAGGAAAAGAGACTGAAATTACCAGAGATCTCTGGAAGAAGAAAACTCCGTTAAAGATTCTGAATAAAAGCAGATATTAGTAATATTTTGAACATGGAAGATATAATAATAGATGTAATATGGTTTCAAAATTAACTAATTGAATTAAGATATCTATGAATAAATATTGGAAGACAAAAGAAAATGAATCAGCACCTGATGAGGCAGAGGATTCTCTAGATTCCTAAGAGAATATGGAACCACAGGAGGATGGTCCTGAATGGTTTAAAAGATAAATAACAGTTGTGAAGGCAAAATTATGGCCTGTTGAAATAATTGGCAGAGTAGAAAAACTCAAATCCCAGATGATAAATCTCATCAAAAAAGCAAAAGAGAGAACAACTGATTTGGACCACAAATACACAGAAGAAATGGATAATCTGGAAGATGAAAAGCAAAAAGGTCATCTTCTACAAGAGATCTTTACTGATCTCTACCTTCAACCCCAGCTACAAATGCCTTTCCCTTTCAAATTACCTTTATCTACCCAGAATATATTTTACATATTCCTTATTATTTACATGCAATCTTCATCCTTAGAATATACACTCCTAGGCGTCTGGCACTGTATTTTTTGCCACATTCCCCTTCCTGGAACACAGTGATAACTCAATAAATGCTTGTTTACTGACTGATAGGGTCAAGGAGATTGATGGATTGGAGGAAGAGAGAAATCCATGTGGAAAGAGCGTATAGTGGTAGTATTCTGAAACCCAGTAGTCCTGGGTTGTTTCTGAGACTCCAAAGGCAAAGGACAGTCGATAAGACCAGGAAAGCGTCTGAATGGAGATCAAGGTGTTGTGTTGGAAAAACTTGCCAACCTTGGACCTTCAATGCATTATCTTGGAGTAAGAGTTCTAAGAATTGTATCCCCATTTGCTAAAGATAGGACACTAATACTTAGTCTATGTGTGTGAAGAGTGATTTAATTTTGATATTTCTTTGTTAATTACTTTTGCCTCAGCTACTTGTTTTCTTTTAAAATGCATGTTCCTCAATAGTAAAACAAAGTAAACTGACTTATAGCAGCAACTTTAGTGCACATGTAGTTCACCTTCACTTTGGTCTGCCCTTTTACAACCCTAATCAATGAAAGTCAAATGAGTAATGGTTTATTTTTGTGGTTTTGTATAGATACTTTATTTAGTAAACACCTAAGATAAAATTCCTTCAGAAATACTTATTGAAGCATCAACAGAGAGAGTGGAAGTAGTGCCAAGGGCTAAGGTTCTTCTTTGCTTTAAATAAAGCAAAACAAAAATTGCTGAAGGAAAAATCACAAAAATTTCAAAAGGACATAGAAAGACTGAAGAGGTTACTACAATTGATACAATGCTATTCAACTGCTGACAGGTTGGTGATGGGGCCAAGTTGTGGAATGAGATATATTTGGGGTTATAGCCAATGTAAGATTTTACTTGCTTAGATAGATAATTTGTTACAAAGGTTGTATTTTGCTTTTTTCTTTTCTTTTTCAGTTGGAAGGGAAGGAGAAAATAAATGCTCACTAACTGAAAAAAGTAAACAAATCAATATGAATAAAATAAAATTGAAAAACCAACCAGTAACAGAACTGAAAAATATCAAATCTGAATAACACAAAATAAAATGTATGTATCTTGTCTTGTCTTCTAGCAAACTGTGAACTGAATTCAGATAATTTTAGAGAATTACAACTTAGTTGCATGAGGTTTCTAACTAAGTGTAGTACAATGTATTCCCAAAATAATCCTATATTGAACCTGATATTTAGACAGTTGAGTGAAGCTTGCTGCACGATGAAGTTCAATAGAATGCTCTGGTCATCACATAGGAATTGAGGTGTAAGGAGTTGTTTCAACAATCTGGCTAGCAGCTGCTGTGGAGGGTGTAAGAACAACAACAACCAGCTCACAGAACACTGCAAAAGCCCAGGTTCTTTTGATCAGCTCTACTAAGGAAAGCAACATTAAGGGGTTGACAAGTTTACTTTAATCCAGTGTACAAATATCACTCACTTAGTTCAGGGGGAAAAGCCAGCACCCTGAACTTCAGAGCAAATACAAATACAAAGATACATTAGAAACAGACCAAATCACAATTCATAGTTAGCAAAAAGCATAAACATCTGAGTTCATGAGCTGGAGAGCTCGAAAACGGCTGGCCCAGGGTCACGTGCCACTCCTCCTGCAGCTCAGAGCTCCAAGAAAGAGAAAGCCAACCCCTGGTTTTATATCTTTTTCAGGGTCAAGGGTGAATCACACATGTGACTCACCCATGTGGCCTAAAATCGTCACAAAGAGGTGATTTAACACACGTGGTCTAAAAGCCTCTGATGTCCCAAACATGTCATTCAAACCCATGTAAACTAGGCCCTCCCCCGAGGCAAGGAGGTCACCAAGGACTCCCAATCTAATCAAGGAAACAAAGGCCAGACTCTTCAAGGGCACTTGGTTGAACTGAGTGCTAAGAGCCCATTTTGATTGCCAACACACTCCACCCCTGTTCCAGGATACATGATTTTTCATAATCTATATAGCCACGGATCCTGGAACAAAATAGAGGCATTATACGTTGTGATCCAATCATGCAGGAAACTAAAACACATTATTCGCAACAAAGGAAAACATATCATTCAGTGCCATTCCCAAATATTTGTTTGCAATTCAAATGTCCACCCCTAGGTCAAAGCAAGTTAATCTCTTTAGCTCATACTCATAAAGTACTTCTTGAGCATCACCCTGCTATTGCAGGCTTTTTCCAGCACCCTCAGACACGGGCATGCTTTAGTCAGTAAAGTCCTAAAGCAAACAAACAAACAAATAAATAGAGTTCTCTTGGGTGATGTCTCCTTCTCCCCAAACTGCTGTTGCCGGCTTCTACTTGGCACTCAAAGTCCCAATTTCAAATAGAGAGTCCAAAGTCCTGTCTGGGGTCTGTTCTTCCAGTGCTGTTCCAATCACTGGTTCCAAGTCCTGAGGGGCAGCTGGGCAATAAAGCCGACAGGGTGGGGTCCCTGGGGGTCCAAGGCACGTCCCCCACCCTGCCATAAACAAACCTACCCCTCTCTCCCGAACAGGCCCGGGGGAGGCTGCAAAAAGGCACACTTATCTCCTTGCTGCAAAGTTTCCATTTTGCCTCAGGGCTGAATTCCAAGCTCCTGGGTTCCAACTCTGGCTAGCATCCCTTCAAAGACAACCATGAATATGCCTGAATCGCAGAATAGAAGGAATTCTCTAAGTAGAAGGCAGAGGAGTTAAAGCATTTATTGAAACTCAAAAATAGCAGACCCATGGACCAGTGTCCCCAGTTTGACATGCTGGCAAGAACCTTCCAAAGCCAGTATGCCCATCTCACAATAGTGACCAGGAGGCCATAGAAAAACATTATGGCAGCAAGCCAAGCCGTACTGGTGCTTCCCCCCAATGCCAGGGCCCTCCGGGAAGAAGACCATCCACTGACCTCAAAGCCCTGTTCAGCACTCTCCGGTCTCCACGAGGGTCAGTCGCTTTTTTTTGTAGAGCTGCCGCTGTTGCGCCACTTGCGCCGCAATCTCCAAGGTGTGTTCCAGCTAGCTGACTGCTTCCTCTCTCCTTCAGCTCTCAACTGCTCTCACCAACTGCCTCTTAGCTCTGCTCCAACCGTTCAGCAAGCTCCTCCCACCACAGGCTTCATGTCATCACATGGACCAGAACTCAGGCTCCAGTCCAAGCCACTCCCCCCCCCCCCCCCCCGGACCTTGAGAGCCCCGCCCCTGAAGCCCACTCAAATGGGCTGGGAAGATCTTCCCATTCACTGATTGCCTTTACAAGAGTATAAGTACTTTTGTTAAAATTGTATCTTGTTCTGGTCCCCAACAGCCTTTCTACCTTCTAATTAGTATAGAAAGTAAATTTATAAGTAGTCTATAAAATACCAACAGTAGGAAGTAAGATTGCAAAGGGGAACCTAGAAATCACTTATAAATTGCCACATAGGCAAAGGAGCATTCTGGTTCCTTGCTAACTATATCATAAATTAACTAAAAATCACATTCCGAGACTACAGGAGAAGCCAGCTAGGCATTGTTTTAAGAGCCTTTCGGTCCACTGGAGAAGGACATAGCAAATCCCTCCAGTATCTTTGCTAATAAAACCCGAAAGGGGGTTATGAAGGGTCCAACATGACTGAGATGACTCAACAACAAAACTGCCATGATCTGTAAGTCTCTGATAAGCCCCATACATCCTCAGTAAGACCAGCAGAATACCAAATATTGCTAATAACTTTGATGCTCATGAACTAACTCCAAGGTGTCATGGATAAGAGTCTGTCTCCCACCAAAGCCCTGTAAAAATGAGACTCCAAACTTCTGCCTGACAAATGTTCATCTTAAGCGTCCATGTTGCTCAAGTTCTCCCAATTCTGATTCACGTGACTGTTTCAACAATCTGGCTAGCAGCTGTTGTGGGAGTATAAGCCCAACCAACAGCCATCACCCAGAAAGCGGCCAGTACTCTGCAAAAGCACAGGTTCTTTTGATCTGCTTAACTAAGGAAAGCTACGTGAAGGGGTACTGGGTTGCTTGAATGTTTCCCTGTTTTTGGACTGCTCTTTGTACTTGGGGTGGCTATGGTTCTGTGCAGCCTCAGGAGCAACAAAGTCCTGAAGGAAAACAGGCCGGTGGAAGTGCTGGGCATGGTTTCCCAGGGGCCCAGAGCAGGAGACGATCCCTTCTTCCCAGGGCTTAAGCTGATAAGCCTGGCCCTGGAGGACTGAGTTGAAAGGGTGAATGTCTTGAGATTATATTGTATATGGAGTTTTGAAAAAGGAGTGGAGAATGGCCTTTCTACAGATTTGGCATGTGGGGCTGGTGAACAAAAAGAAGCGGACGGCAGCTGCCAAAATACTGACCCAGACAGAGCAGAAGACTGCTGTTTTAACAACCCAGCTAGCAGCTTCTCTGGGGGAGTAAGATCCCTCCCCCACAGCCGGCACCAGGGGGCTGCTGGGACCCAGGAGGCTGCTGGGATCCAGGAAGCTGCCGGGAAAGCACAGGTTCTTTTTATCTGCTTAAACAAGGAAAGCACGGTGAAGGGGTTGATCAGCTTACTTTAATCCAGCATTCAGTTAGCATACAGACAACATTCATTTAGTTCACGGGAAAACGCCAGCATTCAGTTAGCATTCGGTGAGTTCAGGGGAGCATACAGACAAGCATCAAAAGACAGACCAAATACAGATTCATTGACTTACTTCAGGGGAAAAAACCAGCACCCTGAGGCTCAAAACATTCATTTAGTTCGGGGGAAAAACAAACCAGCACCCCGAACCTCAAATCCAAAATACAAACAAATTACAAATATCAACAGACAGACCCAATACAATTCATAGTTACCAACATCTGGGCTCAGCCCGAGAGCAAGGGCTGGCCCAGAGTCACGCTTGCTTGCCGCTGCTTCCCGCACCAACCGGAAGAGGAAAGAGAGAGCTTCAAGCTGTCCTCTCCCCTCTTATAGAGTTTTTGACATCATCAAGTGCTGCCTGAATGACCAGGGCCGATTGGTTCTTGACTTAGCCCCTCCCCCTAGGGTAGACCAGGTTCTGGAGCTAACACCTCCCCTCAGCCAGCCCCATGACTCATCACACATGAAGTTCTGATTCCTGGTATGGTCGCTGGACTTCCTGCCTCGGAAGAGCAAGCCACAGTGTCCAGAGCCTCAATGAGGTAAGCTGAGTCACTCAAAGAAAACAAAGGCCATTCCGGTTACAACTGCCTGCATGAGAACTTTGGAAAGGTGAGAGCAGTGAGCTGCCTTCCAGCTGACTTTGGTGAGGTGAGCACAAAGATGGGGAACCTCCTACATTGGGATTCCAGAAGAAGCCAGATGAGGCCGGCTGGAGTTGGAATCCAGGAGCTTGGAGTCCAGCCCTGGGGCAAGATGGAAACTTTGCAGCAAGACGCTGAGTGTGCTTTTTCCCTGTCTTCCCCAACCAGAGCAGAGAACTTTGAGGTGAGCAAAAAGGTGGAGAATCACCTACATTGCAATCCAGATTCCGGCAGAAGCCAGGAGAGGCCAGCCGGAACTAGACAACCAGGAACCCAGGGGCTTGGAATTCAGCCCTGGGGCAAGATGGAAACTTTGCAGCAAGGCACTGAGTCTGCCTTTTTGGTCCCTTCAGCTTGGGCTGCTTGGGATCCAGGAGGGAGACATGGATTTGTTTTTGTTGGGGTGGGGGAAGTACCATGGACCCCCAGGAACCCCACCACATTGGCTTTTATCACCCAGTTGCCCCTCAGGATTTGGAACCGAGGACTGGAATGTAATGGGGAGAACAGACCCCAAAAGAACTTTGTTTGGACTCTTTCTTTGAAATTGGGACTTTGGATGCCATGTGGAAGCCTGCAATGGCAGTTTGGGGAGGAGACATCCCCAAGAGAACTCTATTTGTTTGTTTGTTTGTTTTAGGACTTTACTAACTAAAGCATGCCCGTGCCTCAGGGTACTGAGAAAAAGCCTGCAATAGCAGGGTGATGCTCAAGAAGTACTTTATGAGCTAAAGAGATTAACTTGCTTTGACCTAGGGGTGGACATTTGAATTGTAAACAAGTGTTTTGGGAATGATTGATTGAAGAGATTATCCTGCTGGGACCTAGGGGTGGGTCATGTCTGTATTTTAAACAAATATTTGGGAATGTCACTGAATGATATGTTTTGCTTTGTTGTGAATATGGTTTAGTTTCCTGCATAACTGGATCACAATGTATAATGGGTCAATGTATGTTCCAGGATACATGGCTGATTAGATTATGTATCCTGGAACAAGGGGTGGAGTGTGTTGGTAAGCAAAATGGGCTCTTAGCACTTAGTTGGCTTTGTTTCCTTTGAATAATTCAGTGTATTTCATTGAGCCTTACTAGGTGCTAAACCCCAGGCCCAAACCCCTATTAGGTGTAAAACCTATGTGGGTGTGGATTAGTAACTAAGGTGGGGCCCAAGGTGGGGCTAACTCAGGTGAAGACCTAGTTTACATATGAGTTTGAGTGACAAGTCTGGGACAGCAGAGGCTTTTGGACCACGTGGGTTTAAGTTGCCTCTTTGTGACGATTCTAGGTCATGTGGGTGAGTCACATGTGTGACTCACCCCTGACCCTGAAAAAGATATAAAACCAGGGGTTGGCTTTCTCTTCTTTGGAGCTCTTACTCACAGCAGTGGTGGGCCAGCCCACGTTCTGAGCTCCCGGGCTGAACCTAGATGTTGGTAACTATGAATCTGTATTTGGTCTGTCTGTCGATGTTTGTAATCTGTTTAGGGCTCTCACTTGTGCTGGTGTGCTGATGCGGAGACTCCAGGCAGCTGTAGCTAAGGGCCCTCCAGGTTGTAACCTGGATGCTGAGACTTTGTTAAACTCTGGTAACTATGTATTGGGATTTGAATCAGACAAGGTCTGTCTGTTGACGTTTGTAATTTGTTTGTATTTTGTTCTGAAGTTCAGGGTGTGCTGGCTTTTTCCCCTGAACTAAGTGAATGATATTTGTATGCTGAATTAAAGTAAACTTGTCAACCCCTTAACCTTGCTTTCCTTAGTTAAGCAGATCAAAAGAACCTGTGCTTTTGCAGCATGCTGGTAGCGTTCTTGTTGTTGGGGTTGTGTTGGTCTCTCACCCCCACAACAGCTGCTAGCCGGATTGTTGAAACAGTGACACATGTGACTTTCCCTATCCCCGTTTTCTTCCTCTGCCTGCCTCCTTCTACCATCCCATCCCCATTCCCATATCACCTGCCTTTGTACCCTAAATCCCGTTTGTCTTTTTGTTTCCTATGCCACTTGCCCCATACCCTCTGTGTGTTATTAAAGTGTGATTGAAACATTGCTCCGCACTGCCATTGTGGTCTTTCCTGGCTAGCACCTAAAGAACCAAGTGTGCCTGCCCCCATATAATAGTTCTACAAATTAATTAGCAATTCAGTACTTTAATATAAAATCATACAATGAATATAATTATACCAAAATATTCATAAGAAATACATAATTCTTCAATTTCAGTTAAAATTCAAATTGTATTACAGAGGAAGCTGTTGTCACAGCGGATAGAGTGGTAGGCCTGAACTCAGTTCAGATCTAGCCTTAGACACTTACAAGCTATGTGACCCTGGGCAAATCACTTAATCTTTCTCAGCCTCAGTTTCCTTCACTGTAAGAATGGAAAAATAATAACACTTGATTCAGAATCCTCAGAATTGGAAAGAACTTTTAAAGGCCACCTAGACTGATCCATGTGTTAACAAAAATTCCTTCTGCAACATAATCAACAAAGGGTCATCCAAACTGCTTGAAGATTTCCAGGGAGTGTGAAACTACTACATCTAGAGACAGCTAATTCCTCCTTTGGCTAACACTTGATTGTTAGTAAAGTTACATCAAGATGTGAAATCTGCCTCTTAGAAACTAGGACCTATTGCTTCCAGTTGTGCCATTTGGGATCAAGAGGAACAATTCTGATCTCTTTTCCCCATAAAAGTCCTTCAGATATTTGAAAATAGCCATTATACAGCCTCTAAATTTTCTCATCTCCAGGTTCACCTTCTCCAGGTTGAATCAATTGATCCACCTAGGCTATTTACAATATTGGTTACCTTCTTCTGGTCACTTGCAGACTTAGCAAGCAATGCCCTTTGTAAAATGCAGTTTCCAGTATGTGCACTCCAGATGTTGTCTGTTTAGGGACGACTATAAAAGGACTATCCTCTCACTAATCCCAGATACTGTGCCTTTCAATGCAATCTAAAACAACATTGGCTTTCTTGCTTTCATGTAACACTACTGACTCACATTGGTCAGAGTTCACCCCCAGGTCTTTTCAGACAAACTGGTCTCTAATCATCTTTGGGAAGCTGATGCTCCAGGAGCCTGTTCTTTCAGCCAATTCTGATTCTACCTAATTATAATATCATGTATCCCATGTATCTCCATCTTTTCTGTAATTTGACTGTAATCTAAATTCCTCATCAATTTCCTTCTTCTGTATGGGTTATTTGTAATATAATGATAATATTACTTCTGTTTTTGTTTCCACTGTTTTTAACCCAAATGTTCTCTACCTTGCTCCCTCCTGCCACTTTGGTTCCTAGCTTTCCTTACAAAATATATCTTCTTAATACACAATGCTGTTCTACTTTTCCTTCCCCCTCACCATTAGCTACCCCATTCCTTTCAGATGAGGCATAATCAGCCATAGCCACATTCAAGTCATAGGTTCCATCCCATTAATTTTCAGTTATGATATCAAATTCATCTCCTTGAATTAGGATCTTTAGTTCATCTTGTTTGTTACCCATACTTTATGCACTTATGTGTAACCATCTATATATAAACAGAATTTTGCTGGTGGGTCCTTACTTGGATTTATTATTTAGCTTGGCAATAATCTTTATATACACACACAACCGAGATTCAAACATTTGGACTACCTGAAAGGAAGAGTAGTGTATCTAATCCTATTTGGGAGAAAAAAAACAGTTGAAAAATAAAATAGGAAAAAAATGGATTAATACCTTAGGGGAAAGAACTCATCACAATAGAAAACCAGAAAATAACAAAGCACTCATAGTCGTGTTGTTTCTCATGCCAAACAAAATATCCATCGTCTATACACTTAATAGTTTTATGAAAAGAGATAAACATATTATTACTGGGTCTAATTAAAAAATTTCCCAGGGACCTTATTCTCTGAAAATAAAAATTATTTGAGCTCAACAATTCAAGTTCATTATATATATATATGTATATATACATATATATGTATATATATATACATGTGTATATATATATATATATATATATATATATATATATATATATATACACCATATTTTAAAATTCGGTTTTCCTAGGAAAGTGCTCTAGAAAGGAATAGTGGAAGGACTTCATCACCATTTAAAAGAGAAGCTGTTATTCTTCCAAGCCACAGACTTATAAATGATGTTCCCACTTCAAAATCCAAAGGTGTTAAAAAGGGGAAGATGCTCTGGTGCTACTTTCCTGACTGCCCATATTCATGGGCAGGCAGTGTCAACAGAGGGCAGCTGCTATTTCTCCTCTCAGCATACTAGAGGACCTTACATGGTTTGGGGGTTGATCTTTAACATTCTTTTCCACCCCACAAGCAATGCCTCCTCAGAGGCTTGGTTGGAATGCTTTTTCCTCTCTCCTGCCAGAATTTGCCTTTCTCAATGTGAGTTAGCTTACTGATTTTATACAAAGTTCCTCGTTGAAATGCCTTTGATTTAACTAAATCAGTGGAGATGTCTAGGCTTTTTTCATACCTCGTTCATACCTTTGATTAACTGATTCAATCAAGCTTTATTTTCACCTAATAAAGGTTTTGAGGAAGAGCACCCTGTTAGTTACTTTAATTGGAGTGAAGTGAATGATTCAATAAATACCCCCTTACATGTAGTTGGTTTTTATTACTTTATTCTCAAAATAGTTTCAGCCTTATGCAGTTTTTAACAAAAAAAAATTCTTAAACAACTCTTCCTCTTCAGCTTTTGCTCTTGAACTCCTTTTTTTGGATGAAAAAATATTCTCCACAGGAGCCCATTTGCACATGCAGTTAGGCTGCTAGTTTCTCTACTAAACTTTGGATCTATTCCACATACCCTACCACCATTATATTTGCTCAACTGTTTCTAGCAATTAGTTAGATTTATGAGTGTTCCTAAAAGCAATGCATTTAAAACTTCTCTCTTTACTGTTAATAACCCAAATTGTGGCAGTTAGAAACTGAAATAACATAGTAGAGAAATCATAGAGTTTTGAGAGACAAGTATTTTACTTGTTCTAAATAACATATCTATGAGTAACCCATTCCAAACCATTCCTAGGGCTTTAATTGTTGGCCTGTAACTCTTCTTTAGATACAACTTCTTTATGACTTTCTACACTTTCAGTATTCCTCCATTCTGTGATGAATGGAATGGAGGAACACAGACTAAGTGTGATCATTAACTCCAAATGAGCAATTTGGAGCATTATTAATGTAGCTCAGGGAAAGATGAGTAAGAGACCTAAGATTCACTTGATATTTTCCTCTAGGTAGCACTTTGATATCTTCATCGTGTCTTCACAATCTCCTTACTCATGACCAAAGTCAGCAACCTCAGGGTACATCCTGACTCTTTTCTTGATGTGCAGATAGTGGGAAAAGTAGTAGAGAAAAAGTTAAGAGATTTGGGTTCTGATCCTCAGTTGCCCATTGTAGATTACCAATGTAATAATTTATTTTTAAAAACAAGAAAAGATCTATAGCTGTTTGTTTGTTTTGGTGTGACTGATCCCTTCCTGTGGATCATTACAGTTTTCATTGTTTTAAGCCCCCAAATTCATCACCTCATGACTAGTCTTCTGGTGCTGATCTCTGAAGTTAGGTACTCTACTTCTCAGACGACAGACACAGTCTGTTGCTAAGACTATACTTAAAGTCTTTGCCAGAGCTCACTGGAAAGCTTTCGAGGATATCAGGCCCCTACAGTACTATGGTGAGTAACTGAAATAGTACTTAAGTAGTCTATTCAATAAGGCCCATAACCTACCAATTCACAACAGAAAAACCATGTGGATGAAGAATGTGTATTGTTAAAAATTTTATAGTCGTCTGGACATTGGGTGAGTCCATCCGTATGTATATTTTAGACTATTGCTGTAGATGCATAATCGATAACAACCCAGAAATTAATTGGAGATGAGAAATTGTCTACTACTTTAATAATCCTAAGCAGCTTCCTACAACCAAAGCAAATCTTTTTAAGATCAATATTTTCCCAGTGATACTACTTAGCTGTGCATTATGAATTTAGAAGTATCAAAATTACAGGTTGTCCAAAGAAAGGTAGACATGAGTGCACTGCAGTATATTAACAATGACTTGCATATAAAAAGAACCGCTAAAGACATTATCAAGGATGTGTGTAACTTTGAAAAGAATTGGGTTGTTCATGTAGTGAGAATGAAGGAAACAGATCCCCTTTCAGAGAAGATTAAATGACCATGGAGGAAAGCCTCCAGTATATTAAGTAGATCATCTATAGAAAATTTAGGAAGGATATACATTAGAACTTCAGACTAAAAACAACTAGATGGGTCACAATCTGAACCAATGGAAGGACAATCCTCACTGATGATGTCATTATAATAGTGAGTTAAAATTAATACTCTATTAGTAAGTAAAAATATATTATTGCAACTACCTTAAGTTACCAGAGAAGTTTATTTCATTAATGGAACAAGCAAGCAACGCAAGTGACAAGATGAAGTCTGATTTCAGTCTATTCAAGTAAGAATTACATGAATGTATTAATATTTATTGGTGGGTATGAAAGGCATCTTTTAGCATCTCCAAGTTCCACTTTGCCAGAAAACTGAGAAAGTCTCTAAGACTAATCACAAAGACAGCAAAGAAAATAAACATCCAACAATGCCCAACTTAAGGAAACAACATCTTGACTGAAAGTGGATCCCTGTACATTTAGACATCACAGCAAAGGAAGAGGTATAAACTGCAAATTGGAGAAAGGATGTTGATTCTTAGAGATTTGTTCACTATCTACCAGGGCTTTTTAAAAATAAAAAAGACCTTGAAAATGAGACTCTTTGGGAAAAGGGGATAGGGAGAGCCAATGTCTGTAAGGAAACAGAATTTATTCTAAAGCTCTTATTCCCTTCTTTATGCTCCAGCAGCTTTCTCTATGATCTACATTCTCTTCCTAGCTTCTGGTTTCTTCTCTGCTGTCTGCAAACATACAGAAGTCTCCCCTAGCTTTTAAGAAAAAGTACTATTTGACTTTACCAAACTCTTGCACTATTGGCTTATATCTCTCCTCCCTTTCATAATCGAACTCCTGTAAAGTTCTGTATATCCTTGTTACTCTCCTCATCCATCTTTTCAACACATCGCAATCTAGCTTCCAACTTCAATGCTGAATGCAAAATTTTCTTTCCAAATTTATCAGTGATCTTGCCACTGACAAATCCTATGACTTTTTCTCAATTTTCATCCTTCTTGATCTCTTTGCAACATTTGACGCTGTGGATCCTTTCTCCCTGTATACTCCTTCCACTTTGAGTTTTCATCAATTAGTCTCTCTTGATTTTCCTCCTATGTATCTGCTTACTCCTCTTGAGTGTCATTTGCTAGGTCATTATCCATAACCCATCCCCTATGTAAGGGTATACTCCAAAAGCAATACAAGACTTCTCCTCCCTCTATGCTGTGCTTTCTCTCTTGCCAACTTTATCCGCTGTCATTGGTTCAGTTATCATGTTTATGCAGTTAACTTTCAGATCTAGCTCTGGACTACTGAACTCTAATTCCACATGACTACCTACTGGACATTTTGAACTGCATGTTCTGGATATATTTTAAACTTAATATGTCCAAAACAGATCTCACTGTTTTTCAACTGCAAGCTTCCTATCTCTTACTTCTATCAAGTGTGCCTGCCATGCTTCTAGTCACCCAGGTTTAAAACTTTTGAGTTTACATTGATCCCTTACTGTCCCTCATCCTACATACTCAAATAGTTGTCCAAATCATATAATTGCTGACTCCACTATCTCCTTTTCACTCACAAACCAAACACCTTACATCAGAGTCTCCTTACCTCTCACTTGGACTATTGCAACAGTTTCCTAACTGTTCTCCCTGCCTCACCCCTCTTCTCACTCTAATATAATCTCCACATAGCTTTCTAAGTAATATTCTTAAAGCAGAAATCTGGCCACGTCACTCAGTAAACTCCACTGGCTCCCTATTACCTTTAGGATCAAATGAAAATGCCTTTGGTAAAGGATTTTAATGAACTTCACAAACTGGCTCCCAAATGCCTTATTAAACACACTATACCAACAGCCTTATGGCACATTACCCACTCTTCTTTTTGTACATTTCAGTCCAGCCAAACTAGTCCTCTTGCTGTTTCTCAAACAAAAGAAGCCATCTCCAATCTCCTTTGTACACACTGTCTCCCTTTCCTGGAATGTACTCTCTTTTCACTATCTGTTAGAATCCTGATTTTCCTTTACAGTTCAGCTCAACTCGACTCAACTCAACCATTACCTTCTGTGTGAAACCGTTTCTGATTCTATCATCTTCTGGTATTCTCCTCCAAAAAATTGACTTCGTCTTTATATTTTATATTTCTATGTATAGTTCTATATGTGCATGTTTTATTCTCAATGTAAGCTTCTTGAAGGCAGGGACTGCTTCTTTTTTGTCTTTTATTCCCCACGCTTAGCACAATGTCTGACATATATAAGGTACTTAATAAATGCTTACAGACTGATTCATACCATAAACAAAGATTAGAGGTAAGGGCAAAAAGTATGTTGGACTAATCTAGGCCATCAGGAATCCAGAAATTGACAGCAGCTAAAGAAACAGGGCAAATCCAGCAAGAAAATACATTGCCACTAACAATGAGGTCTTGATTTTGAGCCATTCTTCAATCCCCATCCAAAAGCTTTTGACCTGCTTCTTGGAAAGAATGCAATTAATCCCTGGTTTTAATCTGCTCAGTGGGCATAATTGGCTGCAATGAAAACCATGTAGTTGGGAATAAGAGCAGATAATTTGAGCTACAAGAATAGTTTCAAAGTTCTTAGCCATCAGGTATTATTACATAGTGTATGAATGTTTCAATACCATTCTTCTTGGTTTCTAATCTATCTCAATAAACTCTAAAATGGGACAAGATCTCATTAGCTGTCAGATGAATATTGTTCATGCTTTGATCACCTCCCCAAAATCATCATCTGAATATAAGCATCATAGGACCATTGATTTAGAGTAGAAAGGGACCTCAGAGATTACTTAATCCTGTCCCTTCATTTTATAGATGAGGAAAGTCCCTAAAGGTACTTGTTTAATCACTGGGTGAAACGAGCAAGGGAAGCAATGATAAATTATCTTGAAAACAAAAACAAATGATAGAAGTTTTCTGGGATCACCTTTAATCAGGGCAAATCTTCAGCACTGTTAGATATTTTTGCTTAACTGTTTTGGAAGAATGTATCACGTGTATGGACTAAGCAATAAAAAAATGGCATTACTCTAAGGGTGCAGTGGAACTTAGATTGGTCAGTAGAAACTACAGTAAGACATATCCAGACTTGATGTCAGGGAAAATCTCCTTAAACAATTAGACATAATAATTGTAAATTACTTAGAATGGTGCTTAGCGCACAGTAAACAAGCACCATAAACATCAGCTATTATTATTTAGGAATGGCCAAGAGTATAATAGGCTTCCTTAAGATATAGTAAATCTTTAAGTAGGAGTGGAATGATTATTTTTCATGAATCTCATAGAGAGGATTCCTACTCAGGTATAAGTTGAACTAAATGGCTTCTAAGGACCCTTGCAGTTCTGAGATTCTATGATTTTCTCATCTTCATAGTCATGCTTAGGCTATCTGTCGAAAAGATTCCTATAGTCATACATGTAGAGTAGGTCATCTAGGAAGCAATTAAAACGTATTGAAAAAAACATTTCCATCATATTAGAAAGTATGTTCATTACCATTATCATAATAACTTCATAAAATATTAGCATCAAGACAATATGGCATAAAATAGACATTTTAGTATCCTTTAAAAATCTTCTATTAGGAGAATTATTTTACTTGGAGACATATTGTGTGATGCATGGAAGATTTCATTATACATATACTCAACTTCATGCTAACAACAAAAACCTACAACAGCTGACATTGGGCTTTGATTTATAGCAGCAAATCCAAGTAAAAAACATGGAAATGCAAAAACCAGACACCGAGCATCAATTTATTCAGCCTGCCTGCCTGTCAGATGTCTGGGTATTTCAGATTCACTGTAATACTTCCAGCATGAGATAAGGAGATGTCACACAGAGGTGAAGAAAAAATAGAAAGGTGTGCCCAAATGGGAGGTCAGTCTCCTGAACTTGCTAATGGCCAAGCAAAATCTAAAGCAGCTCAGTGGATGTTTCATTTGTCCTTAAGCTGCTATTTTTCCATTTCCATTTATCCATTCCATTTATGTCTTTTGTTTTAAAGCCACAGTCATCTGGTACCCATTCTTCTCTTCAGTTTGCATGTATTTCTTTTGTTTTTACTTAGAGACTGGCTGTTCCAATATCAGTTGATAAACATCCGCTAAAATGCATGCTTTTGGTGGTCATAAGCCAGGGATGCTGAGAGGAGCTGGCAAAGGTCATGTGCAACACACGATTCCACATATGATATATTCTGTGCTGTAACCAGGGGTTATTGCTGCCAGCCCTCCCTCAGCATTGACTAGTGAATAGGCCCAGAAAGACTCTCCTGGGGAAAGACAATGAACCCTGCTTGTTAGGGTTTTCCTAGTTTGGCAAGAGTTTTTCAGAGAAAATTCCAAATGCTTTACTTTTCAGTGGGGATCACATTTCATATGTTCCTCTGAATATCTTTTCTTCTGACCTAATTGGCTGATATTAATATAAAAAAACACTTCTCTGTGAGCTGAATTTCAATTCACACCTTGTAAAACAGGCTAAAAAATGCACACCAAAGCCTTTTACAACACAGCAAACAGTGTTGCTCTTTGGAATGATTCATTATAACACAAAAGGTGAGGCTTGCAGCTTGAACGCTAAAATTTCCCCTTCACTGGAATGGGTAAAAGGTTGTACTTAAGAATCAATCTTGACTCTTTGAGTTAATGAAGCTCACTACAGACTGTGTATGACTTGACTATCCTTCTATTTCGTGGATTTTTTAAAGTAAAACTTGAAATGTACCCTTTAAAAAGGCAAAATGACATAGCAGCAAGGTGAAGGGTGTCAGGCAGAGAGGAAAACAGACATTTTGAATTCATTTTAAAGCAGTTTTGAATATCCACGTGAAATGTCTTAAGAGTGAAGTGTTACAGTGAGACATTTAAATACACATCCATAAGTCTTTTCCTTCTGTCTGTCGTTAAGGTTGTCTATTTGGGAGGCAGGGCTCCTATAAACATGCACAATATAGGCTAAGGTCCTTTAGCTGAAAAAATAACCAGTCAAATTAATTTCTGCCTATCTAATGCAGAACAATAATAAGCTCATGGTTGCTAATGGTCTCACAAATAATAAAAGATAAGGTTATGAGACTTTATTGATATCTTGTTTTTATATCACCTTCATTTCCAAGTATATTCTTCTCTCCTTTCCAATTCAGAAGTCATCCTTTTTAATGAATAGTTTTAAAAAAAAAGGAAAAGGAGGTTAGTGAAACTCATTTGGGCCTTTTATACAATGTTCTATACCCATAGTCCCCCATCTCTGAAAATGAGGGCGGAATGTGCACTTTTTCATTTCTTATTATGAGACATTTTAGCTATTATTGTGTGACACCAACACAACTGATTGAAATGTGAAAAATGATGCTTAACAGAACTTCTGTTCTTGCTGCTAGGTACACATGGCACTGAATAACAGTTCTGACCATCCCCCACCCCCTCTCCCAATGAATTTGGTATTTGAGCATTATGTAGTTTCAAAAGAATATTTATGGAAGATCTGAATAATTTTAATATAGAATAGTTCAGAAGATTCAAAGACAACATTTTCTCCCCTAAGGGTCCAAAACATAGGTAGAAAGTTAGAACACATATATGTTTAAAAGATACGGATAGTGTTTGTAGCTTCCTTTCTGTTTTCATGTTTCTACTTTATCATTGTTTTATATTGTAAATACTACAGGGCCATCAGGTTTTTGCAAAACTTGTGTGCTCATGTGACTTCTGTAATTTCTCCTCCCTTCCTTTTAACCAATTAATCAATAAATCTATAAGTAGTTGTTAAGTTCATACTATGCACCACTAGCTTCTGTGCTAGGTGTTGGAGATGTGAGTATGGACAATGAAATAATTTCTATTCATAAGGAGCTTACATTCTAATGAGGGAGATAGCAAGCACATATAAAAAATATACAGTATAATTATAAAGTGAACAAAGACAAATATATGCAAAGTTAAATGCAAAGTTGTTTAGGAGAGCATATACTAGCCTTTGGAGGATAAAGAGAGGTTTCGTGCAGATGACAATTGAACTACATTTTAAAAGAGAGAGACTTTTTAAAGTGGAAGTAACAAGGCAATGCATTCCAGGCACTTGGAATGATCAGTGCAAAGGAGTTAGTATTCCATGTAAAGAACAGTCTGCTGAAGGTTCAATTCAACAAACACTTATTTATATCAACTCAAGATACAGAACTTTGTGTTAGGTGCTGAGGGGAGATAGAAACTTTAGGAAATGCTGCATCATTTCTCCCACTGGGCTTTCAGCCAAGTAGGAGGAAATGTCTTCCAGTTCTAGGCCTAAAATTCTATATTTTGCTTGGCCCTACAGGACAGGACTAGCAACAACAGGTAGATATTGCAGAGAAGAAGACCATTTAACCACTCAAATGGTTCATAGTTGGAAGGTACTCCTGAGGTCATCTAGTCCTGTACTCTCATTTCATAGATGGAAAAAAAAAACTGAGGACATGAATGTTATGCGACTTACCAAGGTCCCACAGACAGTAAGCATCAGGGGTAGGATTTAAATCCATTTAAAAATTCTAGCACAAGTACTCATTTTACTGTGCTATATCAATCAAAGCTAGCCATAAGTGGAACTGACTGTCTCCAAAGTAGTGGGTTCCTCCTCACTGGAGGTTTTCAAACAAAGATTGGCTGACCTCTTGCCAGGTGCAGTATAGTGGAAGTTGGACTAAACAGGCTGAAATGTCTTTTCCAACTCAATTTCTTTGATTCTATTATTGAGAAAGGTTCAATTTGGTAAATTTTAAAAATCATTAGTTTCTTCTTTCTTCTTCTAATCTTTTCATGCTTTCTTTAATCCTACTCCCAGTATACACACCCTTTACCAATACCTCCTCTTAAAAGGTTCACTCTTAAATAGTAGTTTCTCAATAAATATTTCTGAACTGAACTATGTCTTAATTGAGTTAATAACATTTAACAAATAATCATGTGTTGCTCATGTCAAAGCTAACATTAAAATATCTAAAAATAAAAATACCACCTTAGTCTTACTAAAATTTCTTTTGGGGTGGGTTGTAGCCAAATGCCTGTGTTATCAGCATTTATAACCTTTAAAGTAATTCATTTAAAGAAAGCAATACAATCAACTTTGGCCTTTAACCAGGACTTGGATGTTTTGTTTCCTAGCCTTAACTGAGGCACTGACATAAAGCAAATTATAGTATGTGTATTTCAGGATCATTTCTGGGGATGAAATCTATGTAAAATTAAATATGAAAAAAATCCCTCACTGAAGTTCTACTCCTTTGCTGGTAGTCTGGAGGTCTTCTGGATTCATGTAAGCTATGTCTATGGTATGAATTCTAGTAGGTCTTGCCAGGATGGAAAAGGTACTTATAGGGGCCTTGTGATAGACCATAGGCATCTGTCTTACAAAGTCTAATCTAGCTAAGTAAAGTTTAATAATATCTACCACCAAAAAATTGGCCACCAAATAATACATTTTATAGTCATAGTATCATAGATAAGCAGTGGATCTTTCTAAGCTTGAAGTATGAAGAAAAAAGGGGTTCCAAACTTTAAAATTGTATATGTATGTATGTATGTATATGTATATATATACACAAATACACACATATTTACAGACACATGCATATAACATGCATATATATTTGAGCCTTTATTTGAAAGAATTATAAAAAATTCAGTTCCAGAAAGATATATGTACGTGTTTATAAGCATGCACATATTTGTGTGTGAATGCATACTACACACATACATGTGTGAATATATATGTATATATGCATATATACATACATATGATTATTAAGGGTGAAAATTGCAAATATTTGGAAATTAACAGAAATTATACATTAGTAATTGGGGATTATTTACTACTAGCACTTTCACATAAGCAATTGACATGTATATATTTTAAAGAATACTCTGAGGAAAATGAAAATAAATATCTGACTCCATCGGCGGTTACTATTTGATGTTTGATTCCATTACTGCGGCCTATGAAGTAATACACCAAATACTCTGGGCTTAGGTCTTTCTTAAAAGAACATATAATTTAAAGGGGGTAGGAAAAATGTTGGAAACCTAGAATTAAATTAGAACATCCAATATACAACACCATTAATTACATTAACATTACATTAAAAACAAAAAGCAAGAATCATTATAGACATGAAAATCTAATGAAACTTCCATAGTCCTGGCTATAAAGCACCCACTATTTTTCAAAGTTTCACCTTGTATGAAAATTGCCGATTTACCTAAGACACTTATCTACTCATCTAACCAACTGACTTTTCCCAAGTGAAAATTCTAATGAGTAAAATAAGCTTCAGGTAAAACTTCCAGATATGAATAGCTAATAAACACATACGGCAATAAGGTAAAATATAAATGCTATATAAATGCAAAATAGTTACAATGAGGAGGGTGATAACAGGTTTGCCCTTGAGTAGAAGTCTAATAATCTTTAAATCAAGAAAATAAGCAGATCCAATGAAGAAATCAGAATACAATGTCATTTCAACACCGTATGACCATATTTCAAATTGGCCTTTTATAAGCAAGTGAAAAAAATGTTATTTTTAATAAAGGTTTTATAAGCTATAACCCTTTCTGATTAATGTGGGCTTACATATAACAATGAGAAAGATATAATTTACTTTAATTTGGTAATAAATATTCAAGTTGCTCTACTGAAATGATTGATGTTATTATAAACTTTTTTGAAAAACCAACAAACTGACTATGTAGTTACACTTGAAACAAGAAATATAAAGTATTGTAGTGTATTTATATTGCTTATGATACAACATGAAAATATTTAATGATAAAAAAATACCACATCAGCCTTATTGAAACTTCTTTTGGGGTTTGCAGACAAATGTGTTCGGTAACACCACTTACTAACTTTAAAGTAGTTCATTTTAAGAAAGCAATATGCTCTACTGCAATCTTTAACCAAGACTTGGATGTTTCACTTCCTTGTCTTAATTGAGAGGCAGACATAGAACAAATTACAGTATCTGCATTCTGTCAGTTTTCTGTTTTTTTTTAAAGAAAAAATAGATACTATGGACAGATGATGTAAAACAAAGAAGTACTTGACAACATTGTCTCCCAACCAATTTATTGTGGTATAATATTAAAGTCATTATCATTTTGTCATTTAAAGACTGGAATAAACCCAAATGCAATGATGTACTCTTCAATCATGTACTCAAGTACTCCTCATGTTCTCTACTATCCTTTAAAAGTTCAATATCTTGATGAGTAATCATTTAATGATTGTAATAACTTTGAAATTCCATCTTCAAAATGCATCCTGAATTTCTCCTTTTCTCTTTATTTCTGTTACACCATCCTATTCAAGAGACTCATCTACTCACATCAGCTGAATTACACACTCAGCTTTCTTTTAAATCTCTCTGCCTTTTGGTTCCTTAAAATTGACATGTTCAAAATGGAATTCATTACCTTTTCCCCTAAACCTTCCCCTCCTCAAAACATTCTATTCTGGGTGATGGCACTGTCATTCTCCTAGCCATCCGGGTTTGCCACTATGCAGTCATCTTTGACTTTTCCATTTCTCACACCTAACATGTTGATTTGCCAAGTCTAGTCAATTTTTAATCTTAGCAACATGGCATAATTGATAGAGAGCTGCCCTCAAAGCAATAGAAGACTAAAGGTTCAGTTCCCACATCTGATGCATATAAACTGTGTGACCTTTGGCAGGTCACTCTTAGTGGTCTAAAAGTATGAGTTCCAGAAAAATATTTACCTGGGAGTTTCATAAACTAATGAAATTTCAAGTTCACTCCATCTTATCTGCCTTCACAGATTCTCTTTTTAATGGTTTTCCTCTACTCACACATTCCTAGTTTTTGATCTTATTGCATCTTTTAAAATAATTATCACCTGATTAGTCTCCTGTCTTTGCCAGTCACTCGCAATATAGATGTCAAAACAGTCTTTCTAAGACACCGTTCTGAACCTGTGCTTCCCTTGTTCATAGATATTCATCAGCTATTGCTGCTTCTGCAATAAACATAAACTCTTCATCCTTTCACAATTTCCCTCCGAATGATAGAATTTCATATTGCTCCCTGTAATTCACTCCATATTCTTGACAAACATTGGACTATCTATTCTTTAGATTCAGTTTCTTTATTCCTCCTCCTGATTCCAAAAATTCCTACAAGGCATTCTCCATGGCTAGAATCCATTCCTTCCTCCTCTCCATCTCTAAGAAGCTATATTTTCCTTCAGCCCACTTACCACTTCTGCAGCAAAGATTTCCCCAGGCCTCCCTATACAATCCCAAGGTGTTATTGTTTGTTCTCTCCTCCTTTCTCCCAGTAGACTGTATAAACCATAGCAATAGAAACTGTTTGATTTTTGTATTATATCCACAGCAGCTAGCACACTGTTCCTGGCATATTGAATGCTGCAATAACTATCTGGTTTCCATACCTCCTTCATTCTTTTCTCAGTTAAATCTATCTTGCAAACTACTGATTAATCAATCTTCCTAAAATGCTGTTTCATTGCAACATCCCTCTTTTCTATAGTTTATAAAGACTTTCTATTATTGCCCACAAAAATGTAAACTGAAGACTTTCAAGGCTCTTCATAAATGAATTCTACCTTACTGAATCAAAAGCTTTATCTACTAGCTTTTCAAAAAGAAGTTCTAATCTTCCGTTGGACTGGCTTCCCTATTGTTCCAACTCCATCCCTCTCCCTACCCCTAATTTCCAATGCCGTGTTCATTCTTGCATGAAGTACTGTTGCTGCTAACCATCCCTAAGATGCTGGCCCTTCCCATTGGTTATCAATATCCTATCTTTTCTTCAAGGCTCAGTCTAAGTACCACTTTTTTGTACCATGGTTTATTTGTGTTGGTTGTTTGTATTGTCTCTGCAAGAAGACTATAACTTTTTGGAAGACAGTTTTTGTATAATACTTTTTAAATCTTTCAACTGGTACCTAGCACAATGACATACACATACGTATGCATGTGTGTATGCATGTATGCATGTATGTATGTATATATATAGCAAGTGCTTAAATATTTCTAGTTGCCTTTACTAAAGTTATTTAATATTATTCTTATTTAAAAAAGGTGAAAATGGATGCAAGTCATAATAACTGAATGCTTTATAAATGAATTATTAGCCTTTTTGGGGTTTATATAACATTTTACTTGAAAGTTTACAGGCATGACATAATATCAATTGACACCACCCCCCCCCAAATAGTTTAAGCTCTCTATTGATGAAGCATTCAAGCCTCTAAAGAGTTGTATGAAGACCATTTGTATAAGACATATATAAATATATATATATATATACACATATAATATACATACATGTGCATATAAATACACAATACATGTACACACAGATATGTATATACATATGTATAGACAAATTGTATAAAATATCAAGCTGTTTTGTCTATAGATTTAATTTACAAAACAAGAAGTCTCTTAAAAATTTATGATTAATTATTGAGCATCTTTTTACTGTTAAATAATACTGCCCCATTTAACTTGTGAAACGAGCCATATTGATTCTTCTGTCTTTAGTACTGAAAGGGATAGTCTTATTAGGTTTCACTATAGGTATTTGTACTTTAACAAAAAATAAATGATTTATAGCTTAAATATTATGGAAATCCATTATAAAGCCCAAATGAAATGAGAATGCAATTTTTAGAGCTAAAATGCATAATGCCATTGGGATAATTAAGTTGAAAAATGCAAGGAAAGTGAATTGCTTTTCTCAACATAAAGCACATCCATGTAAAAAAAAACCAGCATCAAAATAAAAATTGGTAAATCAATATTTTTTTTCATGCTCATAAGAAACAAAGAAAACTTCTCTGACACAGTGAAAATCAATGAATGGAAATTTAGTACAAGATTTGTTTCTAATATCATCACTTTTCTATGGAATAAGAGTTGATTTCTTTCCAAGCAGATAGCTACCATGCTAATTCATGAATTTCCAACACATAAATTATAAATTTTTCTACAAAAAGCAATAATGACTCTTCCTATATTTCTTTTTAAATGTATATATAATCAATATATTATACTTTTAAAGAGAAAAACAGCAAACAACTATTTGAAATTTGACTACCAAAAAGTTTTAACTACATTACAGTTAGATGGTTTAATTATACTTGACACATAGCAGACCCATATCAATGTTACCTTGGGTTTTTGGATTCTTCCACAGGCAAAGCCTTATATAAATAAGTTGCAAGGATATTTTTTCTTTTAATTTGGCCAGCTGACATATCCAATATCAAAACTGAACCCACAGTTTTAGTCTTGATTTCTTTTATAAGATATTTTAATTTTCTACAGAAAAGGATTAGGGAGAATTTAGTCAATCAATCTATAAGAAATTATTAAGCACCCAACCATATGACCTTAAAGAGATCACAATCTATGGGGAAAACAACATAAATGTGTATACATAAATTGGTACAAAACAGTCTAATTTTGAGAAGGAAGGCACTAAGAGCTTCTTAAGACAGTATGTAAGCCCATGGTAAAGCTAGGCAGCTGCATGCCATGGTGGATTAAATGCTGGACTTAGAGTCTGGAAGACTAGTTCTGGTCTTCATTTTCCTTCTTATGCAATATTGACCCTAGAGATGACGAGCTTTACAAAAGACTTACCTTTAGTCTTAAATGTCCTACCCTACTTGCTCTCCTTAATGATCTGCTTATTTTCAACTCTCAAGCTATCCCCCCAATTTATCTTCTTCACTGTTAATCCTCAACCACTGAAAGTTGGTGTAGGAAGTGGAAAAATTGTTAAATGGCTCCACTACACATTCATGATTTACCTGCTTAATGAGGTATCACCATTCCACAGAAATCCTTATTTTATTTCAGATTGACTGCAACACCTTTCAAAGTGGCTGTAGGAAACCTCTTCTTTCTTCAAGCCCATAGTGTCACTCTCATCCTAACTTTAACTCCTACTATACTGAAAAAATCCTTTCCAAAGCTATTCTCTCCTTTTCCTTCTTTTGCCTTCCCTTAGGAGGAGCTTGTTGCATCAAAAATTCCTTTTCTTTCTCCCATCCTTGATTTCCCTTCAACCCACCATTGACAAACATACTTGGGTGTCTCCTACCTTAGAAGCTTCCTTTGACCCTGACAACTCCCAAAGCTATCATCCTATATCTCTCCTCTATGTCACTCTTAAACTTCCTGAAAGAGTAGCCTAGGCTCTTGGACTCTACTTCTTCACCACTCCCTTACTCAACCCTATACAATCTGGTATGTTATCCTCAATCTTGATTGAAATTACTCTCCCAAAGATTACCAATGATCTTCAAAAAAACAAACAAAAAACTCTTTTTAAAATTAGTATCTTTTCTTTTTACATCTGTATTTTCAAAAAAGTACCCCCTCCTCATTTTCTACCTGGAAAACCATCTCTTGTCCCCCAAAATAAAAAGAAAATGGTTCAACAAAACCAACCACAACATTAACCAAGTTTGACAGAATATACAGTAGTTTAAACCCTTGGTCTATCACTTCTTCAAAGTTCTCACTTACACCTAAACTCAACATTTCCAAGTCTTTCTCCCTAAACTTGCTTCATCCTCTGACTTCATTATTTTCATCTCTGGTACTATTATTTATTTAGTCTTCCATGTTCAAAGATCTCTGTGTTATCTTAGCTGCTTCCTTACTCTCACTTCTCCTACCCAGTCAATTACCAAGTCCCATTGATATAGCATCTCTCTAATCATTTCCACTATTAGTCTCCATTAGTTTCTGCCTAGACTATTGTAATAGCTTTGTAACTGGGATTTTTGCTTTAGCACTCTCTTCAATTAACGTGTTTTACAGTTACAGTCGTCCTTATCCTTAGATTTGATAATGTCATTCCTTTGTTCAAAATTTTGAGTGACTCCCTATTGTCCTTAGTCAGCAAGGGTGGGGAACCTGTGGCCACCAGGCCACATGTGGCCTTCTAGGTCATTGAGTGTAGCCTTTTGACCGAGTCCAAGTTTTACAGAACAAATCCTTTTATCAAGGGGATTTGTTCTGTGAAGTTTGGATTTAGTCAAAGGGCTGTGCTTGAGGAGCTACATGTGGCCACATGTGGCCTCACGCAGGTTCCCCAACCCTGCAGCTTAGTGGCTTCCAGTTACACTGAGTAAACATACCGTTTTGTTTGATATTCATGGCCCTCCACAACTCAGTACTACCCTACTTGCCTCAATGTAGCTGATGCTCCAGCCAAACTGTACTAATCATTGCACAGCTTATACCTTCCTAGTTCTGTTCTTTTGCTCAAATTGTTCCCTATACTTGAACTATCTTCCCTGCCTTTTATTTACTGTTAAATTCTGAGTTTATAGTTGAGTGAGAACTTTCTTTAATTGCTTAAATAGATCAGGAATGGAAATGGGGATGTCCATCTCCAGTCTTAATGTGCCCCTGGACATTTTATCCCATAACCAATAGGATATATGTATATATGTATATTTGATACACTATCCTCTAGTATTCCTATGAAAATAGAAAATAAAAATTGCAATTACAATGGTTATTTCAACTTTCTTTGTTATTTGCCTCATCTATAAATACAAGCCATAGAGGAAAAATGAATTTAAATTAGCATAATATTAAGTATACAGAAGCTCTTTAAAAACCTCAATCTCTTTTTTTCAAATATATTGATAAAACTTAAAACCTAGTTAGATTGCAATCCATTTTATTTTAGCAAAAGCTTTCCTAATAATTTTCTGTAATTAATTTTCAGTTTCATTGTTGGATTGCCAAGTATGGTTTTACCGCAACCTTCCAATACTTCCAAAGATTCTTTACCTTATCAAAATTTTTGGTTCATTTGTTATATGGGGCTTGCATTCCAAAACACGTGCCATCAGAATTTATAGAAGGTGAAATGTGTTATGCAAATTAAAATTAGCCTCTGCCTTAACCTTTAGATCCTAGTTCCTCAAATAATCTAGAGGGATTTAACTGAAAATTTCTAAATCAATACTGGGCTAAGATCTTGCTCATTCTGTAAGTGTGCTCTTCATATGGACTTTCTCTTTTTTGCTGATTCTAGTGAAGGTTATCTCAGCCCCAGCTGCCTGGGTGAATTCTTTCAGCCATCTTAATGCAACTTACCATGCGCATTGGAATCATCTTGAGTACAAGATTGCTGACGTGGTCATTTTACTTACCCAGGGTTTCCAGGAAGCAAACAAAAGAAGCTATTTGTTAAACAAGCTCTAATTAATTCACTTTGATTTTCCATGTCATTAAAAAGAAAACACAACCCCCTAACCATAAGAGATAACTGGAATCCTGTGTTCTTTTTGAAACATGTGGTTTGGTCCAATGGGAAAGAAAAGTAGGTTATTTGCTTTGCTTGAAGAAAAGAAACATTTTACTTTCATGTGCCTATGGCCTACTCTAAATACCTTTTTGTTCTTGGTGCAATTTAAATCTCCCCATTACATACTATTTTATTTCTAATAGAATATAGGATTGCAGGGATTGCAGGGCAATGCATAATGCAGCAATCTCTCCAGCACAGAGGCAGAATGTGAGATCAATTTTTTCTTTAATGCATTCCCCATTTTAACCCACAGTAACTAATTTTACTTGCCAGGTTTTATGTCCTTTTATTGGGTATGCAGTTTTATTTATATTCTTGCTTGCTACTAATTATCACACTCTGCATAATTTATAATGTATTCCACTGATGTTGAAGTCTGAATAATGAAATCTATCCACACAGACAAATCATTGACTGCCTTCCAATGAAAATGCCAAGGATAGTTTGGAGTAAAATTTTTAAAGGTTTTGGCACTCGTGCTTAGAGAAAGCTCATTTCTTTTGTTCCAAATAAAAAAGAACAGATATTACCTTGAATTATTAATAAGAGCTGACATTTATATCTGCTTTAAGATTTGCAAAGCACTTTCCGTACGTTATTTCATTTAAGCCTCCCAATGACCCTGTGAGATTAGTACCAGAGACACTATTATCCCCCTTATACATGTTCACATATCCCCCACACAGACCAAGGGCCAGAGGACAGATTGGAATCCGAGTCTCTCCCGACTCATCCTCTAGCCCTCTTTCTGCTGTTCCATACTACTCAGTTGTACTGTGCCCCACCCAGAGTCTGTTTTGTGAATCAACTAATCAAAGGAATGCTTTTCATTTTGGGGGGTGCTTACCTATTAAGGAAGAGAGAGAGATTGTGAATACATCTTTCACTTGATGAATGCTATTGATTATGTAGCCATAACTTTAGATTACAGGGAAGCTAGGAGCAGCCTAAGGGCACCTAAGCATGTTTGGTATGCACACAGCCTAATTTTCCTCCTCCCTGAAAGATCATTGCTGAGTTTAATGGACATCTACCTTTCAAATGCTCCTGCCGTTGGTCTAGCAAAGGAACGCAGAGTTTAGAGTTGAAAAGGACTTTGGAGATCATCTGATCCAACTCCCTCACTTTATAGACCAGGAAGCTAAGATGAAACAACGTGCCCATGGTAACACAGAAAGCAAATACCAAAGCAAGCTTCGAAATTCAGGGTTTTTGTTTCTTCCAAATCCATTACTCTGTTCACTCTAAGCACTATGACATAGTTTATTGCAGATTGTCGTTTGCCTCTTTTTGTATCCCCAGCACTTTGCACAGTGCCTGGCACACAGTAGGCACTTAATGTTTGTTGAATGAATCAATGAACATGGGGGCTAGCTCAACATTCTACCCTTTCCAAACCAGATGCTTAAAATGTCTAAAATCTCATGACTCTATTTTTGGTGATTTGTACAATGGTACCCCTTAAATCTGAAGCCCCATATTTAGTGCATTTCTTAACCAACTCCTTTACCTACTTTGTTCCCATCATCATCTCCGTGTGGGGGGCATGTTGACTGAGTCAGTCATCCCACCCCATTTCACCCTGATTCCTTACCAAGAGAGATGACCTTGATTGACTCTTTCTTAGTTGTAAACTAGATGGGAAGAAGAACTGAACATCCCCTTTCCCTCCTCCCCCTACCACTCAATCAGAAGCATTTCAACTAGATGCAAGGGCAAATCTGTTTAGACTGTTTGATGTATTTAAGTCAAGTTCCACGGGACTTGTATATAATAGGAAACCATTTTGGAAGTCAGGTATTGTATTTGCCTAAAGTTATTGAGACATCTAGCAATACAACTTTTTTTGTTAGTTTGGATCATATTCAAGTGTTTATCAGGTTGTCATAAAGATTAGACATTAATAATTTGAGTCACTATTCTGATACTGAAATACCTTTCAAAGTGTTATACTTTAAAAATATGTTGGGTTTAATTCAATGCAGTCGTAGTAAGAGTACTCTGGAATATGAAGGTCCCAGTTTTTAAAGTTGGAAGGAACTTAAGAGATTTTCTAGCCCATACCCCATTTTTTCTTCTTCCTTACTTTATACCTAAAGAAAGTGAGCCTTGGGGAGGGGAGGAGGGAAAGTGACTCCTCCCTCTTCCTTATTACCACCCCTCTACTTCTACTTATCTTCAATCTTAGAAAAACAGGGCATAGTTCAGAATAAAGTCCTATAGGTACAATGGTAAGCACAATGATGAGGAAATGGTGGCACTGTGAATGTAAAAGGAAGTGACAGATTCTAGATTTATTTTGAAGGAAATTCTGTCTATAATTTATAGGGAGAGAGAGAAGTCAAGGACAATTCCAATATAAACATTATATAAACTGATGTTCATTTGCTTGTAAACGATGGTTATATCAATTTTCAAGGGCAGGTTTTGTCAGACCAGTTAAGTTTTATGTACTTGAAAGTAACAGCACTCTATTCCTTTAAAAACAGAATATAATTTAAGGAAGTTCTCCTTTAATTGAGCTTAATTAGTTGAGATTTAACTGCAGGTACAATGATGATGAAAATTTTAAAATCTTACATGACAGAATAACTAATAAAGTGCTCACAGAGGAAATAAAAGTAATCAAATCAAAATTAGCAAAGGATAGTAAAATCATATAATCATAGCATCTTGGACATGGAAGAGATATTTAAAGTCATCTGGTCCAAGAATATAATTGTACTGAGACAACGTTTTAAAGTGCTATGCAAATATCATTTAAATATTACCTCTATACTTTGATATACAAGTGGTCATCCATGTAGGTACTCCCTCAGAAAAGGGAGCAACTCACATCTTCTCATTCTGATTGACTCTCTCATATGCTCCTAAAACTCACTGAAAGCTCTAACAATAATGACCACAACAATATAATGGAAATGCTATGAGCTCCTGACCTGCTCATTTTAAAAACTGACTTAAAAAAGCTTGCTAAAACTTGCAATACTCTGCAAAGTTCTCCTCAGATGAGATATTTCTCAGGTGTGCACCAGAATTATACAAAGTTCTATATTAGATGTAACTAAGTTGACAATAACTCATTTTATTCAATTACCTTTATTCAACAATCTCTCAATATTGACACGAAACAAAGTGTTAAACTAAGATACATGCTTTTAAAAGTTATTTACCATGGAGGATGCTTTGCATAAAGTCCCTAATAAAAAAGTTTTCTTATTTATGGTGAGGGGTATTCAAATGCTCCCAGTCAAATATGGCATCATGCTAATTGAATTGAATCCAGGAATAAAATGTCTTCTGTGAGTGAAGTGAAGTCTATAAAACTTCAGACACTAAGGTAATACTGTGCACTTTAAAAGGAAGTGAATGAAATATATATATATATATATACATATTCCCTAGAATAAAACATTCAATCGAATAGGAAAACCATCCAATTAACCAAAATGTTTTATTTTACCTCATGGCTTACTAGCTGTCTGAGGATGGATTTGAACTCATGCATTCCTGACTTTAGACCCAGTACTCAATCCACTGATCTATCTAGTTTCACTGATGTTCTAGTAGGAGGAAAAGAAGTCTTCCAGCTCATTGATGAGATTCTTTATGGAGGAAAATTTATGAAAAAACATGGACAATGCTCTTACAGAATGAAAAGTCATGAATGTGTTGCCATTATAGGTTGCCAACACAGAGATTCATGGAGCCATCAAAGATATAATGTAAAAACAGTAACAACAGAAGCAAATGGGTAGTCCCTTTGAGTTTACCTCAAGTGAGCGGTACAAATTTGGTGTTACATAGATCTTTCAAAGGTTCTATGGAATTGTAACTTTCTTGCTTCATGGCAAGTAGATGGAAAGTTGGTTACAGAGTTAGGAAGACCTGGGTTCAAGTCCTCTAAATCTATGCTTCTGTTATCCCAAGTCTTGGCCACAGACTGCTGCATGATCCTGTCTAATTTACTTCTCAGTCCCCTATGCCTCATAATACCACTTCTCCTCAACTCTCTAATTCTGCAAAAGCTGTAAAGAAGTCACAAATCTGTATTGATAAGAGAGAATTTCCTCACCAGGAACTAATTGGTGCAAACTAATATTTTATTTAAATCACACAAGATTATGGTCCATTTTTATAAACATTTTTCTATCTTTTGAACATGGCCAACTGCCTCACAAGTTACCTATTTTGGTGCTTTAAGATTTGAAAAATCATTTTTGTAAAACTACAGATTCATCTGGAGCTAAGATGTCAAATAATTAAATAAATTTGTACTCCCAACTGATTTTAAACTCATTACTCATGAAATACAAATCAGGCATTCCTTACTGTGCATCACAGTACTTGATTAAGATCTTTGGAATTTTATAGGTGCTAAATCAACCACTAGAGAGAAGTTATATTGTCAACTGAATCTAAGATATATATATATACATATATATAATGAATTGAGGGTGTGGCGGGGGGGGGCAGTTAGGGGAAGAGGAAAACAAAATATAACTGTTCTGCCTGTTCTGCCTTTCAGACAAAGTCCATTTCTTAGTCCAAGATCTATATGTGCATATGAAGTGACAAGGGAATCACACATAATTTGCCATGGGTCAAATTCTGCCCCTGGTTGCTTATGCATATCTCTTGCTATTGTCAATAAGAGTTACCTTTGAGTCTCTAAGGTCAAGATAATGCCCTCTCTGTTTTATTTTTTTAATAAAATTGTAATGAAGAACTACTATTCTTATGTGTTAACTTAATAGGGCTTAATATTTTGCCTAGGAAGAGTAATTTTTGAAGTTTCATTCTATTTTGTATAGTAATAAAATCAATACACACTATGTATAAATGTTTTTATATATCTATAACTAACTTATATCTACATCTCTATCTCTGTATCTTTCTCAATACCTCCTCCCCTTCCAATTAAATGACAGTGTTCCTTAGCTAACATTGTGTTAAAAATTTTGTTTAGGATTAAATCATTGCCTTACTTTCTGGTATGCTGTTCTAATATCTCTTTCTAAATAGGCTGAAAATTTTAGACACAGATCTGAATACTGAAAGTAATTATTAAAATTATCATTATTGGTGCAAGTTAAGAAAAAAAAGTTTTACTCTAGGTGAAATCATTTGGTATCTTGATGATTTAGAGCTTGTCACAACATTAAAATCTTTGCAAAATTTTGCATATGCATTGTATTATCATAAATTCATTGCTATCCAGGTCATGTTCTACAATGTTGTAATGTTGTCAGGCAGGTTGTCAGGGTTGTCCCCAGTGAGATGTGACATCCAGGGCAAATTACACTGTGTAGCCTCCTTCCCTAGCCTATAATATTTTTAAACAATTTATAATCACATTGTATCATAGATTTAAGAGGTAAAAGGCACCTGAGAAATAACCCAATGCCAAACTTCCATTTTGTAGTTATGGAAATTGTGGCTCCAAGTAGTGAAGTGAATTGCCCAAGGTCATGTGGGGAGTAAGTGGCAGAACTGACTCTTTTAATTACACCATTCTTGTCTCCCCAAGGCAAAACTGAAAGATTGTCTGTTACAAAGGAAAATATTCAGCTTTTGTGATATGTGTAGAAAATGAGAGAGCGCAATGTTGGCTTGATCTTTCAGAAGTTAGCTATGGGGTGTGCTGGAGCCCAACCAACTCAAACCCAGATTGTGAAATATTCATTGTGAGCATTTATAACTCTACACAGCAAACTGTACAACTCAGGGCTTGATTTATTTGTTTTGTTGATTGTCTAGGTTTAAGAAAGCAATGTAGAAAATGTTATTAATGCAAATTAAACTAAAAAGTCTGTTTGTCTGGAAAGTTGGTTGTTAATGTTTACCAGCACATCCCTTTCTACGTATATGAGACTTAGCTGTTTTTGGTCATCTGCTGCAGGAACCACACTCTCTTCACATGAGCTACTGCTCAGTCCCAAATATAAGATGAGCTTTGCTATAACCTAAGGATAACTCTTCTTGTTAAAACTTTCACAGAATGAGTAGGTCAAAATAGATATTCGACCTCCAGGCGAAAAGCTAATGACATTGTATTTATAGAATTCTCATATAGAAATATATAGAATGAGGAATTGAGGATGACACCTAAGTCGTAAGCCTGGGTGACTGGGAGGATGGTGGTGCCCTTGACAGTAAAAGGAAAATTAGGAAAAGGGTAGAGCTCAGGCGGGAATAAGATGTATTCTATTGTTAACGTGTTATTGACATGCTGAGTTTGAGACATATATGAGATCCAATTAGGCTTGTGTTGATGACGCTAGGCATTTGGTTGATGCTAGACTTGGAGGCTGGATAAATAGATCTGAGGATCATCCGTCATATGCAAATTGTTTGGGGTGACCATAATGTAATTCCTAATTAGGCCCATCTAAATAGCTTCCTTAGAATGGCTAGTTTTAGATAACTTTTCAAGGAGTGATTTAGGACATGCAAAATCTGTCTAATCTCTCATATTTTGAAACTAATTTCATCTCCCAGTTTTTCATTCATTCGGAGTTCTTTTTTCATTATTCATTTAATTTTCATTTGTTACCTCCTTTTTACATTTTGAAGTGCAGTTCAAGAATCATACAAAAGAAGTAAAGAAATGTACCAATATGGCCCTATATTTTCTTCACTAAATCCTCATGGAAGTGATTATAGATTCTCCAAGGTTATGCCAAATGCACTGCAAACACTGGAAGATTATACTAGACCTTGAGAATGGGCCTGATGAAGTACTATATGTTCTGTAGTTAAGACTGTGGAGACTCATCACCAGGTTAGCTGCAGAATAATGAATTTTTTTAGCCACTTCACATCTCAAAGATCATATGCTAAAGGGGGTGTTGCACCTGTTTCAGTGTACTGACTGATCATACTCATCAAGTTACAGATCCCTGAAATATCAATATAATATCAGTCTCCTAGAAGAACCTCTTAGGTTCTTGCTTAGAACCCACTTTGTTTTTATTTTATACAGAATTCCTAACAAGCTTGCTGTAATGTTAAGCAGGGTGGGACTTTTTTTTTTTTTACTGTTTTCTTTTTAGAATGATAAAGTAATCAAATGCCTTTGATTAAGTGTTGCAAGGTGCTAAGATCCAGGCCCAGACCCTTTTGCTGATTAGGTATGAAGCCTTAAGGCCCTAGGAAGGGTATATGAACTCAGAGGTTAGCATTTTGGGGGGGGGGGCTCTCACTGACTGGAAGAGTGTTGTGTGATTTGACTAGACTCTGGGCAGCTGTTATTAAGAGCCCCCCCTTTGGAAAACCCAGATGTCATTGCTTCTCTGGTGACTATGTATATTGTGATTTGGTTAGACAGAAATGTTGATATGTTTATATTGTTTCTGTTTGTAATTTCTGTTTGTATTTACTCTGAAGTTCAGGGTGCTGGCTTTTCCCCCTGAACTAAGTGAATGATATATGTGTGTTTGATTATATGTATGTTTGATTAAAGTGAGATTGTTAACCCCTTAAAGTCACTTTCCTTAGAAAAGCAGATCAAAGAACTTGTGCTGGCAGCCCTTCTGTGTGCTGGTGTTGTTGATCTTATGCCCCCACAGCAGCTGCTAGCCACACTATTGTTACACTTGCTTAACCATTTTTAATGGTAGCAAGAAGGACAAATGAAATGGAGGGAAGAGGCAAAACCATTGTTTACAACAAAAAACAAGAACCAAAAGCATAGCAGCATGTTATATTCAAGTAGGGCAAATAGCCCTAGGGGCAGCTAGGTGGCTCAGTGAATGTAGTACTCAGCCTGGAGTCAGGAAGATGAGTCTTCCTGAGTTTGAATGTGGCCTTAGATACTTACTAGTTGTGTGACCCTGGACAATTCACTTAACCCTGTTGGCTTCAGTTTCCTCATTTATAGAATGAGCTGGAGAAGGAAATGGAAAACCACTAGAGTATCTTTGCAAAGAAAACCCCAACTGGGTTCATGAAGAGTTGGACATAACTGAAAAAGCCTGAACAACAAAAATAGCCTTAGACAACTTAGCACCTGACAGCATCCCTGCATATTATAGATTAGGATACTCTAATCGGTGCTTGAAAGTCTGAAAGACTTGAGTTCAAGTGCTATCTCTGACTTATACTGGCTATGTAACACTGCTCTCCACCCTGCTCCACCCCGCTCCCCACACCCTCCCTGCAAAACCCTTAAACTCTCAGTGCTTCAAATAACACTCAGACTATAATTCTGAAGATACTGGATTTGTTCTATTAAAGGGAGCTTCTTTATTAAGAGCTTTCTATGCATAATTTATGCTGACAGGGAACTTGTGAACCAGTATATTTTGGAGGAATGTTTTGAACCAACATCTTCCTGACCCTGAGGACTTTGTGTGAGGATGTGTGTGTGTGTGTGTGTGTGTGTGTGTGTGTGTGTGCCCGTGTGTGTGCGCGAGCGCGCGCGCGCGCGCGAGAGAGAGAGAGAGAGAGAGAGAGAGAGAGAGAGAGAGAGAGAGAGGGAGAGAGAGAGAGAGGGAGAGAGAGGGAGAGTTTCCTGTGAGCATGATCTGTGTTGTATACATATATGCATACGTGCATAGTAGGCATCCAAAATATTTCAAAAAATGTTTGTACTTAAAGATATGTGTGTGGAATTATTGACATAGCTAGAAAGGCACTTTCTCTCTCTTTCTTCCCCGCTCCCTCCAACCTTCCCTCCCTCCTTTAGTCTCTCTCTTCCCCTCCCCACTCTCAGTCCTACCAATGCAAGATAATTGAAGCACTTATGAAATATACACCTTTATCACTGCAAACTTAAATGCTGCCCTCACATATTAACTCAATAGATTTGTTTCAGTAATACATAGTGCAATACAAAGTTGTCAGAAAAAAATTATATATATATATGTACATATATATGTATATATAGACAGACACATGTACTAAACATTTTATTTCTAGCCTATTCCTGTTGTAGCTTATGATGTGTGCACAGGAAGTAAACAATAGAAAAGGCTGCATCAGCATGAATTGTATAGAGGATAGGAGTTGGGTGGAGGGGAAGGGGCAGGAGACATAAAATTCCGCCAAGCAAAAAATGCCAAACCAACGAGAAGACAAATGTTATTTACAGGCAAGAGGGCCACCAAGAAAACAAAGGGAGAAATTACAAAATGATGAAAACAGAAAATCCAGCCATTCCCAAAATATGGTTTTAGCTGCTGAATTGTTTATTGTTATCGTAACATTTTGTAGTTAAGGAAGAGACACTGCTCATGCTCAGTTAAAAAAAAAAAGAGGCAGTAAGAATATTCTGCAGCAAAGGTCCTGGTAGTCTGGTCCTTTTCTCCTGATTTAGAACTTGCCACGTTGCCCTGAGAGATCCAAACAGGAACTGATCAGTATGGAGTGGCTTTGAAACATTGGGACTTGCAAGGTTTTTTTTTTCTCTTTGAGTAAATAAAGGGAGCTGGTGCCCTTTACAAATACAACAAAGCAAAACTCAGGTAATCCTCTGAATACTAGTCATAACTAAACTAAACAATGATGCACACAGGATGGAAAAAGTCCTTTGATACTCAGTGGACATGCCTATGAATTCATTAGCCACTTGCTAATTCTGTCAATGTATCTCCCCAGGAGAGCAGCAGACTACCTTATTAACATTAACAATTTTGCCATATCCATTTTTAAAAGTATATAGGATAAATCAACAAATCACCTTTAAATTAAAATCCTGAAAAGTATCACAAATACAAATTTTGTAAATAATGCCTTGGTAATAAAAACTGCTTATCTATACGTCTAATTAGAATGGCTTTTTAAGAGTTAAAAACATAAATATTGGATTATTAGAACTGTAGGTAATTAGTGTTCATGTAGCATGACATTATTTATGGCAATAGTTGTGACAGTACAGTACAATGTAACAACCGCTGGTTTTCGCGCCAAAGGACCTCGGTTTGAATACTAACTCTGCCATTTGCTATGTTTGTGACCTTAGTCAAAGCACCTATACTTTGTCCTCCACTTTTCCCAAACATAAAATAAGAAGGTATCTCATTAAGTGACTTGTAGATTTCCTTCCAGCACTAAATCTACAATCCTATGATTCCATGGCACTACTTTAGATAACTTTAATTTTGGGCTTTCTCATTTGAACAATATATGTATTTATTTATTTATTTCTACAAGGGTTACTGGAGATTCAAGTAAAGGTGACATAGACACTCTAGCCTAGTTTTGGATCCATAGTAAATAAGACATCAGAATTAAAGCTGCATATATACTGATTGAAAAAGATGGAATTGTGCAAATGAAATTTTATGCATATAAAGGATGCTAGGTTTCTATCCTCAAAGTAGGAGAATAGTTCAGCAGCTCGAAAGAACAAAGTTTTAAGTCTTGAATTTTCATGAAAGGAAAAGCCTCCATTCCAAATACAATCAATTAATGAATTGCTCCACTCCCCATATCCTCTTTCAGGTACCTCCACTATTGCCTATATGTTCATCCCAGGAATCAGTATATAAGAATCAGCATGATAAACAAAACCCAAATTTTCACTGTCTCCATCTGGCTCTATTCACCAGTGCCATGAATTGGGTGGTTTCGAGATAATCTGTATTGCTGAGTATTCACATCACTAAACCTAAAAGCATTTTCATTCAAATCTGTCCTGTGACAGTAATTTCAAGTAGGATTCTATGACTCACAGCCAGGTGTGCTTTCACATTCATGAAAATTTGAACATAAATGTATGTCCTGCCCCCATAAGAGCAGCACCAGATGCTCATAAGCACATCCAGAACCACAAACTAAAGCCCTTGAAAGACTAAATGGGTCACATCTTATTTCCAAATTGAACTAAAGGGATAGTCATATAAAGAAACCAAATCTGAGTTATTACAGCAGGAGATTAAAAGATGGAATAACCCTTATTAGTGTTTTCATAAGGTAACAAAAATATCAACTAGATGACAATTTCCCTGGTAATTACTCTGCCCCGACCCTCAAGAGACAATCAGCACCAGCCCCCAGGTACAGGATCCCTGGTTTCTTCCCCAATGCCATGGCCTGTTTTGTCCAGATAAAATTCTTAATAAAAATCCACTGGGGTTTACTTTGACCAGGTACCAGTAGACGTGACCTATTTCCATCATCCCTTACCACCCTTGTTTATTGTGTTTCCCTTCAGTAAAGCTCTCTTGCTTTACTTTCTCTCTGTTGACTCTTTGTTGTGTAATCCATGGTTTTCTTTTAGTGCACTTTGGGATTCTGAACCTTATTCAACTAGTAGAAAACATATGCCCACCTCCCTTATCTCATCACTAAAATCACTTAAAATTACTTTAATGCCTTAGAGGCAATGGTGGAGTAGTAAACAGAGTGCTTGACTTAGAGCAGAAAAGTTCCAGTTCAAATTTTGCCTTGGGTACTAATTACTAGCTGTGTAACTCTGCAAAGTCATGTCACCTCTCTGTGCCATCAGTTTCCTCATCTATAAACTGAAGGGCTGGGATTTAATCTCCTTTGAGGTTCCTTCCAGCTTTAAATCTATGATCCTGCTATCCTTATTAGGACACAGAGGTGATTCTGAGCTGCCAAAACCTAACTAGTGGAACGCAATTAAGAAAAATTCTATCAAGCTGAAAGAGCTTGGAATGAGTCAGGTGATGAAGTGATCTTTGGAGGTCCAACCTATTTAGCTAAGTTCAGAAATTTGACTGTAAGTGGATGATTTTGTGTGTGTGTGTGTGTGTGTGTGTGTGTGTGTGTGTGTGTATTGGGGGAGGGTTGTGGGGGTCATGTTTCAAAAACAGCAAGAAAAATCAGGATAGTGAAACAATTATACTCCAATCTGCACTCAGAGTTTATCAGTTTTTTCTCTTGAAGTGGTTACCATTTTTCATCATGAATCCTTCAAAACTTTCTTGAGTCACTGTATTGATCAGAGTAGCTAGGTCTTTCACAGTTGATCTTCATTATATCATTGCTATTACTGTGTACCATGTTGTCTTGGTTCTGCCCATTTCAGTTTTTATCAGTTCATATAAGTCTTCCCAGGTTTTTCGGAACCCACATTGCTCATTATTTTCTTATAACACAATAGTATTTCATAACAATCACATATCACGATTCATTCAATCATTCCCCAATTAATGAGCATCCCCTTGATCTCCAAATCTTTGCTACCAAAAAAAAGAGCTGCTATAAATATTTTTGCATATATAAGTCCTTTTCCTTTTTCTTTGATCTCTTTGGGATACAGAACTAGAAATGTATAGATGGAGTTTTTAATCTTATCTCTTAATATTTGGACCCCAGCTGTGACTATTGTTAAATCCCTTTCTTCCCCTATATACAAATGAGATAGCTAGATATTTGTATCTTTATATGCAGAGTATCCCAGAAGGCTTAGTGCAGCACTAAGCCTTCTGGGAAACCACATGTGAAATATTTGTACGTAGTTGCTCGCATGTTGCATCCCCCATTACACTGTAAGCTCCTCGAGAGCAGAGACTGGTTTTGGGCCCTTTTTTGCATCTTCAGTGCTCAGCACCCTGCCTGGCATATAGTACTTTTTTAATAAATGTTTTTGCTTGACTGACTTGTAAAATGAATTTAATTAAAACTTATCATACTATTTTACAGGGGTATTCTTAGGAAACTATTTTGTAAAGCTTAAAATGCTACATAAATTATGGTTATTTCTGAATACTAAGAATGCTATATTTCTTCTGTAAATGTATATGAAAGGAATAGGGTGATGATACAAGTTAATAATAGATAACAAAGATCTAATCATACTGCATTGCTTTAACATAGAAATTCAACTCTGCATTATAGGGTTAACTAACAATTAAATGTTGGAGCTACATAGAAGTTTCCTATTGTCCAGTTGTGTTTTTATAAAGGAAAGCCAGGAGTCTCTTTTCCTTTAGCTTAATAATCAATTAAAAAAATTAAAACAATTACCAAGTCTTTTCATGAAAAAGGTATGAAAGATTATGTGTGAAATCTCAAAATCCTTTAGTTTTGGGTACAGGTAGCATGTCTGATTTTTCCAAGCTGAAAACATTGTGAGGTGAGCTAAGATGTGAAGAATGGTTTCTATTGCTATACAAAAGGCAATAGCAGAGGATCATTTTGATAGCTGCTGGGCAATTCTACTGGAATTTCTCTTACGAAAATCAAATATTATCAGAATTCGAAGATCATAACTATATAGCTGGAAGCAAATTCAGGGTTCATTTATTTAATCCCTCCATTTTATACATGAAGGAAGTGAAGTCCAGCAAATGATTTCCCTACTTTCACACAAGGAGTAAATATCAGTGACAGGTTTTAAACTGAGCTCTAACTTCAGGGCCAGTGTTCTTTCTAAAGTGCCATTCCATCTAGCTTAAAATAAGATTGATATAATTAGTATACATTTCCACTGGAAATATAGATCAGGCTTACAAGTGCATATTTTATATACATATATGCATGTACACACATATATAAGCATGTGTATACATACATGTCAATATATACATGTGTACACACATATGTGTATATGTACATATACACATATGCATACATATATGATATATATGTGTGCATATATATCAGCGCAAGGTTTGCAAAAGCATTTAGTTGTCCAAAATCACATGGACATGAACAGAGGTGTCTTATAACTTGATATCTAGAACTCTTTTTATTTATATTCTACAGATTCCATCTTTTATATTTCCCCCCACATTTCAGCAATCTGAGCAAGGAATATTGAGACTGGGTACACCAAAATATTTTATTCCTAGGCTACTGATATTTGAGGTGCTGTAGACGGACATAATTCTAACCCCTGTAGAAAACAGACTAGGAAAGGAGGAAATGTCCAGCCAAAGGCACCCCAAATTTCACCCCAAAGTGAAATTCTTGGTTTCTCTTTGAGAAGAATAGGTCAGAGATCAGATATCTATCCATAGCACATACAAGCCAGACATCTGTATATTTATTTAATCAGTAGCCACACATATTTATCTTATATAGACATAACTCATATGAAGTTTAAAAAGTATATTTCATATTTTCTATGCTTTTTTTTGGAGAGTGGAAGGCAGAGCAAATTGGGGTTAAGTGATTTGCCCAAGGTCACACAGCTAGTTAGTGTGACAGGTATCTGAGGCTAGACTTGAACTCAGATCTTCCTGACTCCAGGGCCAGTACTCTACTCACTGCACCACCTTGCTGCCCCCTACTGTCTTTACCATTACCCACAGCTACTTCCTTAGCAATACCTTTCTATAAAAAATAAATAAATAAAAGTAAGGACTTGGTAGATTATTAAGGGTGCAGGGATAGTAGGCAATAGATAAGTTTGGAGGAAGTGAGGGGAAGACTTCAAAAACATACTGAAATCATAACCTCTGGGTAGATTTCATTCCTCATTAAGATTTAAATAATACTAATCTGGCACAAACTATTTATACAAATATATACTTTTTACTCTCTTAGAATTTACACTTTCTTTAAGAATGTATTATTTTGTTTCTTCAGACAATATTGCTGGATTACTGGCAACATGGGGCTGGAACACTGAATTTTGAATCCAGAAAACCTGAGTTCAAATCCTATTTCAGGTACTTATTAGGTGCATGACATGGGGCTAATCACTTAACCCCTCTGTGCCTCAACTTCCTTATCTTTAGGATGAGGAGGTTGAACTCAATAGCTTCTAAAGTTCCTTTGTGCTCTGAAGCTACAATCGTAGGACCTCATCACAAAAATGTTCCAATTAGAACCAGTTGTTGAAGCTTTGCAAGCAAAACCACAGTAACTTCTTTAAATAAATCAACTCAGCAGATCTATAAAAGCATGCTCATGTTAACTAACTGATGGTGATAATATCAACTGTGAATATAGGTCCCAATTGTAATGAATTAAAATCAGGTGTTGTTACAATCACATTAAAATAAGATGACTAGGTAGTAATATTTAAAGTATGAAATACATATAACACTGCAAATGCATACTTCATAATGCTATGACCAAAGTGAATTTTTTCCAAGCAAAAGAATGAATAAAATCCTTTTCTCCCCCAACTAAAGATGCTAATATCTTAACATATATTGCCCTCTAGTGGAGTTTTAAAAAGTGAATTATTTAAGTACATTTATAGTTTTCCACTGTCCATTTTAATGTCTGAATTTTCCTTGCTAAATGTGTCAAGGACTTGTTACAATATAAGGAGTTTAGGAAGAACAGCAATTAAATCAGTTTGGAAGAAGAGGGGAAGAATTGAAAAAAAATTCTTCTCTCTATTAGACTGTGAGTTCTTTCAGAGTGAGAAATGTCTTTTGCCATTCTTTGTATCACCAGCATTTAGCACAGTGCCTGACACATAGTAGGCATTTAATAACTGTTTATTGACTGATTGACTACCTACAAAGTTTCTTGGTCCTAGAGGGAGGAGGAGGTTCCAACCTTATTTGTGTCATGCACCCCTCTGGTAGTCTGGCAAAACTTAGGGTCCCTATGATACGCATGTGGCCTATGTTGAATTGCTTGACTTCTTAGGGAGGGTGGGTGGGAAGGGAAGATGGGAGAGAATTTGGAACTCAAAGTTTTAAAAGCAGATGTTCAAAAACAACAAAAAAAAAGTTTTTGCATGCAACTAGAAAATAAGATACACAGGCAATGGGGAGTAGAAATTTATCTTGCCATACAAGAAAGGAAGGGAAAAGGGGGTGGGAGGGGAGTGGGGTGACAGAAGGGAGGGCTGACTGGGGAAAAGGGCAACCAGAATATATGCCATCTTGGAGTGGGGGGGGAGGGTAGAAATGGGGGGAAAATTTGTAATTCAAACTCTTGTGAAAATCAATGCTGAAAACTAAATATATTAAATAAATAAATTTTTAAAAAAAAAAACAAAAACTTAGGGTCCCTTTAGGACTTCTAGGCTAGGAGAAACTTTCACCTTTTTAACAAAAAGGAAAATACTTAGGAAACAACCCTGATAAATTGCATTTGATACTAAATTAAACAACAGAAAAAACTGCCTAAATATAGGAAAAGTCACATGACCATTTTAGGTAAGATGAGCAACTTTTAGCCTGGAAGTGTGATTATTTGCTCAAAATGGAAAGCAGAGGTGGGAAACTTAAGTATTTCATTTTCCTTCCCTTGGATCTTTGCCACAGCTGGAAATAATATTCAAGGTGACTGTACAAAAATGATTATAATAAAACACATGTTTTCCCACATGTAGGATAACTTTAAGTGCTTCACTTAACCTCTTGGGGAAAAAATAAATGGAAAGATAATAAAAACAACAAATGGGAAAGAGCTGTTAATAGAGACACAAAAGAAACATATTTGTGGAATGAGTTGACATTGTGGAGGCTTTTGTTGATGTATTTGTTATTAAAAATCCATTTTATTAATGTTATTCATGTTTTTACTATTTCACCTCTTCCCTCTATTGAGCCTTTTCTTGAGACAATGAAAAACTAGTAAGCAAAAACACCTACTATACTGACCACATCTAACAATGTATATAACACTCTATCCTCCAGCCTTATCTTAAAATGGTCTTTTATTTTATATTGTTGTATTCATTGTGCACAGTGTTCTTTTGGTTCTGCTTATTGAGCACTGTATCCGTTCATGCAAATCTTTCCATGTTTTTCTGAATTCCTTGTATTTGTCATTTCTTTCATTTGCTACAGATTATTTCATGTACTCCCCAATTAATAGTTTGTTTGTAGTTCTTTGTTATGTTTAGCTCATTACCTATAGGAATTTTGTTTTTGTCTTTGATTTCTTTGGCATCTATTTCCCAAGTAAAAGGATCACTGGGTCAAAGGGTATGAACAGTTTAGTCACTTTTCTTGTACTTTTTAGAGTAAAGTTTTTCCAGCAGTTCATGAGTACACCTATTTTCTCATAGCCTCTCCGTTCTGGGCCAGACCTGACTCATCTGCTCTGGCGTTTCAGGCTTGGGATTGCAACAAAATGAGACATAAATATATCATATACCATTTAACTAAAGAAAACTTATAGTATGGAAAGGGCATTTAAGAAAGATATGGTATCGATTTATTTGCTGCCACCATTCTCCTGGGCCAGGACCTAAGGCTCCTGCTGCCCTTCTATGTAAGGGCTTCTCTTTGGGCCTTTACTGTACTAAAGCCTAGTGCTGCCCTGCTCAGTTAGACCACATGCTGCCACAATCACTTCCATTGCCTTCCTCTGCCATCCGAGCTCTCACATTCACAGAAACATCCACCTCTGATTCATATTTGCCTAGCAAAAGAGAAACAAATCAAAAGAAGTGGCCAGAAATTTATTTGTGCTCTAGCTGCCCCCGAGGAGCAGCTTCCATGTCTATGAGGGACATCTGGAAAGCACTAGAAGAGCGGCCTTGGGTTATTATTTATAGGCCTTAGAGTGATGCTTAAGGACTTTTTTTCTACATGTGAAATGTTAAATTACATTCCAAAGAAAAAGGAGGAATAAAATTCCAATAAAAAATTCTTAACAGGGAGATACATGCCTCATTTATTAATATAGCTATGTATTAATGGGTTCATTGATACATATGTGTACGTACTTGAACATATTATTACATATATGTACATACGCATGTATGTCTTCTACAGGAATCAAAACTGATTCATTTATATTCCTTGATGAGGAAGGATAGAGAAATTCTAAGAAGCAAAACAATATCCTTATCTATGTACACTACTGACCTTGAACATTATGAAAAAAAAACAATGAAACAGTTAACATTTCCTTGGCCTGATACGGCCTTGTATTTAGGTTTCATCTTCATCTTTCAGTAGGTCAACTGGCTAACTGCTTGTTTCCTCCTATGCCGTTTTAATTAATTTTGATAAATGTTGTGTTTTTTGTCTCCTTACTTAACTTGCACATCCCCAAGAGACCCCCTGTCCTTCTTATTGAGCTTTCAGGCTAGTTGTTTTCATGAGCCTCAACTTATCTTGACAGAGAAGTTAGTTTTCCTGGCATACTGCAAATGATCAAGAACGAAAGTCTCTTGCTCAAAACTGACCCAGCCAACAGAAGTTTTAAGGCTGCTTTCAGTCAACAGGGAGTATGTTGGTGAGGTGGTATCTGGTGAGGAACTTCTCAGTCACAAGGCCTTCACCTGATCTGAACAGTACCTTACCCCCACATCCAGAACATGTTTAAGGCATACCCTGTTGTCCAATCAAAAATCACTTCTGTTAAGTGCCACAGTGGATAAAGCACTAGGTCTGAAATCAGGAAGACCTAAGTTCAAATCTGGTCTCCAACACTTATTTGACACTGGACGAGTCACTTAATCTCAGTTTGCCTTAGTTTCCTCAACTCTAAAATGAGGATAATAATAGCACCTTCCTTCCAGGGTTGCTGTGAATATCAATTGAAAACTTTGCAAAGTTGCAGGTATAGTGCCTGCCATACAGTGGGTGCTTAATAAATGCTTATTTCCTTCTTTCTCTCTTCCGTTGCTTCTTAGCTTTCTTTTCCATCACCTATCTTCTGACAAATCTGACAACACTCTCTTTATTAGAATTATTACTGAACAAACTAATTGTAAAGCATGGTAATACATTTAGAAGAAAAGGAAAAAGAATGTGGCTCTGTAATGTAAGTGGCTAAAACATTGACATCCAATTCAAATTTTAATAAGTCAAACTTTTCAGGGCCTCTTCTTCATGTATGAAGTAAAACTACCAAGTCTTAGAGAAATAAAACATAAACTCCTAGAGAAATAAATCATGATGCTGTTCCCCATAACAATGTGCTATTGGCAGTTAATGATCCTAGATAAATCACTTTAAACTTTCTGTATTCATTTTTGTCATTTGTTAAAGGAAAACAACCTAATTCCACATGGGAAAATAGAGGCTAGCTATATGTTAATATTTAAAAAGTAATCAGACGTACTCAACAAGGAGGCAGTATAGTGTAGTAGAAAGACCACGAGGTTTGTAGTCATAAGACCTGACTTCAAATTGTCTGCTCTTTCTGTTCCAATTGTCTGCTATTTAGGACCTGTAGGATCTTTGACAAGTAGCTCAATTTTTCCACACTGTCATCCATCCGATGAGAGAGTTCTACTATGTAATCTTTAAATTCTCTTTCCTCTCTAAATCTTATGATCCTAGGGCAATGAATAGGGGAAAAAAAGCAAAACCAGTATGTCCAACACAATGCATGTATGAGTTCGTAATTAAATATGAGGAAAATATTTTCAGTCCAGACAGAAAAAGGAAAGATGGAAGCATGTTTTCCCCATCATATTTTAAAACAAAGGCCATTGTCTAGGTGTAGCTATAAAAAAGTCCTTTCAGAAATTGGTTTAATCCATCCAACCTGGACTAGTTTCATTTGGGGGTCAACCTTGATGGACTGATTCTCTTGTGGTTTATGAAAGAAGTTTTATGTTCGTATTATCTAAATTTATCAACTATATTTTTACAAGGCACAGAAGGATACAGTTCCCAGTTAATAGAACTTTCAAGGTCTAGGGTCCTTTAGGTCCTTCAAAATTGTGTTCTTACATAAATCAACATGAGATAGTGCTTTGAAGATGCTAAAACCCAAACCTTTTAGCTTGACAACAAAAGATACACTGAAATTTACCAATTCCCCCCAAATAGTTTAAATGTGACTATATTAATGAGATTGAGTAAAATTATAATATTTTAACAAGAATTATGGTTCAAATAATTTGACTAATTTAGATATGCTTTTTGAAATAGGTAAAAAGATGTAATCTTAATTATACTGTGTATTTCTGAATGGGAGTGATACTGCTATCATATTAGTAAGCCTCTGCCTATTGTAACATACAAAGGTATGAAGCAACTGATTCATTCCATTTGGCAGAAACCATTTACACAATAAACAAAAGAACCTTTGATAAACTGCAACTAAGAATATACTAAAGAAAATGGAATTTGATTCCAAGTTTACAGAAAAGACCAAATAAACCTTAAGCATATTAGGTCTATATTGAGCTCTCCTTTTCCCCATCTCCCACCCCCCACAACAACTGTAAACTTGGAAATTTGAAAGTAAACCAGGTTCATTTTAATAGCACTTCAAACAGTGGTAAGTTTTTAAAAAAAGTCTTATCAAAACCCAGTATTTACTGGGCATTTGCTTTCTCCCTGGCAGCTCGTTGTGTGAATTTTTAAGTAATGAGAATTTGCACCAGCCTGTATGCCTTCATTGTTTTTAGCATATTTATTATAGACAAGATGTGTTCAGCATTGCATTTTAATCTTTTCAGACTTCTATTATAGGATACCTCTCACTCCTAGCTCTACTAGAGCACTAGTCTTTTTTTTTTTGTTATAATATGACTGAAACTGTGTTTCCCAAACCAATTTGCATTGGAGCACTTTGGATCTTGAATTATAATGAGGGAAGCCAGGAAGCTGATCTGGGGGACTAAAAGAAATGGGATAAATGGAGGAAGTCAGGATAGTTTTGGATTAAGCTAGAAAAAAAATTAAGCCTTTTCCTCCACACTTAACTCCCAGGAAGAAAGGGTTTCAGCCCTCTCATCCTGTGTTTTTAATAATTTCTGAACTGGAACTAAAATGGACATCAAGTCATGGAACAAGATGAGAATTTAACAATGTCTTAGCTCTCCATTTAGACTAAATCTTGTTTCCATGGTCTAGAACCTACTGCTACGGCTCACAGGAAATTCCAACGACATTGTTATATATGGTGGCTCTAATACATCTACAGACTGAACCAGAAGCTGGTATGAAGCAAAAGAGCAAAAACATGAGAATGTTTTGACAATATCCAGTAGACTATTCTTACTGAAATTCCTCAGCAGCACTATGCCTATGCACTGATAACCGACAGTGGGAATTCAGCTTCAGAAAACAAACCCTGATGCTTTAGCTTCATTAGTGTGGCTCTAGCTGGGGAACTAAGATAGTAGCCTGAGTATTTTGCATTATTTCCATGTTTATGTCTTCCAGTGTAAGAACTATGCTAGCATATTTGTTGATTGGATTATTATGCTTAGAAATAACAAGTTTAATCAAGGATAAGTGAGGACAGAGAAGGTTTTGTTTAAAAGTGACATCATTTGTAACCTGTCACATATGTTTTTTTATTATTAAAACTGATATCCTTTTGGGAAGGAGAGGCATATAGCAGGTGGTCAGTTGAGATAAGACATGAAAATTCACCATTTATGAATTTAACCCTTTTGCAACTTTTTTTAATAAATAGAGCAGGGGGCCCATGAACTTGTTTTTTTTAAAAAAAATATGTATTTTGATAACTACAATTCTATATAGTTACTCTCCTTTGTAATCCTATTTATTTTATGCCATATTGTGTTGGTAAGCAAAATAGCCTTTGTTTTCTTTGAGTAGCTCAGTGTATTTCATTGAGCCTTGCTGGGTGCTGGGCCCCAGGCCCAGATACCTATTAGGTGTGGAACCTATGTGGGTGTGGATTGGTGACTGGGGTGGGGCCCAAGATGGGGCTGGCTAAGGGGAGGTGTTCACTCCAGAGCTATGCCCTATTGGGTGTTAACCTAATCTATGTGGATGTGGGCCTCCCAGGGTCCTGGGGGGAGGGCCCAACTCAAGAACCAATCACCAGAGCCTGGGCTCTGGTCATTCAGATGACGCTTGATGATTTCAAAAACTCTATAAGAGGAGAGAAGACAGCTGGAAGTAACCTTTTCTGTTGGAGCTCTTGCCCACAGCAGTTGTGGTGCACGTGACTCTGGGCCAGCCCTTGTTCTGAGCTCCCGGGCTGAACCTAGATGTTAGTAACTATGAATTGTATTGGGTCTGTCTGTTGATGTTTGTAATTTGTTTGTATTTTGTTCTGAAGTTCAGGGTGCTGGTTTTTTCCCCTGAACTAAGTGAATGATATTTGTATGCTGAATTAAAGTAAGCTTGTGAACCCCTTCACCTTGCTTTCCTTATTAAGGCAGATCAAAAGAACCTGTGCTTTCCCAGCGTGCCAGCAGCTTTCTGGGTGCTGGCTGTGGGTAGATCTTACACCCCCACAGAAGCTGCTAGTCGGATTGTGGAAACACATATATAAGATATAATTCTGAGAAGGGATTCATAGACTTCACCAAGCTGCCAGTGGGGCCCACGGCACAAAAATGTTAAGAAATCCTAATAGAGAGAGAAGTTTTACAGGGTTCTTAACTTGCCAGAAGTTGAACATCAGAACATGAGTGGTTTGTAGTTTATATAGCTTTATTGTTTTCAGTGTGTGTGAATGATGATTGCATCACTGAAATGTGGCTGCAATTACTCTTTGCCAAGCCAATGTTTACTAAAGACCATTAAAATACTATGCCAAAGTAGATATCAACAATGCAGTGACTTTAACCCATAGATCCTTAAATATAAAGAGCTAGAGGGGCAGATAGGTGGCGCAGTGAGTAGAGCACTGGCTCTGGATTCAGGAGGAACTGAGTTCAAATCGGACCTCAGACCCTTGACACATTTACTGGCTGTGTGACCTTGGGCAAGTCACTTAGCCCCAATTGCCCTGCTTTCCTCCCTCAAAAACCAAAGAGATAGAAATACTTTTGTAGATAAAAAAATCTTTCAAAATGTTTTAGCTCTGGAATTTCCACCTGAATATAGCATTAACAATTCTTAGATGACAGTGTTCACAGGAGGAAAACCTAATACCATATTAAAATACAGTATACACTCAGGCATCTAACCTTCATGGTGACCCCAAATTTCAAAATAAAACCTTTGGATTCAATTCACCAAAGATCACTACTCATTAGCATGTTCTCTGTTGGAGCTCAGTCAAGTGAGTCAGGCCTCTTTTTGACATCTAGTAAACAATTGGTAATTCATATTCAATTTGCTTTCTTTAAGAATGACTTCTATTGTTTATCTTTTGTGAAGTTTTCAAAGGTTTGATTTCAAACAAAAGATGAAAAAAAGCCAAAATGTCCTGCATTCTCATTCAAACAATATAAAACAGTATAAAGAAGTATATTCCTACATACTAAATTTTTGGAGTGTAAAACCCTATCTTTACCATGGTAAAGAATCCTCAGGGGAAGTTTGTATGTAAAGGATGGGATTGCTTTCAAGAATAAAAGTCTATTTATAGAAAGAAACAATATTCTGATAAGAGAGAAAAGAGGGAAATGTCAAATTATACCAGTGTGACTGCTTGGGGAGCTCGTCAGGCAATTCTCATTTAAAAAAGTATGTACACAATGTGTAAGACTCTATAAGTGGTTATGAATACAAAAGAAGTCCTGTTAGAATGTTGGGAACATGAAAGTTGAGACTTTTCTAAGGAAAATAACATAAAAAGGCCTTTTGGGGGGGATATTTTGGAGGGCAGGGGAAGATTAAAGAAGGAATAGAATTAATCTTAGGTGTAGATTTGATGATATTAAAATTCTTATTTGGGTATTCAAACTAGGAGAGCAAGGAATAGTTTACCTGACAGATTTATGGAGAATGGAAGAATTTATGATGAAACAAGAGATAAAGAACATTATGAAATGCAAAATGGATAATTTTGATTACATCAAATTGAAAAGTTTTTGCACAAACAAAGCCAATGCAACTAAGATTAGAAGGAAAACAAAGCTGGGAAACAATTTTCACAGCAGGTGTCTCTGATAAAGTCCTCATTTTTGAAATATATAGAGAATTGAGTCAGATTTACAAGAATAGAAGTCATTCCCAATTGATAAATGGTCAAAGGGTATGAACAGGCAATTTTCAGAGGAAGAAATTAAAGCTATCTATAGTCATATGAAAAAATACTCTAAAATCACTATTGATTAGAGGAATGCAAGTCAAAACAACTCTGAGGTACCACATCATACCTATAAGATTGGCTAAAATGAGAAAACAGGAAAATGATAAAAGTTGGAGAAGATGTGGGGAAATTGGAACACTAATTCTTTGTTGGTGGAGTTGTGAACTGATCCAACTATTTTGGAAAGCAATTTGGAACTATTAGCAAAGGGCTGTAAAAAGCTGTGCATACATTTTGACCCAGCAATAGCACCTTTAGGTCTACATCCCAAAGAGATCATAAAAATGGGAAAAGGATCCACATGTACAAAAATATTTATAGCAGCTCTTTTTGTGGTGGCCAAGAATTGGAAAATGAGAGGATGCCATCAATTGCGGAATGGCTGAACAAGTTGTGGTATATGAATGTAATGGAATCCTATTGTTCCATAAGAAATGATGAACAGGCAGACTTCAGAAAAACCTGGAAAGACTTACATGAACTGATTCTGAGTGAAGTGAGCAGAATCAGGAGAACATTGTACACAGTTACAGCAACATTGTGCAATGGCTAAATTTGATAGACTTATCTCTTCTTAGCAATGCAAGGATCTAAGACAACTCCAAAAGATTCATGATGGAAAATTCTATCCACATGCAGAGAAATAACTATGGAGTGTGAATAGAGATCGAAGTGTACTATTGCTCTCCTTTCCTTTAGTTGTTTTGTTTCTTCTTTCTCATGGTTCCTCCCATTGGTTCTAATTCTTCCTTACAACATGACCAACATGAAAATATCTTTAATATGAACGTATGTGTAGAGCCTATATCAGATTGCATGCTGTGTTGGGGAGGGAAAGGGGAAGGAGGGGGAGAAAATTTGAACCTCAAAATCTTATGGAAGTAAATGTTGAAAACTAAAAATAAATAAATAAATTTTTAAAAAGCTGGGTGTTTTAGTGGACTGAATTAACAGAGTGTCATTCCTATAATAGGAAAGATTTTATGGCCATGCTTAGGGCAGTTTATATTTCCCTTACCTCCACTTTCTTTTTAGCTCTTCTTTATGTGTTGTCATCTTCCATTAGAATGTAAGCTTCTTAAAAGTAAGAGTTGTATTGCTTGCTTATATTTGTATTCCTTGTGGCTCAGCACAGTGCCTCGTAAACAATAAATGATTAATAAATTCTGTTTCTCATCCATCTATCCATCCATCACTCTCTCTTTTGAATATGCTCTGAAGACAGAGATGTGTGTGATTTATATATAATACAAATATATGTATATACATATATATGTATATGTATATGTACATACATATATATATACATATATATATTTAGGCGTGTGGGTATGCAGATAAACAGAAGTGTTGTTGGGTAGTGGACAGAGAATGGACTTGAGAGACTGGAAAATAAATTCAGGTCCTCTCTCTCTCTCTCTCTCTCTCTCTCTCTCTTGATCTCTCTCTCTCTCTTGATCTCTCTCGAGTAATAGAATCAGAGCTATAAAGAGCATTAAAAGTTTATCTAGTTAACCTATCCTTTCATGTACATTGAACTCGACATAAACATCTCACAATAAACACATTGTTGGTATGCCCTTTTTTGTTCAGGAAAAATCATCTAGGAAAGTGAAATATTTTCTGCTACAGTTTCACCTGATATTTCCTAATTTCTCATATCCACAGTCTAATTGCTCTCTCTTATTACCCTAAGTCTGAACTGTTGATTTCTCCCTTAAGAAAACTCTTAAAATTACCATGGAAGCTTCTGGATTGACCCTTCAGTCAGGCTTGAGATCAACTGTTTTTGTACTCACCACACTATAGTAACTAATGTAGTAATGAGACATTAGAGTTTAGAGCTGGATGGAATCTTTGATTCTACCTATTCTGTTCCTCGTTTTACAGATGAAAAAAACTGAAACCTATATGGGTTAATGTTTACCTAGGTTACAAGGTAATGGCAGAACTGGGGCTACACTTAAATATTTACAAGGTTGCTAATTGTCTGTTATAGGATTAAAATAGGAGCTGGATTTGTTATTTCACTGATATAGAAAAATCCTTCAATTAATGCAGTTCAGCACCTTGTCTGAAAATTATAGTCTATAGAGTTTCCTAGAACACTGGAAGATTAAATGATTTGTCCAAGATTACATACCCAGTGTCTGACAGAGGTGAGATGAATGTAGATTTTCCTGCTTTAAAGTTGGCTTTCTATCCAATATTCTTGCTTTATAGTCCAGAAATTGAATGATTCAACACTCTATTATAAATAAGCTTCCTCTGAAAGTAAAATACTTCTCCCTTGTGGCCACTGTGTTCTTGTTGCAATGCTGTAGATAATAATCAGATTAATTCTGTGTCTCTCAATCCTGCCCTTTTCAGATTGGGATGCTTGCATCACAAGCCCTAATAAAACATTGTAGCCTATTAGAGTAATAACATCAATTCTAGAAAGCAGCAGCCATTTAAAGAATATTTTAATTTTTGTCATTTGGTTTTTAAATTTGTTCAATCAGAAAGTTCTGGGTTCAGGTCCTACCTCTAATACACCCTGGGGCTCTGTTACCATGGACAAATTGTTTAACCTCTTGGTGCCACCAGGCATTTCTTTAAAATGATAACTTGCAGAAAAGGCAACGATCCATGCAAGCAGGAGTTTCGTCATCATGAATTACCTATACTAATGAAATCATGCACCAAGGCTCATCCCATCTATAGTGTCCCTGACCCCTAGTAAACTATTCTATTTCTCAAAACAAAAAGAAACTGATTTTGAAAGACAGTAAGACAACAGACAAAATCAGAGAATCCAAAAGTTTTAATATATGCTGGAGGGAAACAAGCTATGTGCTAGTAGGAAACATCTGTGCATGAGACATTTACAAGAAAAGTCATGGAAAGGAAAGACAGACACAAACAAGCTGTCACTAAGTCAACACAATGATTTGTTCATTCTGGAGTTACAACCTCTGTCACTGTTTTTAAGACCCCCTTCTCCTACAGAGTGTTGTGTAATCTATATTCATCAACAAAATTAAATCTGCTTGAATTTAAATTGTGAATGTCATGGCACTCTCACGAGATTGGAAGTGCACTGGGACAAAAAAAGAGTTGGACAATTATTGCTTTAACGTTCTGAGAATTTTAACATATTGTTAAGTCTCATATATCAGACTCAGAAATGAGTGACATCAAAGTATCACATCAAAGATTCATTAGAACTATATATTTTCAAACAGCTTTTAACTAATCATGACCGATTCATTATAGTTTTTCAAATAAGAATTGAGAAATTTTTTCTTTATCAGAATCCACTGAGCTATGAAAAAAAATTAAGTATCATATACAAGGGGAAAAACACCTTTCTCAAATGGACATGTGATCTTATGTGGGTATTTCTTCCAAAAGATGTAAATTGCAACCCAGAAGCACTGGCCCATCCTATGCAACTGTCATCCATGTCCCCCACAAAGTTTGCCACTGGAGGTCTACCCAATATGCTGGGAACTTTTTTGTTTTCTCAGACATTCATGAGGGAGTGAAATACACAGGCTATTAATTCATTAGTCATCATTCTCACAATGTAGGCAGTACACCTTTATTTTAATGCTTCATGATGACATCTGTACTCACTTTCTCCTTAATAATTTCTTTTCCAGTTTCCTCATTCCCAATCACTACTACATGTCTTTCCATTGACCTCAAGTCAAAAGCTTCCCTCCCCAGAACAATGTATACTGCTCTGTATACCTGGGTTTTAAAGTTATAGTGGAACATAAACTTTTGTTCAATAAATTCTCAATCTATTTCTTTTCATGTCTGGCTATTTTAGTTTCATATTATATTCAAATATAAAAAGGATGAAGGTATAGATAAAGAGGAGGGGAAGAAGAGTAGAGGTAAAGAAATACACAGGACAAAGGAAACAGATGTATAATTTACAAGCATATTATACATATATATACACACATATATGTATACATGAGAATCTATTACTTTATATTATAAAACTTAAACTTTTATCATTAGCATAACTAATTTGAATGTTCTGCCTCCTTTTTGCAGACTATTTTCAAGAAAAAATATGAAAAACTCAATAATGGGTTTTTTTATACTTTTACTTTCCTCTTATCCTTGCTCCAAAACTGTTTCACAAAAGTACCAATGATGTTTCTCTTACAGACTAGATTTTAGTCTTAGTAACTGTTTGTGTTTTAAATTTTGTTGTTGTGATCTGACCCAAGGCACAGGAATAAGCCAAACAAATGTGAATGTTAATTCCTTTTTTTTCTCCCTAACAGGAAACATTCTGTTTGGCACAGAGGCTTTTAATTACTATTATTACAATAGAATAATATATTCCAAACTGTAAAACTGGCATTGTGGAGAAGAGACAGGAATAAACAAAAGACTGAGAAGTTACAGAAAAAACCTGGAGTTAGACATTTTAGAGGTAAACACTGCCAAGCAGAAAGAGTACTATGAAAACAATCGAAGTCACAGGATTTTAAGTTAAACCTTTTAAAGTATTCCTTAGAAAATTAGGATAGCCTGGCTTGGAAAATGAAAAAAGTGCTTTAAGTTTAAGTGCTAGTTGCATGAAAAAGAAGATGAAAGAAAAGAATTTGTGACTGAAAGGAATGAGAAGGAGGTTCTTTTTATCAGGCACTATGAATCAACCCTAACCTGACCTTCACATGGAATGGTTAATGTCAAACAGTAGAACTGGGTTTGAACATCAAAATCTCATTTCAGATTACTGATCTGTGAAATTCTAGGACGCACAAAAAAGTCCTACAGAAGATAACAAATAACACTAAAAGAAATATCAGCAAACAAAACCAACACTGAATTTAATGAACCATGTGACAGAATTTTTATCATTTCTAACTGATCGATGTCCTTTCAGGTCTCATATTTTATGAAATGTCATTAAGAAACAAGGAATAATGCTATAAAAGATATTACTTTCCATCTTATAAAACTAGTAGATGGAATCATCACTACACATATCAAATATATATTTATATATGTTTGTATATATATATGCAGATGTTGATATTTTCATATACTTTCATAAAATTTCTAACGTTTTCAAAAAGTATTGTTCCTTTATTCCAAGAAATATTTATCAGATTTAACTGGGTTCTAAATTGTGATTACAATGACTCAAACCATATCCTTTGTTTACAAAGTTTTCATTTACCCCTAGTAAATTCATGGCTAACTTCTTTGCAAAGAGGTAATTCAATTTTCAAAGACATCTTCATGGAGAAATAAGTCACGTTTTGACCTACATTAAGCCATGATGAATGCCTTCCTTGTCACAGTCAGCATTTACACTGAAGAAAACTTAATAGCATCACCCTGAATTGGTATAGGAGATAAATTCCATTCCTTGGGTCAATAAGATCTTTTCATATTGGATTTATTGATTTGACAACTTGAGTAGTTTTTTTTAACGAAATAGCTACTTTTAAAATTCAAGCCTAGTGCATCCCATCCAAATCTGGCACAGTTATATTAAATGAATGAGGAAGGAGAGTCAGAAGTAGAGAGGAAACAAACAAAAACAGATCCAATGGTTGTACTTCAGATACTCCAGGAAAATTTTTAAAAAATCAAAGCATTAGATTTTTGCATGTTTCTATTGATTAGAACCCTTAAATGACTCTTCATTTCCTGTCCTAACTCAAAGCCATCCTAACTCAACACCTCTTTCCCCTTCTATATAGCACTGTAACTATTATTTTTATAATGTTCTAGAAGATTGTGGGCTATGTCAAGGGTATGGAATAGCCGAAGGCAGAACCAGAAAGTGAGCTTCTTACTATAGAATGAGGACAACAATGATGAGTAGCAACGTTTGATATGAGTAATGAGGTGTTGGCTGAGCCCATACTGGAAGTCATGATGCCAGCTGAAAGAATGTATGATGAAAAGAGAGACTCATGTGGGGTCAGAACTCAGTGCCAAACTCAATGTTTTCCTACCTCAAAAGGTACTGCAAAAATCCGTATGCTATAAAGGATAAACTACTAGATCTCAGGTCAGGAAGACCTAGATTCAAATCCTGCTTCTGACATTTCCTAGCTGTTGGAGCATGAGCCAGGCATTTGATTGTGGTGGACCTTAGTTTCCTTAACTGTAAAATGGGGATAAAGGCACTTAGAAAGGAATGTTGGGAGGATATAAAATATATAAAGTACATAATACATCATATAATATAGTAATATAAAGCATATAAATACTTCATGACCTTAGGAGTGCTAGAAAAATCATCTATTATAATTATATTTTCTATTTTGTGTGCGGATCCAAATTTTGGGGAGCCAGGTAGGTAGTATTCTGTAATCCTTTGGAATCAATGGGTTATTCTTTTTTCTGAACATGTTAATAGATATTTTTAAGATTAGGTACCTACATGGCTACCGGCATTGTTGCTTAGTGTATAGAAAACTGCCTTTGGGCAAAGAAAAACCCAGGTTTAAATTCTGCCTCTAACATACACTGGCTGTGTGACCCTGTTACAATGTAAACTCTCAGTTCTCACGTAAACTCTCAGTACTCTACACAATTTCTAAGGTTATAAGTTGCAGATTTATATTTGTAGCAGAAGCTTCCTCGAGTTAAGTTCTTTTCATTGATGAAATTACAGGATCCAACGAAATCAAGGTAACAAAACACAGCATTATGTACCGAGGCTGTTGAATAAGGAGTTAGCAATCATAGCTGAGTATTGTTCTGTGGCGTTAGAATAGTTATTTAATATATCATTCTTTATTTAAACATACGTCTGCCTTGCTTCCCAGAGATACTATCAGGATTTAAATTAAAAGCCAGACTGTAAAACCAATGCAATATTGTGGATCTAAGTGATAGGAGCTAATTACTGAGTTGACCTATCGGCTTTTTTTCATTAGCCTTCCAATTCTATTTTGGATAAATACACGAAATATGAACATTACCATGTACATTTTAGAGATATAATTGTATGAATATACGTATATATGTATCTGAATGTGCGTGTGTGTGTGTGTGTGTGTGTGTGTGTGTGTGTGTGTGTGTGGTATTTGGGGCTTTATGGATCCAGGATGGTGCTATATTCACATTGAGTTATCCATGAAATTCTTTGATTACTGTCTTCATACTCTTGAACTGCTTAGAACTTATATATTTTAAATTATTTTTAATTGACTTCCATCAAAATGCTACAGAGATATCATTTTGTGATGTGGAAGCAACTCTGAGTTCTCAAAAGATAAATTGGATGAAAAGCTTTGGTAATTCCTACCAAGCTGCAAAGTTTCATGTATGACAGCAACAACTGCCAGTAGGTCTAATGGCTAAGGCAACAAATGACCTGGTTAAGTTTGAAAACTCATATCCATTTTTCACCAAGTGACAAATTTGCCTGGCTATAGTGACTCATCAAACTGTCTCCTCAGGTGTAGAAGCACTTGCTAAATGCATTTTGTTTGTTTGTAGACTCATGGGATTTGGGGCTAGAAGGAATCTTAAAAACCATCCAATATCTTTACATTTTAATTATTGTGATTAAAACATTTAGTGATGTTTGTTTTTATACTGCATACGTTTATAGATTATTCTCACTTAATGAGAGGTCTCTTACAATAAAGTAAAGCATTTAAGTAAAACTAACAATATAGTGACCTCCCCTCCAAGTGCATGCAACATTTCTTATCTGTAGTAAACCTTGCCTCTACTTTTAAAATGAACATCAAATTTCTCTCTCCTAATACCAAAAAGGAAAAAAAAGAAAAAAGAAAAATAATCTTGTAGCAAATGGTTCTTCAATGGAGCTACCTCAAAAATAAGTATGTCTCATTGTGCACTGTAAATTGATAATCTCTTGGGGCAGCTAGGTGGCGCAGTGAGTAGAGCACCAGCCCTGGAATCAGGAGGACCTGAGTTCAAATCTGACCTCAGACACTTGACACATTTACTAGCTGTGTGACCTTGGGCAAGTCACTTAACCCCAATTGCCCTGCCTTCCCCTCTGCAAAAAAAAAAAAAAAAATTGATAACCTCTCCATAATGACCTCTTTGCAGATTTCAACATTGGTTCCCTAGCATTATAAATGTCCATTGTTCTTCTAATAGCTTTC